>NW_017728886.1:21347979-21413183 GCF_001723895.1 Crocodylus porosus
TGCCATGGCAGGGGGTCGGACTAGATGATCTGCTCAGGTCCCTTCCGACCCTAGAAACTATGAATCTATGAAACTATGAGAAGTTTGCTCTAGGCATTCTAGGAGAAGACAAGGAAGAGATTAGGAGATGGGAGTAGGAGATGGGATCATACAGGGTGATTGGTCACATAAAAAAGTCAGGTAGCAGATGTGTAGAAGGTGTATATCCTGGAGATTTAGTTGATATATCTAAGGGATTCACATCTTCAGATGCTTTCCCTGGAATAGTGAAGCTCTGTATCACCTTTGTTTTGAACCGATCCTTCAAAGCACAAATGAGACCTTAGAAACTCTTTTTATCTAGGGCTTATTTCTATATGTAGTTAAAGAATCCATGAAAGCTGTTTATAATAATTACAGCTGGCTACCTTATTCTTCCTAATTTGGCAAGTCTCTTGTTCTTTGATATTTATTTGATGTATTTTCTCAGTTAAAGCCTGGTAATTGGTAAATCCCATAATCAGCTGTCAAATTCTTCCTTAAGGGCACGGAAAGGTTGCACATCTTTCATAGTATCATATGTAACAGTGGAGAGTCTGTTTGTGTGTGGAGGGGCGGGTACTCACAAGTCTGATCATGTGTGGTGCTGTTGGCTGGTATATGCTTTTGAAACTTTGCTAAAAGAACATGTTCCTATTAAATCAGTTTCACAAATCCTTATTTATTTGTCATAACACATTTAAAAGTAACCTTTATCTCTTTTTTCCCCTTGCATGCATTTTTACTGAACTTTGCATGACGGGTTCTTCTCCTATTTGTATTGCAATAAAAATAACAAATTATACAAAAAACATGATTAAGAGGATATTAATTAGATTGCAAACATTTGAAAATAAAATTTAAAATGTGGTTGTAACCTATATGAATCCATTTTTCTGTAGAGAATTAGGTAGGGCAACTATGGGAAGAAAAGTGTATATATTATGTAAATGATAACCTTCATGTACTCCGTTTAGCTGCTTGCTCACTCTCCTTCTCACCTTGCTCAGTGTTGGACAAAGTTGAAAATGGAAATAGCCCAACAATCATTGTGATGTCTAGGGAGCAAATCATTCTAGTTTTCTCTTTCCCTCTGCATCCGCTACACCTGATTTAGTAGCTGCCAGGTATTTCCAGAATACTGCATACCCACCCAGCTGGAGAACTGTCATGTCAGGAGTCAGAGCGGCAGGGAGGTTAAATTGCCCCCAGCTGATTCTGGTTACCTGAGTGGACCTGGTTGCCAGTGGTTTAACTACTTCCAGCTGGCCCCAGTTGCCTTCCTGAGTGAGGCTGCCAGTTTACAAGCAGTAATTACCTCAGTGCCTAGCAGATTACTTAACAGGACAGAAGACTATCCCTTTGCTTCACACTCTGGTCTGGACCCCAGTCTTTCCCCCAAACCTGCTTTCTGACAGCTGACTCCTGACCCACGTACTGATCCCCCACTGCTGTGATTGCCCACGTTGTATTCTCTGGCTGATGACTGATCTGGATCCCTGCTTCCTGCTCTTGATGACTTTGGCTTGATGCTCTATTTGTGGTGACTGCTGGTCCCTTTGAAACCTTGGCAGACAGGTTTCTTAGGGTACATGCGATATCTTTTATTCGACAAACTAAATAGTTGGAAAAATAAGACTAAATTGTTGGACAAACTAAATTGTTCTTTGGAAACTTTTGGGCACAATCAGCTTTCTTTAGGCATAAGAAGAGTCTGTTGGTGTTTGTGTGCTCTCCTGAGTAGGTTAGGGGATTAATGAGAGCCACTTCCACGTAGTAATCCCTGATAATGTTTCCAATGGCCAAGAGCTCATGAATGCCCAGTACACAAAGATAAAGATACAGACACTGTTCTTGTCATATGAAAGAAGCCAGCCAATCTGCAAAATTCAGGTCTGTGAAAATGCAAATGTTTGGCAGTGAGGATCAGAGGGAATGGGAGACAATAGGTGTGAGACAGGTAGCAGGGGGGAGTAGGAAAGTAGAACTGGTGATACAGTGTAGCTGGTAAAATGCAGACAGGTTACCTTGGGTTATCAGATGGCAGGCAGAATATAATGTGCCATAAATCCAATATCTATATTTGGTCTATGATTTTTTGAATCCAGTAGATTTATCAAGTGAAGTTCCTAGACTCATCTACAAAAGGTGTTTTGTAAATTCCTTTGAGGATTACAACTGAGAGATTGGGGAGAAAGTGGTGTGTGAGGATGAAGTGTACAAGTTCAGTAATATTTTTAGGTCTGTACTCTGAGTTGCAGTCTTGCTCTTGTAGATATGTAAGGCAGGCTTGAATACCATCCTGGTGTGGGATGTTGCTATCTATATAAGCTGGTATATCCATGGTGGCCAGGAAGGTATTGCTGAGAAGGTGGTCTACTCTATATATGTTTAAGTTTTTTGCAGAAATTCTGTTATGTTTTGGACAAAACTTTTTGCATGACAAGAAGATTTAGGATTGATTCAATGAAACCTGATATTTCCTCAGGTAGGGTTCCATGTTTGGATATTATATGTCTGCCTGGGTTTCCAAATTTGTGGATTTTTGGGAGCATGTAAAAAGTCCCTGGTAGTAGAGGGATCAAATTTTGCTGTATTTCTTGTAGTTCAAATGGAAATGATGTGATGGTGGTTCTGAGTTTTAAGGTGAAAAGGGGAGTTACACCTTACACCTTCTTTTGGTTTTTCACAGTAGGTGGTGGTGTAAGAGTTCTCTGTTCTTTTCTATAGTCTTCATGGTTAAGGATAACTGTAGCTCCTCCTTTATTTGCTGGTTTTATTACTATTTGGTGATTAGATCTTAGAGATTCTATGGCCCTTCTCTCTGGGAGGGAGAGGTTGTTATGGTGGTGTTTGTTGTTAAGCATTTCATTGTTCATTATTTCCCTGAAGCAGTCAATATAGCAGTGGAGGTCTGTATTTCATCCACTGTGAGGTGTCCAATCTGACGGGATTTTTTGATTTTTTGGTGTTAATCTTTTTCTCGATGTTGTCAAGGAATGCAGTGTTGTTGAAAGTGAATTTGTTTTGGTTGTGGAAATAGTCCTTGAGATGGAGTTGTTGGAAAAATGCTTCACCTGAACTACAAGAAAAATTGCAAAACTTGATCCCCCGCCCGCCACTCCACAATGCAAGGACTTTTTACATGCTTCCTAAAATCCACAAACCCAGGCAGACCTATAATACATAAAATCTCCTGACCTCACTAGGACCCTTGCTTTCTGACCTTGTCTTTCCGATGGGCCTCTATAGAATCAAGCCGAAATGCCTATGTCGGGGTGGGCAATTTGGGCAGAGGGCCGCTTACTGAGTTTTGTCAAGCCATTCAAGGGCCACATAACAGGCAGCCAGGGGCAGATAAATATTAATTTTCTAAATTTTTTAGGGGCCCCATGGGCCAGATAGAATGGCCTAGCAGGCTGCATCTGGCCCGCGGGCCGCATTTTGCCCACTCCTGCCCTGTTTCCTAGTCATATGCCTGACATGGGTACCATTAGTTAGATATAAAACTGTTGGAATAAGCACAAGCATAGAGTAATAGACTGAAGTCACACTGGCAGGAAGTCTTGAGTGTGGACCAAGACTTGGCTTGAGTGTGGACCAAGTCTGTTTTAGGCCACGTTATATTTTTATTTTTGTCTTGTATTAAATAATAGAGATTATGTTGATCAAATTTGCAGACGACCCAAAACTGGGAGAGGCTGCAAATACTTTGAAGGATAGGAGATCTGGACTACAACTAACACAATGCAATTCACAAAAGATAAATGTAGGTGCAAAATAGATGAAGGAACAAGAACCAGGTCCACAAATGAGAGCAGGGTATAGTAGGCTTAGTGGAAGCAGTGACAAGAAGGATTGAGCTGTTACATTGGAGCATAAACTTTACCTTATTCACAGTGTGACGTATTCACCAAAAATAAATAAATAAATACCGTTTCAGGTTGTATGAACAGAAGCATTATACGCAAGACAGGAGTTGACAGTACCACAGCACTGGTTGTGGCAAGTTCTGAGGACTACATTTTAAGAATAATCTAAGTTCAAGGTCCACTAATCAGCAGATGCTAAAGGGGTTACAATACCAGTCACATGAAAAGTTGAAGAAACTAGTTATGTTTAGTTTGCAGAAATGGAGATTAAGAGGCAACATGGCATCAATTTTTGAATACTTGAAAGCCGGCCATAAATAAGATGCAGGAAAATTGTTCTTCTTTGCCACAGGCAGACAAAAGATAATAGCTTTAAACCACAAGCAAAACAGATTGAGATTAAAGTTCAGGAAACATTTCCTAACTGTAAGAAAATCAGGATAATGGAACAATGCCTAGAGAAACGGAATCTGCCTCAAGACAGACATTTTCAAGAAAAGGCCAGACAGGCACCTATCTGGATGGTTTAGGAAAAACAAATATTGCCTCTTGGGGTCCCTCACAAGATTATGACTATATTTTGGATGCTTTGGTAATAGCATACACCTATGTACATTCACGTTTGAGTGAAAACTGGTACTAAAAATGGTCCCAAGAATCTCTCTTAGACAATCTAAAAGGAGGCATTTCTTTCATCTCCTCCTTTAATTTGTTTTAGGATTTGCTTCGATAACTGCAGGTTCCTCTCTTCTAGAAGCTGTTCCCAGGCTCTCCTCCTAGAGTTTATTTTTCCATTTCAGACCAACTTCACACCCACTTAACTGCTAACATTCTCCTTGAGTAACTAATTTTAATTGTAGGGTTGAAGTGTTCTTTTAATTTTAATTTGAACTGAGGGAGGCACGTCTTATTTCAGAGACGTGCTGTGAGAACCGAAGCTTATTTCAATATCATAAAGTGCTTCTGACTAATGGATGGTATTCAGCTTCTCTGCCTCATGGTCACATTTTGATCCCTGATTCCTTCCTGGTCCTAGCATGCAAAATATGCCTCTTCTACTTACTGGGTACGGCAGAATATTTTTGCCTATTTGCTGTTCAGCTAGCAAATAGAGGGAACTATGTGTGAAAGTCCTGCTCCTTTCCCTACTCTTTTCTGCCTCCACTTCTCTTTTAGTGTGTAATAGTGGAACCAGCAACACCACAGCACACCATTTTTCTCGTTGTGCTTTGTGTTACAATAAGAGCAGTTTATTTGCTCCTCTGCATGGGTGCATCTTTGGGCAGAGGACCATGTAGCCTTTAATTAATGGTTTTACAGTGTTTCAAAGTTGTGAACTAATCCTGAATAAACACTGAAAAAGACTTGCCTTAATCTAAAACTTTAAAAGATGGAAGACCCTGTTTCCAACCAAATGACTTATGTATTTTTTGTCATTCTCCATCAGTCTGGCAGTTCTGGACACCAACATCCACTGATTTCACTTAAATTTCTCCTATTCTGCATCAATGCCAATTATGTCAGAATCTTGTTCATAGAGTCTGTGGATTGTCACAGCAGTAGTTTTGCCCATTCGATATATATTCCAGGACTTAATATTTATGTATTTGAAGGGCTCACTTTGTACTCTACATTTTGACTCTTCTTTCAGGGGTACTTGATTTAAACTACCTAAAATCATTAGGAAAATTGTTCTTTGCAAGCTTTCAGGTACAAACGCAAAGGATGCTTGTACCTGAATGCTGGCAAAGCACAATTTTTTCAACTATTTTAGTTGGTTTAATAAAATATATCACCTTTACCCAAAGAACCTTGTCTGTCTATGTTCTTAGACCAACACCACTATAACCAACACCCCTGATTTAAACTACAGAAATAAAAAGACACAGTTGCCAGGGAAAACGTTTATTTTGCCCTTTTTATCACTTGGGTCTGAATATGATTAAAACTGCATCTGATTGGAGGGCCTTGTGGCAATGTAGTTGGGCTACTCATGGGAGGGTAAGTCCTATAAAATACCAAACTCCAAGACATTTACTGTGGAGTTGCCTAATTAGCTCCTCAGTAATGTTTCAATACCTACATATGTGGCCCTACTAGGCCGCAGGAAACTAATCAACTCCGCCGCAGCTTAGTTCTTGTAAATACAGATACTATCCTGTTGTGCAGTTCTTTAGTGCACAGTAACCCATGTGGGGTTAGCTGGGGCATGAGAGTGCTTCAGCGCGGGGGCTGCCTGCTGGCTAGGCCCACAGTGGAGCATCCCTTAGCCCCAGCCAGCCCTCCACAGCATGCTGAGCTTGGGAGCATTCCTAGGCTGGCAGGCTGACCCCCTGGATGCCCTGCCAGCCGAGGCTGCTCGACCCATCTCAGTGTGCTTTAGTCCCAGATGCACATTCAAATGCAGAGTCTGGGAGCAATAAACTCTAGTACAATAGCATGTGTATATGTACACACAATGTTGCAACCTCTAGAGTAAGGTGAGTATAGGGTGCCTCTAAACCCTGGACCCCAGTGCTTTGTGGGTACTCCCTAGTTGGAGAAAGGCTAAGGGACATCAATCTGACAGAAACATGCCCTTGCTGAGGCATTAGGCAGTTAGCAGCAGTTTTTTATCTTTTGGTCTCTAGCAGAAGCTACAACCATTGAGGCACTGAATGTCTGGACTTGGTCTGGCCTTTGGATTCTGTCTCAGTGATCTAAAGGCGGATGTTATGTCTTGGACAGCCTCCATTCCTCCATATTCTTGCCTAGGTGTGCTCAGTGAAGGTCTTGGTGTGATGGCTGCAGGACTCTGTACAAGTGGATTCATCAGGCACCTGACTAGACCTCTTACCTGACAGTTACCTGACTAGACCTCTTACATGTACACCATGATCCAAAGGATTGACAGCTGCCTATTGCTACTACAAATACCAAATGAGTTTCAGTACAATAACATCCACTGTAAAATGGAACAAGGGACTGAATAAAGTTTTATTGCCTTAAAAACAAACCTATTTTCCTTTACCTTTCTTCCAGTGAGACACAGAAATCTTCTCTACCTTAAAGCAAACACTAGTAATTTGTCATGCCACGTACACTTACCTGTGTAGAAATGTAAACATTATAAACACTGAACAAGGAAACAATCATTTTATTCAATCAACCAAATGGTGCATGTGACAAGCACTCCTGCTCTTTGCTAGAATAAAATTTACTACTGAGGGAAAGCATGGGATGTTAATCATGTTGATGCAAAGTGTAGCTGTGATGCATGCAGATAGATAGTATTGGTTTGAGGGAGACCAGCACCAACAGAAAGGAGAGGGGAGAGAGTCAGAGAGACAGAGAAGTACCATTTGCAGTGGCCTGGGAAGCTTTCATGCATACTAAGTATGGTCTCCTCCACTCCAGTCCCAAGTCCTAGGGAACCTGGAATGGAGGTAATCTTGTCTCCTCTCAGAGGAAATGCCACAAGTACCACTTCTTGCTGTGATTCTCTGGTGTGTCTAGGTGCCAAGCCACTTGGTTGTTTTCTTGATCTGTATGGTTGTTGTATCAGATCTCTTTCTATAATGTATTTGAATTATTCCATTTATAACATCACAATATAGTAGGCTCTGCAGCCCAACTATAGGGGTAGACAGAAGTAGTCCTACTTCAACTGAAGTACCTTCCAAGCCTATTATGGTTATAGAAGGGTTACCGTTACTTTAAGGGGAGAAAATGCTCCAGTTAGGCCTCAAGGCAGCTAAATAGAGGCTAGCTGCCAGAAGGCAGGCATTCAGGGATCCCTGCAGCTGAGGCAGAGCTGCATTAAAGAAAAGAGGAAAACCTGTTTCCAGTCCAGGGACTACAGCATAGAAAAAGCTGAGAGCTAGCAACCAGGATATTAGCTGTCTAATAGGGGATTGGCTGCTACCAAACCGGTAGGCAGCCAGCTACAGGGTGCTGAGCTAAGTCCTAGCAGAGAAAACTGGCATGTCATCAGCCACAGGGAGGGAACACATGTACGGAGATGCAGGGTCACATGATGGGATGGGGTAGGGTTTAGGAGGCAGATAAAGCCAGTGCATGAGAGTACGCAGGGCAGTCTGGCCCTGCAGGCTGAAAAAGAAAGAGCTCCTAAGCAGGGAGGCTGAAAGGGACTGCCTGGCTGACTTGAGAGGCCCTGAGATCTGCAGATACGATGCTCAAAGCCTACAGGGAAGTAGGACTCAGTATGATGGGGAGTGTGCTGGTTCAGCCTGGGAGCTGAGGATACAACCCATAGAAGGGCAGCTTTTTTATACACAGCCAGGGAGCTGGGGTCTATGTTGGGACCCAGTGTGGGGACAGTTTTTCTTACTATAGCCAGAGGACTTCCTTATTGCGTTGTGGTTTTATACTAGTAGTTTGGTTTGGGACTATAGGAAGGATCTGGAGATCCCAGCTGTGCCTGCGGGGCACATGATTGCCTTGCGCCTGGCCAAGGGGGAAGGCAAATATTGAGAGTAGAGGAGAAGCCACAGGCTCCCATAGCCCAAGTGGGGCATGAGCCAGGGTCAGAGGCCTGTAGCTCAAGTAGGATATGATAAGCCCAGAAAGGCAGAGACCAGGGGCCTCATTGCCTAGAAGGGCAAGTTCTAGGGCCAGGGGTCCAGGGCGAGATGAATAAAGGCCTGAGGACCAAAGAGACTGACAGTTGACCACTGTTGAAACTCAGGAGCCTGGCCTGGCACATTTGGCCTAGGCAGAAAGGGACCAGATTAAGAAAAGAGGTGAAGACCAGGAAGGCCAAGGCCCCAACAATGTCTGAAGTAGCCAGACATTGGCTTGAGGGCAAAGTACCACACCTAAGTGTGAATCAGGAATACTTGCAAGACATGGGTATGGCTGTAGGGGAGATCAAGAGCCATGAATAGCTCTTAAGATACCTTGGGGCATGTATGGGCCAGGAGGGCCCATCTACTGACAGAGCAGGTTTGGGCTCATAGGGTCCAGGAAGGGATTTGCTGGTGAAAGAAGGATGAGGATGTATTCTAGGACCTTTATCCAACTTCTCTTTAATGATATAACAATTACATCAAGGCATGGCAGGTGACAGAGAAAGGGATGGTACCTAGAAGAAAAATAAGACAGTAGCCATTTGGTCACTGGGGGGTGTCACAGCTTCCTGTGGGGTCCAGTCCTGCTACAGGGACCCTCAGAAATTTGGAACTGCAGTATTTTATTGGGATGTAAAGCACTGGGCAGACAAAATTGGGCTCAGAGAACAGTATGCATAATCTGTTAGTGCTTTATTTGTATTTCTGTACTGTCATTTCATTGCTTTATAGCACTTCACAAACATTAAGGCATCTTCTTAACTTTCTGTGAAGCACAGGCATTATATAACCACAATTAGTGATGGGGATATTTAGAAAGAGACGGTTAAACTCAGCATCAGGAAGGAATGCAGTATTAAGGCCTGAGAAAACCCACTGAAATCAGTAGGAGTTTTCTATTGATAACTTCAGTGAATTTGGGATTGGGACATTTTGAGAAAGAGTTGCTCCAAGTTAACATTATTACATTTATACCATGGTCAAGATTGCATGGGATTAGAACTGGAGAGGAGAGGGGGCCTGTATATATTATATTAGTTTTGTCACTTCATTTTTTCTTTTGAACAAATGAAATGGCTTTTGTGAGGCCAAATCTGTGGTTGAACAACTGATTCTTTGTATTTTCTTGGGCCTTTCACTAGGATTCTAAAATAATAAATAAAAAAATAGAGTCCATACTACTATGAGCTCCAGATGGGGAAACTAAGCAATGATTGTCTGATTTATGCAAAGATCTGATTAATGATTATCCAAATACTCATTGGAATCAATAGGAGCTGGAGATGCATTACACCTCTGAAAACAGAGCCATGGTGACACACCCAAGGTCAGTCATTGAGACAGTGACCTTTCTTCAGATTCTTGAATTCTAACCTCACATCTAGTTATTTTCTTGTAAGCCTTTCTTAAGCCATATTTTTTTTCCCCAGATGCTCTTGATCTCACCGCATAACAATACACTTGCTTTCATTGCAGTTACAGTTGGGTCCACACATCCAAAATAAATTACATCTTATTGAGCAGCTCACAGCTTTTCTGTAAAAAATAATTTTAAAGTAAATATAGTTTCTTTCTATAAAAGTTATCAGTATGGAAGGAAAAAGACAGCTGAAAGCCATTTTTTATATGAAAGGAAAAGTGCACGTAGACTATATCACAGGGTAAACACCACAGAATTTATTGCCTCAAGTTTAGGATGAACACAGGACACAAAGGTGAATTAGGAAAAGGTTTTCCAAAACAAAAGGTCTTAAAAACTTTATATCTGTCCTTGCTATCATATATTTTGTTTATGCCATATTTTGTATTTGTTTTATGTCATTCATTCACCTTTGCTTTTCTTTTAACCTCCCTCCAGCTTTATTTTTCTCTTCCTTAACTATGCAATAGAAACTGAGAAACCATTCCCAAGACCTGTCTCCTCTTGAAGACTGTATTAAAAAAGTCTTTCCAATCCTGTCTTTAAGATCTGTGTGAAGGTTGTAATATAAAGTGAATAGACCAGCTTCTGCAACATTTTTATTCATGTGAGTAATCCTGATGCATTCAAACAGACTCACTGAAGTCAGACTATTTGTGTAATAAGGATTACTTACATGAATCAAGTTTAGACATGCAAGCAAATCCGGTATAGGATCAGGCCCAATTGGTGAAATAGTCCTAGATCTGATTTGATCTGTTCTGATCTAGTCTAATCTAGCCTACTGTTCAAAATTATATTATGTTATATTTCCATGTCTATCTGTAATCCAAGCGCTCTCTCTATGTATGTATGTATTTACGCATGTATATACACACACTTAATTATATATTTAGACTTATTTACCATTTCTATTGTAATTTTAAGGATCCCAATTAAGAATAAGACCTTAATTACAAAAGTGAAACAGCCTAGCATCAAAAAGATTAATAATTTTGGATTTAGGTTTCTATCTGTTTCTATATTGAGTTCTTGGTTTTGTGTTCTGCTTTCCTCTCTGATTTTAGGAGCCAAATAGTTATGACCTAACTTTGAATATTTAGGCATTTTGTGAAAATGAATGTTATTTAAACTTTTCTTACTGTGCTTAGTAACATTCTAGTGTAGTCTTGGTACTGTATCGAATATACAGCAACCAGAGGAGGAAAAAACCACAAACCGCTTGGGTTCAGTGTGTTTAGATCAAATAGTCATCATCTGATTCAAGAACAAGGACTGCTTAGAAGTATGAAAGAATGTTTGTTATTGTTTTAGGACATGTGCTTTGCAGTCATCATATGATAAAACACACTGATAGGAAAAGGGTTCTGTTCAAACACCCCCGGATCAGCTGTTTTCATCTACTTTTGGCAAGCACTAGTAGGAAACAATCAGGCAGACTGCAATATGCCAATGCAATTGCACATCATTATTTCAGTGACTTTGCTGACTGATTTTTGCTTCTACAGTATCAGAGGGTGGGGGTTGTTAATTGCTTTGTGTTCCTTTAAGCTCACAATGTTCCATTTTAGGGGGAAAACAATTATGAATCCTAAGGAAAAGTTGTTGAAGTTCTTCATGCTGAGGAATACTTTGCCCCACCAGTAGTCTTAATTAACTGATGTGTCTCTTGATGTGGCTTTTCTCAGAACAGGAGCCTCTAATCTTTTCTAACTTAAAGGGCCCAGTCATGTTTTCATTTATATCAGTATAAATCAAGATCAGTTCCAGTGAGGTAACGGTAAAAGCAGAACAAGTGAGACATGGCACAAGTCCAGGGAGTCCACTAAAAGGAACCACTAAAATGCAGGGCACGGCAGGGGTTAAGCACATGCCAAACATAGAAGATGACGCCGGGCAACATTCAAGCCACAAAGGACATCAATAGCAAAATTCCTAGTGGCATCTGTGGGGCCGGAATTTCACCCCAAAGAGTTTATAATCAGAAACACATAAAGGTAATACTAAATATGTGCAGAGCGTTCAGAACCCATTATAGTAGCTCCACAGGTTTCTGCAGTTGTTCAAGTATCTTCAGCTGTCTTCCTACCAGACTTCTCTTCAGAGACTGTGCTTGGTAGTAAAATGGGGAAAGGGAGAGAAACAAAAAATAACTTGCATTCCTTCCCATGATGACAATGATTTTGATTTTGATTTAAAACAGACACATGGATTAGGGCTAGACTGTGACTTTCGGGCAACACCTGAGCAAGGGCGAGTGCATAAACTGCAGCATCCCAGAATAACTGCAAAATGAAGCCTGACCCAATGATAATGTCTCTGAAATCCTATATCTCTAGTGTCTGGGATCACAGACATTTGCTTTAGGGCTATACCAATGGCAACTGAAAACACGCAGCAAAAGGTCAGTTTTAGTGGCAAGTGAATGTGGAAAACGCGAGTTTGGGGGAAATGTTTGCTTGGGAATTACATTTTGTTTTGGAATGTCAAAATGCACTTTATGTTACTTTGCTTTTTTATTCTTTTAACATTTTTCTGTTATTGTCATGAGTGATAGTGCATGTAATGTACCCAGTATCAATTTATGTTGTAATGATACAAAAAATACTTTGGTGTAGAAAAGATAAGATGTTTCATTATGGTTTTAAAATAAAGTAAAAATAACAGACTTTCAACTATCAATTTCTTTAATATTCTGTCAAATCAGTCTATTATGAACCATTGTCACTGACAGGGCATGATATGATAACTATAACATCAAAATGAATAGAAAACCAATTCATGTAGTTTCAAAGGGGATTTTGCAGTTCCAAATAAATTTCACAGAAGTTCGTTTAAAAAATGAAAAAGGATTTTCCATATTTTAATTTTCAATGAAAAGGGTATGATTTCACAAAAAAAGCTAAAGCAACAAACAGAAATAAAATCAAAAACAGATTTTACCCTAGATTTATTATTTTCACACAAATATTCCAAATTAGATTCCAATGATCACTATGTGTATCCTGTATCCCACTGATAGATGTGTGTTCCTCATCATCCCATTTACTTCATCTAAAGATGCTATGGGTCTATTCTGGCTTCAAGCTGAAGAACAATATGGTTTATTAGCTCAGGTTATAGTGATTCATATCTTCAGATCTGGAGAGTGGTAGTTTAAACCTTACCTGAGTCAAGAAATTAGATATTATACATGTGCTTACATATCTAGACTTATTATCAAAGGAAGCCCATGCAAGGGTAATCTTTATCCTTTTCTGGATATGTGTAGTCCTAGTCACAGTTTAGTCCCTAAGGGTGCCTGTACATGAGCTGGGAGGCTACTCTGACATGCTGTAAGTACAGTGTGTTGGAGCAGGCTTGATTAATCCAGTCCATTGGAGTGTGGCAATTACTGCACTCCAGTCAGTCTCCACATCTCATGTATCAGTGTCCTGCGCTTCAAAATGATGGTGGGGGCACTTTAACTAGAGCTCATTCAACGAGCTTTAGATAAAGTGCCCCTGCTGACATTTTGAAATGTGAGGACGATGACACATGAGATGCTCCAGGTGCTTTAATTAAAGCAGCTCTTGGAGCTGTTCTTATTAAAGCCCCTCCACCCCTGGAGCACATATAAAAAACACCCTGAAGTTAGAACTCTGCAAAAGTTTTCCTTTTAGAGTATACTACATCAAAACAGTAACGCATTCTGCAGTAATGGTGGAAAGAGTAATGTGCCCCATAAATTAAAATAAATTGAAGTAAAATTTATGACAGCACTTTGGGCAATTATTCTCAACTAATGTGTTACTTTGGTAAGGAAGGCAACAAGCCTGCTGTTACGCACTTGGATACTTTATAAAAAATGGTCATATAAATATTAGCCTGATCACCAGCCAGGGACTTTGTACATCTGAACTTTTTCAGGTTTTCTCACTTTGAGTAATTGGAAATGACTTTGCTCAGAGCACTGAAAATCCCCCTTACTGTTAGGAACTACTCTGTTGTTTTAGGCAGTAGACTCATAAGAAAAACAAGTAATGCTGCAGGGAAATCCACAGGATTTCTGGGAGGCTTTCCTAGCATGTCTAGGAGAGTGAAGGACTTCACTTGGAACTGGTGAGTGTAATTGACTTCATTTCACAATGCATTGTTCACCAAAGGACCCATCAGGCTGTTTAACTTTTTCAAAAATACTAGAGTCTCATTTACACTAGTGTTGAAGCTCCATAGAAATCTGGAATAGTAGCATCCAAGAGTGGAATTTGTCCTCCCAGTCAATACCAGCTATTGATGAACTTGTGAGATTATTATTAGTATGATGTGAGTAAAAAAGACCAAATAGTATCTTAGACGCATATCATTGGAGTGATTTTGGGGTGGATGAAATCTTCTACAGCTCTGCAGTTATTTCAGCTAGTAGGGAGGAGTGTAATTTGCTTTAAATGCTACTACTGGCCAATGCATATAGTGATAGGCCACAGGGCACAGGGTCTAAGGGGAAAAGATTGCCCACTTCACTGAGTCATTTAAAAGAAGGTTTTGCATTGGTGCAGACCCTCAGGTCCTTCAAATGCAGGGGCTGCTCTGAAGTTTGCACAGGACTGGGGGAAACCTCACTCCTCTCTCTCCCTTTATATGGATATGTAAGAGTGAGCTACAACCTAATTCTTAATTAAGAAGTAATAAAGCCTGATTCTGTCCATCTTATTCATGCGAAATAGTGCCCTATTCAGGGTGTCACTGCTTGGCAGTCCGTCTAGTGGTTATTTCATTTGTACCTAGATGTTCTCCCTTATCTGTTTGATCAGCAGGAAGAAGATGCCAAAATCTCTACAAATTATTTTCTTAAATGCTAGTATGGGACAGGCAGATAAATGTTTAACATATAATTGTGAATCTTTACCACAGCATACACATTTTTGTCCTCGCTGATCTGATGTCTTGGACAGAATACTTATCTCCCTACTATTGTTGGAAACTCAAACATTGTTTCCATTTGAAAACTCTTGCCCATTACACTGATTTATAAGTGCAGCAGATTAAATTGAAAAAAAGGAGCAGCATTGATTTAGCTGTCATGTGAGACCACGCACAACAGTAGCTATCCAAGGAACACATCTGTGTTTTCATGGTAAACAACTTCTGGGACTTAGCAAACATTTTTTCAAGCAACCTTGGGGAGGGCAGTTGGGGGAGCGGTCTGCTTAGCTGCACATGCTCAGACAGCGTCAGATAATTCTCAGCTTTCAAAGATCAATTGAATGAACATCAAACAATAATAAAATGTTTATCAACGATGAATAATACAGAATTCTGCTGATGTAACCCAGAAAGTGCACTGTGACAATTCCTAGTAGAGGTTTCCCTGGTTAAAGGTGTAATTGTTACATAGGAAGGAAAATAATTCTCATATAGCTATCGTATAGCTGGGATCTCAAGTATCCCAGTATTCTTACACTACAGATTTGTTTTATTTCTCCAACTTAATTTTTTCTGTGTTCCTTTTATCTATGCACAAATATTATGGTCATTTTATGACTCAGCTTCATCATCTCATGAGTCACTGTTATTACTGGCACACTGTGACTCTCCATTTCAAGACCTGAAATGAATTCAGGAGGGCCCTCAAATCTTTAGATCATGGACACTGACAGGTCATGGCTAAATCCATGGGGAGCTGGACTGTCCTGTGGATTTATGTATTGGTGGCAATCCACAAATGTTTCAAACAGAAATAAGACATGAATGAAAACAGCTACACGTACAAATGTTAACAGCGAAAATGGCATCTATAAGGTACAGTGCATGGTGGAGCACACAGCAGATTGTGAATCTGTTTTACCTTCCATGTAGAGCTAACCTTACCAGCCTATCATGTAAAACTGGTATAAGACTAGAGTAAGGCTTTGTGTCTCCTTTCTACAATGGCACAAGAGATGATGGTGTGCGACTACTGCAATCACTGATTCTCTTGAGTACCATCCAGTTAATTCAGTATGCCTAGTGCTGGAATAATGGTATAGGTGAGCTTTGAACACACTCCCTTTGAACACAATATACTGCAAGAAAGATCCTCACAGAGCTGCAAAATGTCATATCCTGTTTTACACTCATTGGCTCATCAGCCTAGAAGGACTCTATCATGTGTATTAGGAACAGACCTCCTTTGAAACTGCTGCAGAATTCTGAGCTCTTTGGAGAGCAGCAAGAGGCAGTTTGTTCCAGACCCTTGCCAGTGTACAGACTGTGGTGTTTGTTGGACAGCTCAATAAGACAAAATTTTGCCTTTGTTATCCATCTTTAGGGGCACGAGCATCTGGAAAGGATTGGTTCCTGATCTCCATTTCTCCTCCTGCAGCCATGGACTGGAACAACCTAATCCTTACTTTGGCCAAGGTAAAGTCAGAGAAGATCCTTGTTTAACTCAATGTGTGCCCATAGAAGGACCACATAGCATGTAACACAATTGGTCCTACTTAAAGTGAATATGCATTGATTTCATCATCACTATATCACTCCTAAGGGTATTTTATTTATCTTCAGCATGGTAACCACTTATCTGAAACCCAAAAGCACCATAGACTATGGCTGCATGCATACATTCAAATCATCTAGAAAAATTCTCACAGGTTTGTTCTTCTAGCAGAAAAACTGACTCAAAACTGTTTGTACAGGCATGTTGAGGCTCTAAAGAGGAGAGAGCTTGCTGTGCTGACATGGTGAAGCCTTAAGGAGGGGGATGGAGGAGGAACGCTGTACACACATCTCAGCATGCTCTGAAAGCTCCCTTAGTCTGGCTGGTGACAGATGGCAGCAGTGCATATGGCAGCCTTAATTGGCTGACCTAAACTGCACATGGTCAGCTGTGTTACCTTGCAGCACAATGTAAGAATTGTAAAGGGGGCATATTCTGCTCCATGCTGGAGCAGCAGAGTCCAGCAAGCAACCAACTCTTCCTCAGGAGGGTTGGGGTGGGGATGATGGATGACTGTGTTCTCTGCAGACATTCACTCTCCCAGGAAACACTATAATAGGAGAGATTTAATGCTAGTTGTTCCCAGAATATGTTTCTCCTGGAGTGGCTATTTTTACCCTGGGAGAAAAAATCTAGACATCTGTACACTTTTCATTTCCCTCAGAACAGCAGCAATACTCCCAAGAGAAACACAATGTCTGTATGAAGCCTATGTCTATTGACCAATTGTTCTAATATTGAACAATAGCTAGATAAAGCCTTCAGTCTGTATGAGTAGGGACCTACCTAATTCATGGAGGCTGCCTCCAGGTTTCATGGTCCCAGAGTAACATCAAAAGTCATTTTCACAGTGGAGCGTGGCATGCCTCCCCATGCTTCTGATTGACTGAAGGGTCCCCGAAGTCTTGCCCCTCCCCAGAAATTGATAGATGTCATCCCGTCAATCTCTGGGCAGGGGCACAACTTCCTGAGGCCCTCAGTCAATCAGAGGTGTGGGGGCCCACTGCACTCCTCCAGGAAAATCTCCCCTCTTTCCTCCTTATTCCCTCTCCCCATGCTTCCTGCCTCTGTTTGCTGCTCCTTTTTTTCCTCCCTGTTTTCTGGGCTGTTTCACAGGTGACCTACCAAATTTGCAGCTTCCATGAAAATCATGAAAACATGAATTTGGTACATCCCTGTTTATGAATTTTCCTCTACTGCAACATTTCCTCCCCAGTGCTGGACTAGTGACTACAGTGATAAGATGATTTTGCTAATCTTTAGCCTATTAAATCATGACATTTTTTCATTCTCCAATGACAAGTTTAACTATATTACTGAGAAGGGCAATATGATTCATTTTCCTTTCAAAATGCTTAATAAAAGGCAAGTTGATGATATGTTTCAAGGCAAAGTAGACAGTGGTATTTTGTGCTGTGAAATGAAATGTTTTTATCTTACCATGCTTAATATTAATAATAATTCACAATACATATTCTTACTGTTATCAGAAAGTAATATTGCTAGGATGTGAATTTGATATACCCTCTATTGCCTTTAGGATAACATGAGAATGGTTCTTGACCCTCATTTATTTATATTATACATTATATGTGTAATAACGTGTATTATACATTAATGATCTTTCCAATGATTGTTCAAAAGTTTCTGGTTTTATATATACAGATTATTCCATCCTTTGCTATTATGGATGAATCTAAAAATGCCTGTAGGATGCCTTATTCTCATTTTTATAGCATAATTTTACTGGATATTTACTCACTGAAGAACCCTGCAAATCTAATCTGAAATATAATGTCAGGTACATTAAAAAAATCTTTCCTGTGTCAGTTTCTTGTGATTCTATGTGTCCCCTTTTTACCTTGTTAAGCATGTATAAGAACGTAAGGGATCTCTCTAGGACTATTAGAAGATCTGCCTATATGTTCAAATTACAAAGCTTGTCAATTTAAAAAAAATGCACAAATTCCTTTTAACTAACAATCAGAGCATGTATTCCCATAAGGATTCCAATGATTTATATGGGCCAGAGACTCAAATCCTAGTAAACAGAGCTGTATGTCTTCAACTCACTGAAAAACCTCGTTCATTTATTGGCATTCACCAAAGCTTGATTGGCATTCACCAAAGTAATTACAGGAAAGAAAACCACTTTTCCTCTGCTGACGATACTATAACATGTTGCTCAAGGGGAAATGATGGACGGGCATCCTTGCCTAGAATGGTTCTCTTTGTTATAGTACCACTCGTATTCCATTCCATGATGAGTTAATCTGGATTTGGATTTAGGCAAACAGTGTATGTTGACACACTGTGATCTGGGAATTCCAAATGAATGATAATTATGGGGACAGCGTGACTGTGTCTAAACAGCACAATGCAGCATCACAAAGAGATACTTTGAGTTAGTTCTGTGTGCATTACAACCAGAACTGTATACAGGATAGCTGAAGTAGTGTGGTGTAGCACCCAATCTAATGAGTTCTAGGAAGAAGTAGGGCTTAATGATTAGGGAACGGCACCACAGACTCACCATGTTTACTGCTTACAGATCTGGAGCTGGCATGTGCAAATCCAGCTAATGTACCTCTACTAAGTTCTATCTTGTGTCGTATAGACATATCCTGTGTGGCCAGCACGACAAATATAATCCTTTGTGCATTTATAACATTCACAAATTCTTTCTCTTCTCTACTGAGAGGGACCCTGTGTGTGTGTGTGTGTTGATATTCAAAGGGAAGGCATAGAAAGTGCATCCAGCACTGTTGACCTATGTACAGGTTTTTGGACACATATGGAAGATGGAATAGATAGCAGTCATGGTTTTACCTTTTTCTGGCCTGCTCCTGCTCCCATAGGATGCCATCTATTCCTGGGAGGGCTTTGTTGTTGAAAAATGGACATACCATATATATAGACAAGTGGGAAATATTTATATCTTTTCATATCTATGAGTTCATTTGTATGTTCATACCTATGTGAATTTATGGTGGGCTACTTGCTTTGAAAGGGGACTGGTAGAAGAACTAAACAAGAAAGACAACACAAACCGCAACTACATGAAACACCGACTGCACAGTAGGTCATTACAAGTGTTCAGTAGCATCACGTGGCACCAAGCATGATACGATACTAGTGTGCAATAATAATGAACTACTGTGCAGTCAGCATCACCTAAAAGCCATTTGTGATGCTACTAAATGACTGCTCAGTAATGGCTGCACAGTCAGTGTCTCGTGTAGACATAGCCACAGTGTCTCACATACTACACATTGCCCTCAAACAAAATAAACAGGTTTATAGCTGTAAAAAGATAACTCCTTGGCCCCAGTTCTGGTTCCACAGCTATTCTGAGAACCTGGAGATCAAAAGATATTGATTCCTGGAGAAATGGAGGGGAAAGTTGTCATATGTTGTAGGCTGTCACTGGTTGGCAAAGTTATGGCCTTCAGGTAATCTGGTCTTCAAGAGAATGGGAGGCACCAATATCTTGTGTATATCAGGACTTGATGGGAATGCCAAGCATAGATGAGGCAGTACGCAGAGACGACTCCGTAGTTTTAAAGAGGCAATATTTTTTAGTGATAATTTTATTGGCCCAGCTGTAGTGCTGGGAGAGATGTTGGACAAGCTTTTGAAGACTTAAAATGACTTGAAGAAGGGTATTTTGTATTTTGTATTCTATACACTTTGTGGCCTATATATGCCAACACACACTGCAGAAGCATCTCAGAAGGGACTTTTTACTCAAGGAACGTGACACCATAGTCAGAGCTGGCCTTAGGGAAAATGATGCCCTGGGCAAACTTATATTTTGGTACCCACTCCCCACCCAAGTCAGTGGTGCTGCTGCAGGCAGAGGCAGAAGCAGGAGGGCAGGAACAGAGGGCACAGTCTGGCAGGGAGGCAGATCGGCATGGTGCACCAGGCAAGCAGGAGGGCAGACACTGCTGCTGCTGTACAGGAGCAAAGCAGGTGAATTGCCCTGAATGTGCCCGGTCCAGTTCCTCCTAAGCAATGGCTGGAGGTGGGGCAGGCTGGGCTGTGCACTGCTTCTCCTGCCTGGGATGGGGTGGGGCAGGGTGAGAGTCCTTCTCTGAGTGCAGGCTGTTCACCCCCATGTATGCATGTTTGGCACCCCCCTGACCATAGCACCCTGGGCAATCGTCCACATGGCCCACTCATAAGGTTGGCTCTGACCATAGTAATAAAATTTGCAAGTAGGACTTTTGCAGCAAGTAGGTTAAACAGGGAAACAATTAAATATCCAGAGTGGCTGATACTCACCATTTTTCAGCACAGTGATGCCTACTCAACAAAATGCCTGCTGAAGGGAACCTCCCCCACCCCCAAATAAAAACAGAATGGATCTTTCTAAAATCTCTCAATCCTCTAATGCTTGTCCAGTGAAGCTGCTTTCATAATAATGAGCATCTGATAGACAGGTCCAGAAAGAGCTAGCAAATGGTTTAATACAAGAATTCATACCTATTGAACAAATAATATTTAATGAAAAAATCTGCCTTGTTTTGATGTACTGCATGCCGGCGTTATGCATAACATGAAATATCTCTTGCCAAGCAGATCTGCTACAGTAAATGAATACACAGAATCCCCAGGGAGTGAACTGTTTGTTACTATTCAGTGAAACACACACAAAAGGGGGAAAATATTGCTTGAATGAAGGAATGGAATACAGAAATGTTTGCTTAAAGAGTTCCCCCAATACCTTCACTGGGGGTATCTGTTTTATTGCTTTGCTGGAAAATATAACCTGATAATCCTGGACTTCAAACCAAAACAGGCTCTTCTGATTAGATAACAGCATTTAGTTTAGACAGTAGATAACATAATTTAAACTCATTGTGCAAAACTGTAAGGCGGAAAAAATAAAACATTCCAAGCTTTAAAAACAGGAAAAAAATCTCTTCTGGAATCAGTTTTTAATGTTAGCTCAGTAGAGATTTATATTTAAACCTATAAACATTTGCTGACTTTTTTTTAGGTAACACAACACGTTAATTACATTACATTGAAGACTAAGAAAAAGGTATTGCTATTAAATCAGTTGTCCAAAACTCTCTACAGTAGCATATTACAAAGTGTGTTTTCAGAAACAGTTCAAAATAAGAATGACCAAATTCACAATCCTGGGGTACAATAGATGGTTAGATACAAAGTATAAATACAATTCTTACAAGCAGACAGCAGAGTTAGTGACTAGTAATTAAACCCAATCTTTAGCAAATTCTGGGTATTAACAGTCATAACAGATTAGTTTGTCATCCTGCTATTAGAGGTCTCGATACAAATTCTACCCAGGCTGAAAGCTGATGCAACAACTCAATAATGTCAGTGGGATTGTGTAAGATCTCAGTCAAGCCCACATCTTACTTCTTTGCTTAATTGAGTTGTCCACATTAAAAAAAGAAATGGACACTCAGCAGACCAGGAAGCATCAATGAAGTTCTCTGAGAAATTTATTAGCCATTTCCTGTAGTCTAAATGGTGGCTGACAAGTACCAGATGTTTTCTCAATGGCAAGATCCTTGTCTCATCCTAAAGCACCATTTGTTATGACAAGTCATTTTCATTGGGTCTTGAGGAGAGCTGAAATGTGTGCTATGGCACCCAGAAGCCCCAGCTTTATTCTCATCATATTTCTTTAGGATTGATAGTGCAGAAGTGCCTAGGTGGGAGATGCATTCAGCCTGACAGAAGCTTGTTGTTCCCTGTTGGTAAGGCATCAATTTTCTATAGAGGGAAGAATCATTTTGCAGGACTTTGCCAGTAAATCAGGCCAATGGAATTGTAAAGCCAGACACTTTCCAAGGACAGAAGCATGCTCTGATGATTAAGGCACCAGGCTGTGACTCAGGAGATCTGGATTCAGTTCCTGGCTCTTTCTGTCTGACCTTGGGCAAGTCACTTATCTGCTCTGCACCTCAGTTCCTCACATATGGCACAGGAATAATGATAATTTTTCTTTTGCCTGTGTTTGGGGGGCAGAGACTGCATCTTTATGCTTATACAATATGTAGTACAATGAATTCTTGCTCTCAAGTTGGGGTACCCAGGCTGAACTGTAGCATATATTATACTATTAATTCTTTCTTCTATATGTAAAATTACATTCCGAGGCAGTATTTTAAATAAATAAATTGTGAAGTTATAAAAAGGAACAGTAATAAAAAGGTAAGAGGCCTGGGGTCCATCACGGGCAATGTCATAAAGCTCTTAGTCATAATGGTAATGCAATCATAATTACTATCACAGCCAAGGCACCTCTTATACTAGTGTGTGATAGTTAGATTCCTGCATGTTGCATCTATGAATACATCACTGACATGGAAGTATTGTTTTTTTGGAGACTGTGAATGCTACAGAACCTGTCTGTGAATATTTTAATTTCCAGATTGCTGGAAATGAGAAGCAGAAGAATCATTTTTCACTTTCTGACCTTCTAAATATTTTTAATAGGCATGCATCCAGGTATTTTTATTAATGTAAATAGCAATCTATTAAATGAGCTAATAGATAGTCTGTTTTTCATTTTTCAATCAACATAACTTAGAAACATGCCAGAAAATACAAACTACTGTACAAGCTCTTGAGATAAGTATTTTTAATCATCATGACTGTTCACCTTGTTGATAAAAAAAGCTTTGTTAAATTTAATCTTTTAACAGCTTGTGATACAGAATCTTTAGAGATATAAGGAATCTTTGCATTTCTCACATCTTATAAAGATAGATACAAGTTCATGTGGTGGTATTAGGGTTAGATCTATTTGAGGACAACACCAAAGTTAAAATTCAGTAGTTTGATTCCATGGAGACAGGGAGAGGAGTATAAGAGGAGTGGTCACTCCTTAAAGGAGCAATCATGAAAGCACAAGGGATGTCCATCCCATCTCAGAGGAAAGGTAGTAAAAGGGCACAACTCATGGACTTCCTACGCCAAAAAAGAGAGGCTTATAAACGATGGAAGATAGAAATCATCACAAAGGAGGATTACTTTGCACTGGTCCATATCTGTAGAGAGTGAACAAGGAAAGCCAAGGCTGCAACCAAACTCCACCTGGCTAGACGTATCAAAGACAATAAAAAGCCCTTTTTAAGATATGTGGGGAGTCAGAAGAAAAGCAAGAGTAATATTGGGCCCCTGCTAAACAAAACGGGACAACTGACAACTGACACTCAGGAAAAAACTAACTTGCTTAATGAGTACTTTGCATCATTTTTTCATCAACCCAAAGGGACTCCTCTGCCTAGGAAGATGCAGGATGGCTAGGGTGAGGGTGAATTTATATCTGTATAGATCTTGTAAAGGAACACCTTGAGAGGCTGGACATCTTCATATCAGTGGGTCCTGGCAGATTGCACCCCAGGGTACTTAAGGAGCTGGCAGGAATCATACCCCAGCCACTGGCAAAGATTTTTGAAAACTCCTGGAGCTCAGGTGAAGTACCTGAAGATTGGAAGAAGGCCAGTGTGGTGCCTATCTTCAAGAAAGGGAGGAAAGTAAATCCAGGGAGCTACCGGCTAATCAGTTCAACCTCAATTCTTGGAAAGATTCTAGAAAAAAATCATCAAAGAGACCTTTCTTCACAAGCTAGCTGATGGCAACATCCTGAGGGACCGCCAGCATGGGTTTGTTGCGGGTAGGTCTTGCCTGACCAATCTCATGTCCTTCTATGACCAGGTGACATATCAGCTGGACGTGGGAGAAGAGATTGACATCATATATCTGGACTTTTAAAAAGTCTTTGATCTGGTGTCCCACAATCTCCTCTTGGAAAAATTGGCCATCTGTAGCCTCGGCTACATCACAGTCCAGTGGCTGGGGAATTGGCTCTGAGGCTGGACCCAGAGAGTGGTAGATGACAGAAGAAAATCATTAGCTTCGTGGTAAGACCCAGAGGGTGGTGGTTGATGGAAACCAATCGTCATGGTGCCCTGTGACCAGCGGGGTTCCTCAAAGCTCTGTTCTTGGGCCTATACTATTCAACATCTTCATTAATGATGTGGACAATGATGTCAGAAGCAGGCTGGCCAAGTTTGCCAATGATACCAAACTCTGGGGTAAAGTGTTCATACCTGATGACAGGAGGGTGATCCAGGCTGACCTTGACAGGTTCAGGAAATGGGCAGAGGAGAACCTGATGGTGTTTAACTCCAAAAAGTGCAAGGTTCTCCACCTTGGGAAGAAAAACCTGTGGCATGCTTATAGGCTTGGCAATGCTATGCTGGCTAGCACTATGGACAAAAGGGACTTGGGGGTCATGACTGACTGCAAGATGAACATAAGCCTTCAGTGTGATGCTACAGCTAGTAAAGCAAGCAAAATACTGGTGTGCATCCATAGATGCTCCTTGAGCAAATCTCAGGATGTCATTGTCCTGTTGTACTCGGCCTTGGTGAGGCCACAGCTGGAGTACTGTGTCCAGTTTTGGGCTCCACAATTAAAAAAGGATGTGGAGAAGCTTAAGAGGGTGCAGAGGAGAGCCATGTGCATGATGAGAGGTCAGGAAAACAGGCCTTATGATGCGAGGCTGAGAGCCATGGGACTCTTCAGTCTGAAAAAGCACAGGCTCAGGGGTGACCTGGTGGCAGCCTATAAGTGCATTGGGGGTGTGCATCAGGATCTGGAGGAATGTCTGTTCACCAAAGTGCCCCAAGGGATGACAAGGTCAAACAGTCACAAACTCCTCCAAGAACATTTTAGGCTGGGCATAAGGAATAACTTCTTTACTATCCCAGCCCCCAAGGCCTATAATAGGCTCCCTCCAGAGGTGGTGCAAGAACCTACTTTGGACTCCTTTAAGAAGCATTTGGATGTTTATCTTGCTGAAGTCCTGTGACCCTAGCTGACTTCCTGCCCTTGAGGCAGGGGGCTGGACTCAATGACCACCCGAGGACCAGCCCTAATGTCTATGAAATCTATGAAATGGTGGTGGCAAGAAAAACCTATTCAGATAGGCAGATAGGTGTTCCAATTCAAAATGTCAGAATTTGTGAGAGGAAATCACTCTGATTTCAGTTAGAAGGATATACCTGTACACTTTCAAGTTCTTAAAATGTTTTGTAAACGTGATTTAAGCCCAAAAGGTACCTGGTAAGAGTGTCATTGGGCACATCTACATGAGACACTAGCAGCACAGTAGACTAATTCTAATTCTCATTAGCATCACCTAAAAGATATGTTCTGGTACTACTAAACAGTAGCACCAATTACAGCCCATTAAGTTAGTACCTGTTATTACAGGTACTAAAATTAATGCACCTTATTATGGTGCATTAATGCATGTGTAGACATTCCCATCATGTCTTTGTATCATTGCTACTCATCATATTCATTGGTGGCATTCTTTCACACAAACATAGAAAATGCTGCCATAGGCACTAAGACCATTTGCAACTCAATTTAACAACATCATTACAGAACAAGCTTCAGTTATCTAGGTCATCCTTTGAAATTATGAGTGATTATTCTGCCACCTGAGATGAAGAACTTTAATGAAAATACAAAATTGGACATAAAGTCACTTTTTGAATTATTTGTGCAGAAACATCATTGATGGCTCTACTTCTTTTCCTGCTGTAAGCATTTTCTCCTGGCACATGTCTGAATTCTTGCTTATATGGCCCCTATTCCTGGATCAACTGAGCACCTAAGCCCGCGTGCCCACAAGTGGGAATGTACACTTTGCAGTGCCTCAAAGGATTTTGAGGTGCTGCAAAATTCACATGGTGCATATGAATTGGTTTGCTGAATTGCATAATTGTAGCAAGATGGCAAAATTAGATGCTAGAAAATCCCAGTATCTAAAAAAAGTGCAGAGAAAAAAGGTGGTGCAGTGCATGTGGCAGCAGTGTGTGCTGTCTGAAACTGGAGCCTGGCTGGCCAGAGCCATGCTCCAGTTGTTGGTCAGGCTTCGCATGCCTGGATCGCCACTGCTGCAGCCCCAGGAGGTGCAGGTGTAGCCCTGGGAGCCCAGTTGTTGGCCCCAACCTCCCCAGGGCAATTTGTTGTGTGCCAGAGTGCATGCACAGGGGTGTTTCTCAGGGACAATTAGAAGTAGCACAGATATGTGCCACTGCTATTTGTCTTTTGGGAAACACGCAAGCGTGTTCATGGGGACGTGCCTTAAGAGTCTTCAACTTTGCTGCCCTAGAACATGAGAGTTAGGCAGAGGTTTTGTAGAACTAAAGTTTTAACTTAGACATTTAATATAGGAGTTACATGTCTAAGTCCCTACTTATGTTATCGAACCAGTTGTGGATTTGTTTAAGAAGGTCAATTAACCATTGCAGGAATACAGATATTTAATAACTTAACCTGTGATGTCATCACAGTAGCAACAACAATGGGAAATGTTTTACAGCAGATTTTTACTGCTGGTCAATTCCAGGTTTGTCTATGTGTGTGGTGGGTGTGATGTTTATCACAGAATATGTTGCATGTGTTGACATACACACCATGGACAACTAGCACAAGGGACTGGCAGAATGCAGCATAGTTCCCTATACTCATTGTTGGCAAGTTCTTACATGGGTTTGGCAGGCTGAGAGAATGACCTTGTCCTGGCCTTGCTGCTCACTCTTTCTCTTTCTCTTTCCTGGCAATGAAAATATTAGCTATTGATTTTTGTGCTGCTGATTCTGGCAGCTGGGCGAGTGGGAGAAAAAAGGGGAAGTGCATGTGCCTGCTGATTCTGATCTTATTTATGTCAGTGTAAATTCAGTGTAGCTCAATCAAAGTAAATGCAATGAAGTTTTACTGATATAACACTAGCATCAGTGAGATAAGAATCAGTCCTGGAAAAGGTTCTTCCATCTCGTATGAGGAGGTATGATTCTTGTTTATCATGCACAATTAAACTACATACTTGTTTTTCTTTTGCGCTTTTTTCATGGCCTAATCAAGAACAATTAAAACATCCATGGGAAAAATATACTGTTCTTTATGACATTACTTTTGAATATAGAATATTTTTGTTCTGACTTCTCATGACTTTTAATAACATGATAATACTAAAGTTGGAGTGGGTAATAGAGGTGTTGGTTGTAGCTGTGTTACTCTAAGGACATAGGCAGACAAAACTCTTTGGGTAGAGGTGATACTGTATTAAAGGTGGTAAGAGTTCTCCTGGGTAGAAGATAAGCTTCATCAGGACAAGCAGAAATTGGAGATGATGACAGTTCTCCTAGGCAGAAAAGCCAGTTTGTAAAAATCTGCTTTATGAGAATGTGAATGAGGAAGGGAAAATGGCTGGAGCAGGCATGGGACCTGGGGTTTTCAGATGGCAAGCAGGATGTGGGGTGCCATAAGTCCAATGTTAATATTTAATCCAGTCTTGGAGAGTATATGTAGCTGCTGAATTTGGCTACTTTCTTTTTCATGTTGTTAAGCTTCCATTTCGAATGACAAAATACAATATCTTCCATGTTTCAGGCAGACAAAACTCTTTGGGTAGAGGTGATATCTTTTATTAGACCAACTAAATACATGCAAAAACATTTTTTTTCTTTACAAGCTTTTGGGCTCACATGCACTTCATCAGGCAAAGGAGAAATTAGATGGGAAGAGTTCTCCTGGGTAGAAAAAAAGTTTCATCAGGCCAAGGAAAAATTAGAGAGGGTGACAGTTCTCCAAGGTAAATTCTAGGCTCTTTACCTAGTTCACTTACACTGCTTTTACATTGGTTTGCCCCATCACCTCCCTATTTCAATGAGGAGCTAGCAGTGTATAGCTTTAATTTCATTAGGCAGCATGTTACTCCAGAGATTAGTTTTCCCTACCAATTTATTCGAAGGACCCAGGCCCATGGAAATTAACAGAAAAATCCTTCCCCGTTTTATAAATGCCCAGTGGTTAGAGCACTCACTCAGGAATACTCAGCCTGTTTTTAGTTAATGACTTAATCTAAACTGCATAAAAAGCAAGGACCAGAACCCACTGCTTTTTCTTTGCTCCATGCAATGTTATGCATTTCCTGTTTTACATTAAATAGTGGTTTACATTAAGCTACCTTTTTGGACTCAAGGCTCTCCTTTCAAAATGCTAGGTCTTCGTTTTTACCTTTTTTATTTTTTTGACTATGGAAAAATCATAGGAAACTATTTTGGTTGCAAAGAACTCAGAAAGATCACAACAGGTCAGACTGTTTTTACCACTATACATTCCTATTTGAAATCTTTCAGTTTGTCTTATGAATTGATTTGCATACCTAACAGTGTTAAAAATTGTGTGTGTCCTTGCAGCATCCTTTGAAAAATCTCAGGGCATCCCAGGGAGCTGTGGCACCCTGGCTGAGAATAGCTACATTAGACAGTCACTGGTTAAAAAACAGAAGTAATCATAGCAGTTGAACTCTCTCCAGAGCCTCGCCCTGAGCCAAGGTATCTAGAAATCATTAGTGTCTAAGGCACTGGCAAAGTTGATTACAATCTGGGCCTAAGTCTTTATTTTAGATTTTGCCTTTAGACTGCACAAGTGGCAATTAGGTGCCAAGGTCCTTTTCTGTACCTAGTCTTTTGCCTCTTCCAATCACCATTTTCTCTGTTTGGACAGAATGAGATAACATATAGCAGTAAGAGCAATAATAACCACAAAAAATCTACACTACAGACAGATACAACTCATCATCCCACGTTTCCAACATGCTTCTGCCTTATCTTTATCTGCCAAGATAGGAAGAAGATAATTCATTCACCATACTTACTCAGTCCTTTGTTTCTTTGGTTAAACATGGGAGCATCTACTATTGTCATTCCCACTGGTGCTCTTGAAGTGTGGACATATTTCCACTGGGAACTGTATTGAAATCATCCACCAGCTCTTTTCTGTTATCACAGGCATATTTTGCAATAAATATATTACACAAAAGACAAAGTTTAGTCTTTATCTACTATTTGTCTTAAAGCTGCACAAAAAAGATTACCACCAGGGAGGAAGCTAGAAATAAAATACAAGTCACTTGCTACACAGGATAAAAAACATGAAAAGGTGTAAGATGAAATATTTTTCTTAGCAGTCCCATTAAGTGGGTGGAAATTTCTTAAATCAGTATCATCCTTTCCATTGAGTTTGTGGATATTAGCTTGGACTTCATACCACTACTAGGTCTGTAAATATTTTACTTTATGCTAAAGTCAAAACACACTGGAAGGTAGAATTTGAACTATCCTGGATTTAAATTAATGAAGCATTTGATATAATGACTTGGCATCCCTGTAAAAATCTTTTCTGAGTATGCAGCAATCAGAAAGCAAACACAGTGCAAGACTGCACAAAAAAGGATAGGAGATAATATATTAAATATTGAAATTCAGAAAATAGTGGAAATATTAGAGTTTTGTGGCTCTGATGATCATCTTTGTATCGAAGGACTGCTGCTACAACTGCCACCAAGCTGTGATGGTCCAAAAACTAGGTGAGGCAAGGATTTCTTTGGATGATATCTTTTATTGGACCAACCGCGTAGCCGGGATAGAGTTAGATAAGCTTTTGAGTGCAAGGCATTTTTCACCAGGTCTGAAGAGAAAAGCCAGCAAAATGATAGTAAAAACAGTTGTAAGAGCGAGGAGGGAACTTTCCAGAGGTTGCAGACAAACAGCAGGAGAAAAGACGTTGATTACTGGGGGAGATCAAGGCCTATCAAAATGATCGTTATCTTCTTTCCTGTATGGGAACAATTCAGGACTTAGGTATAATTTGCCATAAACCAGTATCAATGTTAAATCCTTGGTTCCTAGTGTCCAGACAGCTTATAGATTTTTGCTCCCAGGTTCACCTTTTAAAAGTGTTGACTAGATTTCCTTTGAGCAGGATAGTGAGGTCCGAGAGGGAGTGGTTGTTCTGTGAGAAATGTGTTCCTGATGGTGTATGCATCTTTGTCCTTTATCTTTTTTCTTCATTCTGGTTGCTGTTTAGTTTCACTCACATAGATGCCATGAGGGCATCCATTGCATTGAATCAGATATAAGACATTTTGGAAAAAAAAACATCCCTACGATCCCTGGATCCTGTTGGTTTCATTATTGGGAGGCGATGTTTATAGTAGCTGTGGAGATGTGTTGACAGGTTAAGCATTTCTTGCCAAGGTAAGGCTGTGTCTCTCTTGATGTCCATTGCTCAGTGAGGAGTTTGCTTCTCATGATGAGCTGGGCAAAGTTATGGGGTTGTTAGAAAGCCACGATCAGAGGGGCTGCAAACATTTTTCTTAAAGTCTAATCTTTGTCAAATATAGGCTGTAGTTTTTTGATGATTCTTTTGTTCAGTTCCAGTGTGGGGTGTAGATGACAACCAGGTGTGTGCAGTCACAGGGGGTTTCTTTTTGTATTGTAACAGGTTACTGAATTTCTCTCCCTCCTTTTCGAACTCTCTCTTCCCCCTTTTCCAGTTTTCTAGTAGTGTGATGCTGGTTTTTCTCCTCAGACCTGAAGAAGAATGTCTTGCACTCTTTGTAGTTGGTCCAGGAAAAGATATTACCCACAGAAATCCTTGCATCTCACATAAAACAATGGAACACACTCATCTGAGCAACTGTATATCTGGCTACCCTTGCTCAAGAAAACATACAGCAGACAGTGAAGAGCTTCAAAGGCAAGAATATAATTAGAGGCTTGGAGAGTCCCATATGTAGGAAGACTGAAAACACTAGGACCGTTTAGTTCACAAAAAAGTGATAGATAAGAGAGTTGCAGAAGGTAATGAATTGAATATAGAAGGTAACACAGATGTTCTTCTATGTTTCCTACAATAGAAGAACAAAGGGAAAAAAATCACTGGAAATAAGCAGTAAATTTCAGTCAGGTAAGAGGACATGCTAAATAGAACACACAAATAGTTTATAATCCTCATTGCTACAAGATGTCATTTAAGTCCAAGATCTTAGGAGAATTTTTAAGGAAAGAGGTACACTATGGAGAATGTCCAATGTTCTGAATGCAGTGAAAACTGGAATAGTTTTGTATCAGAGCATGTACTAAAGAATGGGATAGAGTGGCATAGTAGTTAAAGTGTCTTACTATGGTTCTACAGTTGTGAACAGTTGAACACATCGCTATGCAGTTAAAGCTATACAGTGAGACACGCTGCTATCCACAGCACCGGATAGAACTTGGCAGGCTGTAACGATGCTAGGCATGGTATGGTTGGGAAGATTCTTGCTGTGTTACAGGTAGAAGACAAAAATATTGTTTCAGAGTATAAGCCAACTGTTCACTATGGGTGTATCTGTACGACCTGAGGGCCAGAACTGTATTGCTACCCAGCACATCCACAGGTGGCAGATAGTGGAAGGACCTTCATGGAGTTATATGTGAAATAAGCTGGGGTAACTCTTGGTCGTGGACCAAGCAGCAGCAACACCAAGAGGATGTGTTGAGGATAGCAGATGGCAATGCTTTTTCTCTTGAAAAGCCACATATATCCTTTGATGGTACTGTGACATGGTGAGTACAGATTGCCACAATAATAAGCATACCCAGCCCCTAACCATGGGTCTACAAGTCCTCAGTGGCAGAGCAGGTGGAAGATGTTAGAATCTGAATGGCTGTGAAGGTGGATGAAGACCGCAGCAGAACTAAATCCCCAGTTGTCTTGGTCTCCTTGCCATTAGATCAAGGCCCCATTCTGTCAAAAGCCATGTAGAAGCTGACATGAAGAAGCTTCTCCATGATATAAGAAATTATGTCCAGGCATCTTCCTTGAAAACAGCTTTTCCCAATACAGTCTTCAAGCCCTTTGGCAACCAGCTAATGGTGATGGGAGCAGGATTGTGAGGTCTGGAAGCTCCTAGTCATGAATTGGTATAAAGGTGTCAGTAACTAGAAGGTCATTTAACACTTGTACGAGGCAGGAGTGCAACTCAGCAGCTGTAAATGTGACTGAGCAGCCCTCTTCAGGATCTGCTCTGCCTGCCCCACATGAGGAGGGGGCTAGAAAAGGTACTCTAAGCATAGCCTAATAGAGTATTCTGTATTTCTTCCTGACTAGATAACTGTGTCCAATGGAATAACTTTTACTGTGGTTGAAAATACCAGCAAAGACACACCATAATTTTTGGGACCTGGAATATGAGGACTCTCATGGACAACTCTAATAGTGAATGCTCAGAGTGCTGCACTGTAATCATAGCCTGAGATCTCAGGTGATGCAACATTGATGTGGCTACACTGAGTGAAACCCAGTGAGTGGGAGATGGGTAGCTCAAAGAACATGGAGGTAGCTATTCCTTCTTCTGGAAAGGTAACTAGGAAAGAGAATTCCAAATTCATGGAGTTGGTTTTGCCGTTAAGAATGAATTTATAAACCAACTCAGTGAGCTCCCTATCAGAATTAATGAGTGTCTCATGACTCTCTGTCTTAATCTAGGAGGGAGCCAATATGCCACTGTTAGCAGTGCATGTGCCCTGACTCTTGATGTGCCAATGAAACCAAGACGGAATCCTACACTGACCTTGAACAAGTCATTTCTGACATTCCAGAGGGAGACAGACTTATTCTGCACAGTGATTTCAATGCCAGAGTTGGAAGGGACTATACCCCCGGAACGGAACCATTGAAAAGGAAGGAGTAGAAAAGGTCAACTCCAATGGCATCTTTCGCTTGACCAGATGCATGGAATATGGACTCGCCATCACCAACAACCTGTTCCACTAGAGAAACAGGCACAAGACGTCATGGCAACATCCATGATCTAAGCATTGGCACCTGATTGACTATGTCATTGTCCAGCTACCTAAACTATGCTAGAAACTGATGATTGCTGGACTGACCTCCAACTAATCTGCTTGGTTATGTCACTTGAACTGGCTTCCAAATGACAGCTGCAGCAGAAGCAATGCCAATGGAAGATAAATGTTGAAGGACTCAAGGACCACTGCATTCTCCTGCAGTGTGGAGAACATCTAAATGTGCAGTATGTGGCATCACGGATGTGTTTGCAGAGCCATATACTGCATGGCCGCACTCATCTGGATGCAGCCAGGGGTGCTCTTGTCACCTTTGTCTCTGATGCACTTGAGACAGGCTGCAAAGAATAACCCTGGTATGGCTTCACTACTGCATTTCTGGTTTGGAATGGGTGGATTAAGTTGACAATGCTAGGGATATAATGTAGACATACTTTAAATTAAGAAGAAACTTCCTCTACTATAATTATTCTCTCTGGGGTTTCTCACACCTACTCCTAGGTTACATGGTACTGACTGCTTTCTATGACAGAATACCAATCTGGTAGCACCACTGTTTTGACTGGGTATTGTTCTGGTGTTTCAATTTCTTATTCTAAATTCATGAACAGACTTTCTTGATTTTGTTGTTCTAAGAAAGGATGGTTGATATAGCTACTTTTTCAGCGTATAGGGTAGCATATGCTGCTAGAAACAGTGCCAGCGTTGACATCTAATCAGTGTGGGAAAACTCTTATTAGCCTTGCTGCCAACAATTTCACTTAGATAACAGACATGCACCAACTTGATAGCAGGTGGATAAATGGGTATAAACTATGTTATATGCCTTCTGTCTGGATTAGTTATAGATTAGTTGATTTTAGTAACTCAGGGAGATTTTGCTATGTCTGTTTAGTTTTTGTGTGAAGTGAGTACGCGTGAAAGATACCAGATTGGCAGCTTTGGATAATGAACTTCTCTGTTTAACCCCACAAAAGGGCTAAGGCAAGCAACAGCAATGGAAATTTCCCTACCTGGCTCTATCTCAGTGATTTGGGAGATTGTCATCTAAAAAGGACAGTATACTTTATTCCTTTTCTTTTTGTTTATGTTGTGAATTAAGAAAACAATCAGTGAACCCGTGATGGTGGTTCTTATCGCAAATATCTCTGTCCACTTGGAAGTAGGCTAAGGCTACTAAATCCACCCTCCAGAAAACAGTATGTGACAATGACTTCAATTCCCTGAAAAAATCAGAGACTATTTGAATCAGTAAACTGCTTAACATTCTGCTTCTATCTTTTTAAATTTATTTTTTAAGTCAAAAGCAAAAGGCAATATTTGATTTATTTAAAGGTTTTCAATAGATACCTGATTCTTAAGTAAAACAGAAGACAGGAGAAAAGACTCCTGAGAGTTATATACACTTCACTGAACTTGATTTTCTCCGGAAGGGCGATTGCTTAGGAGGGTTGTGAAATGTGAAAAGAGTGGTTGATGACCACGGTTATAGAAGTGTATTCAGAATGTCTAATCTTCCCAGAGACAGGGAAAGGGGCACTCTCTTTATTCTTGCTTCCAAACTGAAGCTCCGCCTTGGCTACCAGGGAAACAAGGAGAGAGATGGGAGCAGCCAGGTCAACGACGGGGAGCTGGAGAGAGCGAGGAAAACCATACGCCAAGCAGCATCTCATGTGAACCTGTCACCCTAGGTCCATACACATCTATGCTTACACATCCCCTGCCCCACCATCTCTGCCCCGCACGTTGCAGCACAGAGAAGCGCAGAGGTCAAGCATTGTAAAAAAGCCACCCTGGCTTGGCTGAGCTGGACTGGGCTGGGTGATCGCTGCTGGGGAGGGGGGAAGCAGGGCACAGCTCCCTGGCTCTGAGAAGCTGGATGGATGGAAATCATCACCATGGTGGAGGCAGGAGAGGAAAAATTTAAAAGAATTAAAAACGAATTAAAAGAAAGGAGAAGCCCAATTTGGCTTGGCCATCTGGCAAGGGGATGGTGAAGGTGGCTCTCATAGAAAAGTAAAGCTGGGAGGGACCTCAAGAGATCATCTAGTCTAACTGATGTTAGAATTAGACACTTTGATATGATTAACACCGTGATCTAACTAACTGAACTAAACAGGCGGCTAGGGAGTGTTTTGTCTCACCTTGATTCACACACAAGCCCCAAAGCTTCAGGGCTTTGAACTCTTCTCCCATCCCTCTCATACAGAGTGGATTCAGAGAAAAGGAGTGTGATTTATATTTTGAAGACAGGGAAATATTTAGAAAGGGCACACAGAAGAGGAGGAAATTGCCCTGCTCTACTCATCCAACGAGGTGTTTCCTTAATCAGCAAAAGGGGCCTAGATCCCATGCTGCAGCTCTCTCAGATCCATATTTCAGTGATATGCTCCTCACCTGTCAGTCCAGGCTTGGGAGCTCTCCAAAGCCTTTGGTTTCTTCCCCATGTATCCTGTCCACCTTCTCATTATCTTTAAGCAGTAATTGCCACCAGGGTGGGTGAGGGCAACTGACACCAGTCAGGCCTGTGTGTTACTACAGCTGCTGTATTTGACCACTTGGTATGTAGGGGAGACTCCCAGACTTCCTCAGTCTAAAGGTGGGGTGGTGAGTCTGTGTGTATGAGGATGTGTGTGTGGGTGCATGAGAGAGAGAGGACTAAAGCTGTAGTATTTCTTTAGCCCTCTGCCTGTCTCCCTCTCTTCCTAGCTCAGCTGTGGGCTCATTCTTGTGGCTCCTGAAGCCTTTGCAAGCTGCTGGAGTGTCTGAAGTGGGAGGCAGGAGCCCAGCTGCTGCCTAAGGTGATTGGGGTTGGTTGAGTCTCCAGCTTTTGGCATCAGTACATACCTTGTGTTCATCCACAGGGCAGAGGCAGTGGGACTGTAGGGGACAAAAAGCATGCATTTCAAGGCCTATGTCCCTGTCTTCTCCATAGGACATGTAAAGTAAAAGAACATAATTTCCCCCCTCCCCCCTCCACACACACATTGCTTGTGACACCAGGCTGGGGATCAAGGGTGCATCTGTGTGTGATGCCTAGCCCAGCTGGGGTGGGGAAGGGTTTCCATTAGGCCTGTGAGATTAGGGAAGTATTCGATTTGGATTTGGATTTGGCCTATTCGGAGGACAGCAATTTGATTCAGATATTCGGTTCACTTTCTTGAATCAATTTGGCTAAATTGGCTTCAGAAGATTTGGTGATTCAGCCATAGACTGAATCACTGAAATACCTATAACTGTCATTTTTTGGCAAATTTGGATTAAAAAAGCAAAAATGGTAGCTCCTTCTGAGGGCATGAAGTCTTATAGGCTTAAAGGAGATGGGTGCAGGGGGTCTCAGAAACTGTACCTCAAATGGCTGAAAGCAAAACTCATGTCATGTCTGTGTGTTAAGGCAGATCTGAATGAAAGCTGTGGTAATGATAGCCCCTTCTGAGCACGAGACCTGCCAAACTTCAAGGAGATAGGTGCAGGGGTTTCTGGGAAACTGTACCTCAAGGTTCTGAAAGCAAAACTCATGAAATGTGTGACTTTGTGTGTATGTTAAGGCACAGCAGGGTGAAAACTGCAGTCATGGTAGCCCCTGTTCTCACCCTCACAACTCCACTTCAACCAGTAAGCCTCAGGTCTCTCAAAGATCTTACAGATCTGGGCTTTCCCCAGCCAGGACTGTGTGGTGGCTAGAGGTTATCGGTTGCCTCCTGCTCCTACCCGCCTTTCACCAGAAATGTTCATGGACCTGGCATTTTCTGGGGCTGCCACACCATCGGCAGTCTCACCCAGGTGTCTCTACCCTGGCAGGAGGCAGTTTTAGGTCATGTCCAGGATGGTGTGGGGCCTCCTCCTCCCCATATGGCCCCACCCCTTATATCTCCAATTTCATCGTGGCGTGGGAGCTTAGCAGGGAGATGTTCTTGCCCTGTTGGCTGTGCTGGTGAGAAACTAAACTGCTGCCTCCAGCTCTGAGAATGGGGCATTAAATGTCCACCCTCATTAGCACCTGTCCTGCCACATACATCACCCCTCGTGCAGGCATGAGGGAGGCCTGCCAGGTTTCAGGCAGAGAGGTGCAGGGGTTTCTGTGAAACTGCACCTCAAGCTGCTAAAAGCAAAACTCATGTCACTTGTGTGTATTAAGGAGCGTAGGTTGTAGTGATGTTGGTCTAAGGACATAGCCCAGACAAGGTTCTTAAGGTCAATTTGATGTCTTTTATTAGACCAACTGAATAGTTGCAGAAATTATTGTTTGCAAGCTTTTGGGTTTTAAAACCTTTTATTAGGCTGAGGAAGCACCTTCAGTTGGTGTGTGTGCTGTTTCTGGATGGAAGGAATAGTAAAGAAGCCAGAGGCTGGCGTGCAATGCAGGCAAGAAAGCCAGTCAGTGAAAATGTAAATTGAGGTGTTGGGGTAAGAGACAGGCTGGTGGGGGGCAGGGGCTGGGAAGGGGGTTAGGGGAACAGGGATGTAGCAGGTAAAAGTGGAGATGTACCTGCTGCTACCTGTGGAGTCAGATGTCAGGCAGGTTGTAGTGTGTCATAAATCCAAGGACTATACTGAGTCCATGAGTTTCTGTATCTAGGAGATTGATGAAGTGCAGTTCACAGGCCCATCTGTGAAAAGTGGTTTGTAAATTCAAACATGCACCGAACCTTGCTAACCTTATCACCAGAAGCCAACTTCCTACACCCCAAAACACACCAAATGGATCCAGACCATGCCATGACAAGACATTCAAAACCTGCCAACATATCTCTAGTACCCCCGCAAACTGTGCACCAGAATCTATCAAAGACAAGAATACCCAACTGCCTGTGCATCTAGATCCCAACATTAAAGCCATTCCCTTAGCTCACATTGACAGTGGCTGGTGTGGAGGAGACTGGCCGGTGCTGGTGCTGGGAGTGCTGGCATGGGAAAGTGGATCTCCCTGTTCCACATCCCCTCACCTCTGCCCTTCTGCATCTCTGACTCTTTTCACCCGCACCTCCATCCAGTGATCAAGGGTTTTGGTGCTCCCAATGCACGTGCTTCACACTTGGGTGACACATGCCCTCCAGCATGTGGTGCGCGTGTGCGTGTGTGCGTGTGTGTGTGTGTGTGTGTGTGTGTGTGTGTGAGAGAGAGAGAGAGAGAGAGAGAGAGAGAGAGAGAGAGAGAGATATGTATGGTGCCTGCCTCACCAGTGCCTGCACATCTGGTGACAGTGGCTTGCCTCAGCCAGGAACATTGATGCCCTGGAACTTCTCCATTTGGTTCTCAAGTTTCCTCACTATGAGGATTGCCTGGCTAAGGAGGGCATTGCCACAGAGACTGAGGGTCTAGGTGGCCTTGAGAAATGGCTTGAGGATCACCAAGATCTGGGAGATAGTATCCCATGCTGCTTTGTTAAAGGGGCTGCTGATCCCAATCTCTCCAAGCAATGACATCTCATGGATGGCCTTCTGTTGCTCCCCCTGCACCATCACCAGCAGCTCTGTCTCCCTCCAAGGCCTCTCTGACTATGAGGTGGAACTCATGTGCTATACAGCAGATGCCAGCAAAGTTGGCCTTAACCATATTGGCCCCATGGTTGGAGACCATGAACCCATGGGTGAGTTTGCCCTGCCCAGTGAGCCACCCCTATGCCATGCCGTGTATGGCCACCATGGTCTACCTTGCCATGTGGGACTCATCCATCACCTCCTGTTGAAGGAGAGCCAGGTTGATGGCCTGACACCAGTGCCCTGTGAGGGAGAGGTAGGCATGATCTTCATCATGGCTGCTCCAGATGTCCAAGGTCAAATGAAGAGCTACCTGTGAACCTACCTTGTGCAGCTCCTCCTTCAAGTACTCTGTGCATGCAGGGCACCACCATCCTGCTAAAGGTGGTTTGTGGAGGCACTTGGTAGAATGAGGCCATGAGCCACCTGAATCCTGGCCGCCCAACTAAGGAGAAAGGCTGGCTATCTAGAGCAAGTATCTCCCCAGTACTCTGGGTGACCTTGCTTACCTTTGGAGTGCATCCCCCTTTGTCTGTGACTTTCCCTCACTGCTCCGGGTGTCCTGCCTGTGCTTTGTGGGGATGGGAGTTTTGGAGAGAGAGGGGGACTTCCCTTTGGGCATGCTCCCACTAGCGTCAGGCTAAGGAGGAGCAAGGGGGTAAAGGGTGTTGCCTTCTGAGATGCAGCAGCATTGTCATGGTGGTGAAGTGTTTCACCTCCTTGTCCTGGCTGATCTATCTTTGGAAGTGCTGGCAGAAAGCATACCTGGGATCATCTACCACCTCAACATGATCCCACACTACACTACCTCATCCCTCCCACTTCTAGGTCGACAGTGGGGACCCTGCCTTATCCCTCTCCTCAGCAGGCAGAGGCACAACAACAGCTGAGTCACTTGCCTCTACAACCTCAACCTCAACCTCCTCCAAGATGCTTTCCAGAGAAGGAGACCCGGCTCTAGGGGAACTTTGACAGGTATGGAGCACAAACTCATATTACCCCTCATTCCCCAGAATTTCTTTTACTAGGGTGTTCAGATCCTTTGCTTCAAAATCAAGCTCCTCCTCTGGCACTGGGAGGCTCACACTGGGAGATTAAATTGGGATGGAGAACACTGTATGTGTCTGTAACTAAGTACTATCTCTTCTTCTTCTCTGTTTACTCTGTGTGTGTGTGTGTGTGTGTGTGTGTGTGTGGGTGTGTGTGTGATATGTGCTTTCCTGCACAGTGATGTATCACACTGCCATGGAAAATACTGCTTTCTTTTTAAAAAGTATATGTGTGTGTGGGGGGGGGGGGGAAACCGAGTTTAAATAAGAGGTTTTTGGAAAAAGAATAAGTTGAAAAGAAATGGATTTGATAGGGATAAGTAGAGGGATTCTAGGCAAGGGTAATTAGTGAGCTGTATCCAATCCTTTCCAAGAAGACTGACTAGCAGGAGACTGACTAGGAAGCCAAGCCAGTCCAGTACCTTTCAGATGCTGTTGCTCAGGCAGAAACAGCTTACAAAAGGGACAGAAAGACTGCAGACAGAGGCTTATATGCTGTTTTTACATCCCTCCCCCAGAGCACTGTGATTGGAAGGAGACTTAGGGAAAGATCACAGTCACTGGCCAGTTACAGATGTCAGTTCCACCCCCCCCCCGCTCCCCCTCCCTCTTCTCAGTTTCTGTTCCCCCGAAAGACTGCATTCTGAATCTCTGAATCTCCAAATCTTTTTCCAAATATTTTCTGAATTGATTTGGAGGCTCCGAATTGATTCAGAAGTTTCTTTTGGTCTCCTGATTAGATTCAGATTCGGTGATTCAGCCTCCGAATCAGGCCAAATCTTACCTGAATCAAATCAGTGACCGGAGCGTTGCACACCCCTAGTTTCCATGGGCATGGTGCTGGGAAATCACCCTTGTTACTGGTCTCTTTCCACATGCACATTTCTACACTCGAGCCCAGGGAGACTCCTCATGTGGCTGGGACCCCACTGGGCAGCATGGATGGTTCAGGACTGAACAAGGGGCTTGTTCATGGTTTATGGTGGCAGCACCCTGCACTCACAGGGACTGTGAGCAGGGACATTGCCGGCCCCTTTCTGCCCTCCCTCCCCAGCCAGTTCAACACCTGTTACTAACCTGAGGAAACAGCCCACTAATCCCAGGCCAGCCACATCTCTGTGCACTGAAGCTCTGGCAGCTTGTTTATAACCATGCCTTAAAAGCATAAATATCTTGGGAAAAAAAGCAGGCTTGATGTCTTCCAAATGAGACACACAAGACATAGCTGCAGCCTGCAGTACACTTGCAGCCCCATAATTGTCTATCTTTAAAAGATAGCTAGTAAACCCTGGGGGAGGCTGGGCACAGGTAGTGGCTGTAAAATCAGCTCCCAGGAAGCACCCAGCCGCAGCAAGAGGCTGGGAAACCTAAAGCATTTAAGTTTGATACTATATCCATCCAGGTCTATCTTAGACCTGGTTCTTCCATTTTAAACCCATCTATGCGCAAAGAACTTCTGTATTGTTACAGCTTAAGACTGTTTTTTGGTCATTTATACCAGTTTATGTATAATGTCTGCACTTGTCCACAGATTCCAGCTAATTCAAATGTATTTCAGATTACCAGTCAAACTCCTGAATGCTTTTACAGTTTGATTCCTATAATCCTACAAACTTTTGATATTCTCTTCTTATTACTGGAGATAAGGGCAACTGCCCAGAAGCATTATGTCCCTGAAAAAGACACCAGGCACAGTCAAACTGTATACTTCAGATAACAGCTATTTTTAATATAAAAGAACAACTATGATTAAAAATCTATAAGAGCGTGTTTAATCCCCAGTCAGACCAAAGTGTGTCATCCACTTCACTTCAATGGGAGTATGAAGTGGACCCCTGGGCTTAGCCCATACAAAAAAAAATCCTAAATCATCCAATTAATCCAACTAAATCCAAAAGAATTTTTGCTCAAGTAAAGACAACTTCATCGTGAAGGAGGGGCTGCAGGGTCAACTCTAAAAATTAATTACAACTCTGTATTCTGTATCATTTTAATACTAATTATAAAAACAAAAAAGAGCACAACTTCATATCCCTCTCTCTCAGGAAAATCTATACAGTTGAAAGCTTGCACTAGGAAACAGTTTTACACTTCTATTTTAATTGTTTTTTCAACTACATTTCTCAAGAGTTGTCACTTGCATGCTATTTCTACTCTATGTCAGGTTACTTCTCATGTTTAGGTTATTAAAAATAAAGCTCTTGTTAGTCTAGTTATTGCATTTGGCTGATTTGTATGATGTGGCAACTTGGAAGATTAAAAAAAAATTACCAGTCTTTTATAAGTGCACATTTAAACAATAATCTAAAGAAAATAATCTTGAAATAATTAGCTGGCAAAAATTCATAAAGATAAGTCAAACAAGGCTTTTATAGATATAAACCATTCTCTTAGATCTTGAACCTAAAAGAGGACTAAGTCCCAGCTCTAATCTAGCAAAGCACATAAGCATATGCTTACTTTAAGCACGTAAATACTTAAAATTAAGTATGTGTTTAAGAACTTCGATGGATTGGGTCAGAGGGCTCAGAATTTTGCAGGAGTGAACATGATATCAGTGTTCTTGGAACAGTTTCTAATTACTTGTAGGCAACTTCTAATTAGAAACAAAGAGAAGAAATAGGTACTTTGTCAGATGCAATCATAATCTGCTGAAGTACCTTTTCATTTATTTATTCTATTTTTATACTTACAATTTGGAGATAGTGACCTAATTTTTTTGCTTAATAAAGGACTTCTTCAATACTCATCATTATGATTAGTTATCTTGACTGTTACACTTGGGTTCTGTCCTAAGGCTAGTTTTTCTCCTCAGACTTGAAAAAGAACACCTTATACAGTATTCAAAAGTGTGCCTAAGTCTACCCCAACTATACATTTGCTCTAATAAAAGATACCACCCAAAGAAATCCTTATCTCTTGCACATTTTTTGGACCATCATGACTACAACATCACTCTAACACTACCAAAACAAATGGTCGAATTTCTTTTTATTTTAATGGGAACAGGATCTTATTATCAAGCTAAACTTCATTTTTGGATTAGTGAAAGTCGGTGCCAGATTTTGGCAATAAAGGCTTATTACAAGGTATGACTTGGTCTATTGCATTCTGAAATGGATGCTGCATTGTCAGTTTTCAAACATTACTGTTACTAATAAATAGGGAAATGCTCACTCTATTTATTAAACCTTCAAAATCCTTTATAGTAGTTGTAGAAAAAGAAAGATTTATCTACCAATAAAAAAACAAAGATTACATTTACCAAATCCCCATCCTTTATTGTAATGAAATTTGTCTTTCAGCTTTTAAAATGCATTTATAAAACCAGAAATGTATTCTGGTCCACTGTCTTTTAGATGAATAACCACATTATTACTTGCCTGTCAAATCTAAGTAGGGTTGTTAATAACACAGAGACAGCTACTAAAAATTCAAAACAGGGGAGGTTCCCTTTGAAGAAAATTGCAATTCTAACCTCTGATTTCTCCTCTAAATCAATTACTTACCTTCATCCCTACCTTGCAATGACTGATCTCCAATCAGGACAGACAGTGAAAAAAGCCAGAGGGGATTTGTGAAGAGGTCTATGGAAAATATACACAAGATTCCACAGATTATCATTTACCATAGGTATGTTCACGCCACAGAAGGCTCTAAATGGGGTGAAACAGCCTAGTTTAGTAAGAAACACATTAGACATTGAAACATATTTTGGAACATTATTCTATAAATACATATGTCCCCCCTTTGATCATGGTGATCATTGTTCTGATAGTAACTAAGGAGACTTGACAAACATCTGGCTTGCATCATCTGACCCTAGCACTCTTTCCTGCCCAGGGCAGTGGGTTGGACTTGATGATCTACTGAGGTCCTTTCTGATCATAAAATTCTATGAAATCTATGAAAACAAGAGCTTCTCATCTCATTCTATGGGAATTGTGGTCATTTAAAATTTTTCTATATCCCAAATCATAGCAAAAATTCAAATGGAATTTTTATTTTTAGAACACAATATTCAGAAAACAAAATATGGAAAATTGATATCATATCAGGTCACCTTTAATCTGTTTCTTCTGGAGACACTGCTGTACTTTGTGGGAATGGTAGTTGTGGTGCTGCCTTAGTCCCTAGTCTTCTTATGGCCTAGACTTCCTATGATGCCCTACAGCAGTGGTTTTCAACTTTTCTAGACTTGAGGCACCCCTGGATAGACTTGTGATGCCTCTGGATAGACTTGAGGCACTTCTTGGAAAATGCAAATTTTTAGTTTCCTCTTTTTTGCCTACAGAAAAATAATAGAACAGGTTTCCTGCTTCAAAAAACTCAGTGAGACAACAATATGGATTTCTCTTTGAAATCTCTGGATTTCCCTGTGAATCATGTTTGTAAACCTAAAAGTTTCATTATGCAGCACCTCTGAAAGAATCTCAAGGCACCCCAGGTTCCAGTGGCACCCTAGTTGAAAATCACTGCCCTATGACTCCAAGGATGCCCTATAGAAATTTGCTCCTAAGAAATATAGTTCAGCCAGGAAGCACCGCCTCTAAAGGATAAGAAGAGCACATGTCATTTGAGCTATATATCACCTCTGGAAAAACCTAATAATGTTTCACTGTCAACCCATCTCTAAAGGAATAAAGCAGATAACTGTGCAGCCTGTCCATGCAGTGAAAAGAACTTGGCAATTTGAGAGCCTATCAGTGTGACCGGAAATAACATACTTCATGCAGAATGGGATGTTAATTCAAATTCTGTGCTCTTTATGGACAACTCTGTGTAAAAGCAGTTGCAAAATGTAGATATTGTTTAAATCACATATCCACCTTGGAGGTTGGAATATTATTTCCAAAAGCTATTTCCCTTTTAACATTACACTTATTAAAACCCAATTTTCATCTGCATGATGTGCTGTTTTTCAAACAAAAAAAGGCTGGCTTCTGTGGCAAGAGCTGCTTCCAAAAAGACTTGCCTTCAAAGCCTCTAACTCTCACTTGTCCCCTGGACTCACTTCACTACAGTCAAATTCCTTTTGAGAGTGTCTTGAAGTTTATTATATTCCCAAGTCTGTTGTACAGTAGCTTGTAGAAGAGAAGGAGATACTCTTTTGTAGTAGAATCTCTTAGTTCTCAGATGAATAGCTGTATTTTGGATTATTATGCCCCACATATATTTAATAAATGAACCTCTGTATGACTTGCTATATTTTAGGACTTCCACATGAACACAAGGGAAATATCCCTGATTAATCAAAGGCGTGTTTCATGAGCAATCTCTTCCTCTGATTGATAGTAACAAGTGGACAGTTGGTTACAGATAAAGCAAAAAGGTATGTAACTGTTGTGCCAGAAACGATTAAAGAAAAAAGAAAGAAAGATATAAAAATGTGGGTTTACCTTTCTAATTAGCATCAGACAAACACAGTGTGCTTGAACAGAGAAGGCCCAGCAGAGTTAAGACACAAACATTTCTGTGGCCAACTGTAAACAAGGAGAGTAACTCTGCCTCTGAACTCCTCTAATAAATTATATAATGAGATAATTTATTATTACATATATGGTTATACACACACACACATACATATATACATACTTGTTTACACATATGCTTTTGTATAAAGAAAAGAAAAGTCAGCAGAGATCTCTTTTCTGTCAATAAGTAATCCACTTTAGCTTGCTATTACATGGGTATAATATAACAAAGGCTCAAAATTGCAAGAGACATTGGAGCAATGTTACATAACACAAATTTTACCTGATTGGGGATTAATTTGTATAAATATCTTTTTTTATAGCCACAATGTCAACATGATTCCCCATTTCTAAAATAATTGATTTGCTGCAATAAAGTGAAGATAACAGTATGTTCCTGTTGAATGAAAATGTATTTTCATCTCAAATGAGGAGCAGCCATAAGAAAAAGTTCAGGAACTTAAGCAAGATAGATCATATAATCATGGCAGTTTACTGTTTGAAAGCATAAAAGGCTGGGAAATGGTGCCAAAGATAAATTGTGGAAGAGGCAAAAAGGCATGACATTTTGTTTTAGAGAATAAAAAAAGAAAAGTGAGTTACACAAAAGTAAGGGCTAGTCACACATATGCTGTATTCAAGGTACAGGGGAAATACTCATATGGTGCATCTACATGTCCCTATTTTACTGCTCATTAAAGCATCGAATTAAAAAAAAGTACAATTATGCTAATGCATAGTATAATAGGCTACTGCACATTAAGCACCACTTTAAAAAGTGTGCTTTTGGTACTCCACATTAGGGCAGCCTAATGTGCAATTATTTTGTATCTCACTGTGGCAGGGCACTTTTGTACCTGCCACTTTAAGGGCCTGAACCCTGCAGCCAGCAGTTGCCTGATTAAGGAAGCCATTTTTGAGTCAGGGGCTGCCTATATAAACAGGGCATTTGCTGTTGGAAGGTCAGGGAGCAACATTTCCTGGCTGCAAGGCTGCTGAAACATCCTGGAGGTAAGGGCAGGAGCTGTAAGGGATGGTCTGAAGGCTCCTGGTCCTGAGCATGACCTAAAATTGCACCCTGCCAGGAGTGGGTGGCCTGGTGGGGCTCTCAGTGGTGTGGGAGCCCCCAGAAAATGCCAGGCTTGGTACCACCCCGGTGAAAGTTGGGGTGCCTTAACCCCAGCTCCCACCTTTGGGTGGATCAGGTGACAACAGAGGTAGAGGGGGCCAGGCATGGCTATGGACACCTGAGGCCACCCAAAGAGGGAAGTCACAAGACCCTGAGTAAAGGCGGCATTGTAGAGTCCTGAGTAGAGGGGAAGAAGAAATAGAGGGCTGAGGGCCCAGTACACATACAGACCCTGAGTATTACCTGAAAGGGGTCCAAATGTGCTTAGACCTGGTTGGGTAATTGGCTGGCCACTACCCTGGTGAGGGTCGTGGGAGAGGCCCAACAGACTTCCACCCAAGGAATGGACTAGCTAAGCCTATGGCCAAAGGGTGCTTGCTCCAAGAGGGAGCAAGAGGCAGGTGGTATAAGTGTGTGTGTGACTGGGGCCTGATGGCATGGCCTAAGCATGCTCCGGCTGTAGGCCGGAGACACTGGAACATCTGGATACCATCTGCAAGGCTTGGGCCACAGTGTAGGGGAGGTATGGAGCCACGGACAACCCCAAAAATGGGGGTGCAGTAATTGGCAGCCTACCGCCTTATTTATCAACTTATTATTTTCCAACAAGGCGTGGCGGGCGACACAGGTGGGCGGCATGCCCAGAGGCAGGTGTGGAGCTAGCTGCGGCTAGTGGGGATACCTACTTTGCCACACTCACCTTGGAGGTACTAAATTCAATGTACATTAGGAAAAGTGCATTAATGCACATGTAGATGTGCCCATAGAGACCTTTCACCTGTCCTATACTAGCCTTCCCCAAGGCCTGTTGTAGCAGGACAGTCCCTAGGGGTGCCGTGACCTCCCCTAGCACCCTACCTACCCATGCCAACTCAGGTCTTGAATGCACCCTCTATCTTGCCCGCCACACCTTTGATCTTATTATTAATGGGAGGCTGCCTTCCTGCGCACTGTGGCATGGTGCCCGCCTTACTATGCCGGGACTCTGCCCTATACACACCCTCCCCCAGGACTACTCCATATGCGCACACCCTCCCGGGACCTCCTTCCTAAGCTCACCCTCTCCTGGAGCCTTACTCACTATCCGTGCCCCCTCCCGGGGCCTGCTCAATGTCCACGCCCTCTCCCAGGCCTCTCACCCACAGACAGTGCCCCACTGGGGCCTGCTCAATGTCTGATATACGCGCCCTCTCCCGGGGCCTGCTCCAATATGCTCGCACCTCACGCGCTCCCCTGCCTGCACTTGGGCCTTCTATACTTGCGCCTCTCGTGCACCTGCCCGCACTCAGGCCTTCTGTGCCCAACTCGGGCTTCCCAAGGTTGGGGCTCAGGTGGCCTTAGCCTTACCTGGCCCCCAGACCCACCTTCTCGGGCCTATGCCCCACTGGGGCTCTTCCCAATTGGAGCTTGTCCTGATATCACCCCGCTGGGCTGGGGTCAGGATACCCCACTAAACACAGCACCCCTGTGGCGCTAGGAACACCCCCACCTTACTGTGGAGCTCCTAATGAGGCCTCCTCCACCCCTACAGCCTCACCCGGTCCTCCGGTTCGTAAATACAACAACTCACCACAACAGAAACTCCAAACCATAAGCCTACCAGCTGGAACACAAAATAAGCCCCCTGGCTATAACCTCTGTTAAGCACCACCCTGGCTACTCTCCATCTCCCTGTCTGGGTTCTCTCCACCGCGTATCCTAATGCCGACGCTCTGCTCTGCTCTGCTCTGCTCTGCTCAACAGCAGAGCTTCCTGCTGTTCAGGCTGCCGGAGGAGAACTGGTTCTGGCCTCAGCCTTCTCTGCTTATAAAAGCCAGGCCTTGCCCCTGGGCGGTCAGCTGACCCAATCAGTTGTTACGGCAACTGGCACCTGCTGCCCTGGTGAGTGGCAGCTAAGCCCCTCTTTCTACTACTCAGGACTACTATTTCCACTATCAGTAGCAGGCACCCTAGTGTCCTGCTACACCTAGCTACTATTATTCCTACTATCAGTAGCAGACACCCTAGTGTCCTGGTACACCTATCAACAGTATTTTCTTGTTAGAGCTGCAAGAAACTGCACTCCAGACAATTAAGCCCCTCTATAACTTGTGAGTTCACTAAAATCACCAATAAGACACAATGAAGAGTGACCCTGGAGTTCTACCAATGGGCATCTGAATCACCAGTCACTTTTAAAGTACTCAAGGCATTAACAGAGCGGATGATAACACAAAAGCTCTTGGTGGCAATGCATTCCCAAACCCAAATCTGATTTATTTCAGTATGAGACTATAGAGAGCTCTAGAATGTAACAAATAAAAATGGGTGAATGGTGAAGAGACATTTAGGCAAACCTGAAATGCACTCAGGCTTTTTCCCTCCCTTGCTATGAATAGACTTGGCAGAAAATTGCTGGTTACAACACTAAAAGTTGAACTCTTCCATTCACAAAACTGATAAATGGTGAGCAGATGCAGTGCAAGTTTCTACCTACCTGAATATCCCCCAGACTGATAGGAATAGTACTGGGACTGAGAAGAGCATAGAGATGGCCAAATACAATATAATTTAAAAAGAAAGAAAGAAAGGAAAAAATGATAAAGCTAGTTAAAATGTTGAAACCATTTTTTTTTCCACTTGCATTTCAAAGTTCATAAATTTTTGACTGGCTGCAAAAACTTTATGTACCCTTTGGGAAATGACCTTTTAAAGTAGTGAGATTCAAATGTTGTTGTAGCCATGGCAGTCCAGAAAATGTATGAGGCCAGGGTTTTTTGTGATACCTTTTCTTGGACCAATCTTTCTCTGCAGCTGGGAGAGAACTGACAGGCTTCTGGGCACTGACTGAGGAAGGGCAGTGTGTGCCAAAAGCTTGTCAAACCTCACTCCCAAATGTATAGTTGGGCCAACAAAAGACATCACAAGAAACATCTCTTGTTATAGTAACAATTAGAATCTATTCTGGGGATAACTGATTCAATATGGCAGAGTTTTATTTACTGTTTTTGGGGCACAAAAGGCAAGACAAACTAAGGGTGTTGCAACTTTTCTGTTTTCTTCAATAAATAGACACTTAAAATGGAAAATATTCATATACAGATCTGTCACTGATGTCAGGTTAGTTGCTCTTTTGGTATCATTACTAAGTGCAAACAAAAAATGGTCAAGAAAGTCTGAATTCAGACAAAACCTTTCATCCATCTCTCATATTTAACCATATTATGGAAGCTTCCTTATCTTTCCCCTTATCGTAGGCAAAATTGCCCTCTAGCATTTACATGGTAGTCCTTGAATAATATTCTGCGGACTCAAGTTACTAACATCCCATATTCAGACAGTCCTTGAATCTTGTGTTGGTTCATACCCGGACCTGTATCTGACTATCCCTGTTGTTCTGTCCACCCTATCCACTCTTTCCTGGAAGCTTCTACTAACTTCAGAGAATGGTCTGAGTATATTAGGCAACAGGTGTATAGTGCTGGAAGGATCCTGGTACATGTAAAAGATTTTTTTTCCTATATGGGGCACAGTACAGAGAAGACAGGGTAATGGAGCTTTTAACTCTCCCTGGATGCAAGGATTACTAAAAATGACTTTTATTTTTTCCTACTTCTAAACCATTTCTTCACCATTTGTGATCTGAAATCCTATTTTCCTTGTTCAATACTTCCAAAGGTTCTACACATTTAGCTTATTTTTCAGACGCTTCTCATTTCACTTGCTGGTCTGCCTAACCTTATTTACATTTAATGATGTAGCTGAGTCTGAGGGTGGGCGTTGGTGCTTTAATGCTTGTGACTCAAAAGAGGAAGTAAATATTTGCATTATCACAGAAACATTATAGGGAAGCATATGCAGAATCCAGCTGACACCACACTTACTGATGGAGGGCACTGCATTTGAATAGTCTAAAGGCTTAAAATGCATGAAGTGAATACATAGAATATTTCAAAAGAGATTATATTTTATCATGAGTCATATGGTGAAGGTCAGTCCAGACAGAGAACGCTGTTTGAAAAAATGAATAGGCTTGAAGACCAGTGTCTTTCATCTTTTTTAATAAGCTGTTTTAGACAAAACCTATTCAGAGGGCAAAAGGGGAGTCTTTTAGCATTGCTAAGAAATAAGCCACAATCCCAGATATTCAATAATAAGGCAAGCTTGTCAAGCTGTCATAGAAGAAGCACGAGACTTTGCATACAGCCAGTTAGCCTTCATGTAAGCGTCTTAACTACCTTCTCTGCAGCACTGTGTGTTTGAGATTAATAGTAGGCCCTGGGAACTTAAACAGAAGATTTACCAATGAAATACAGTGCTGACTAAATTATCCTGTAAACAAAATGAAATTCTCTAAAGCTCCAAATTCCTGGAAGGTCTAAACTGAAGCCAGGAGTGAAAGAAGGAAAGCAAGCAGCCAAGAAAATTATTGCATTTTTTCATAATTTATTTCTCAATCAACAGAACATTTACCTTTTGTTTGTGCTGGCTGTGAGTAAAAAAGGTATTACAGATTGAGAGAGGGAGAGAAAGACATTCTCTTCCCTAAAGAGGGACAGCATTGTTATTCAAAGCTGAACTGAAGATTTGATTCATAAATATCAGAGGTGCAAACCCAAAGTAACTCAGTACCAGATCCATGAAAAAATGTAGGATGTGTCTACCTGTTTAATGCTATGTAGAGTTACCCAAGCTAGTTAGCTGAAAGCAGTGTAGTCATGCTATTATATCAGTCCATCTGGGGTAATATATTCTGCTTCTTAGCATGACTAATTAGGCTGGACAGAGTGTTGAACTACTATGACCATACTGCTTCCATTACTTCAGTTAACTCTTTCAGGTACCACTCATCTTTTCATAATGGCTTAGTGCTTAGAATAGTCACAGACAAAATGGGAGACCTGGATTATAAGCCTTCTGTAGGCAAAAAGTAACCAAAGCCACATCACCTTCCAGGAAGAGTGCCTAGCTAACAGGCTTAGACAGGATGAGGGCGTTTTCCACACTTTCAGCTGAAGTTGGCTCCCTGTACAGAATAACATGAAAGATTCATCAGGCTAGAGGGAAAATGAGTGAGGAAGAGTATGACTTTATCAAGGTATTGTCCCAGGAAGTGGGAGTCCTATTCCTGCTCCTAAACTGTTTATGTTTTTTAACTTTAATGCAGATTGCTGTCTCTGTGGGTTACAGCTGGTCAAGGTGCACCTACCAGACAGAGCCACTTAAAAGACTTAGGAGTGGGGATGCCTAACCTGTAAGTACTGAATGGTCAAAGGAGTTAGGCTGTCAGATGCAAACCGATTTTGGATACGTTCTGGGTTCTGCCATCCTTAGAGTGCACATCAAAGGAAGAAAACTTGAACATCATGCTTATGTTGGACATGTGAAGCCAATTAGAGTTGCTGGAGAAAGTTATCCATTTTTTTTAATATACATGTCACAGTAACTCAGAAAAAATTAAGTTCATTTGCTTTTATGAGATACATTTTGGGGGATTTTAACCAACAAATACAGCCTAAGTCAAATACTATGTAATATTTTTTATTTATGCATGAAATTTACCCGATATTGAAGCCAATGCAGAGCCCTTACAGCACATTAACCCCTTGCATTGGACCTAAATCACTATGAAGTGGCTTCTAGGCCTTTTTCTGTTCCTTGGCTCTGGGCAGAGAAGTTCATCCAGAGAACCAATGGAACTACTCACTAACTCTGCAATTATATGTAGTTATAGGAGCCGTAGTTTTTGATGGCTTCATTGTAGGGTTGCACTGATTGTGATGTTAGTGAAGATACGTTGGCAGGTTTGCAGATGTTGTTTAGGCAGGTCTCACTTGGATTGATGTTTTTTGATCATCAGGGAGTTTGTTTCTGATGATGAGTTGGGTGAAATTGCGGGTACCAATCAACAAACACCGAGTAAAAAAAAGAGGTGGCAAGCAGAGATGTGCAGCATGTTTGAGAGGGCTATTGTTGGGTATGATAAGTTAGCTGTAACGATATCTTATGATGCAATATGGATTCCGCATAAGTGTTAGACCCTGACTCCATGCGGTGCCCAACGACTAGGGAGATGACGATCCAATTACCCGTGGATCCTGTTACTCATTAGCCCTAACAATAAGGATAGTTAGCTGTTCCTAAAACATATCCCCACTGAAATCAAGATGATCCTGGAAAGCATTTCATAAAAAGTATCAATATGATGGAAACTTTCATGATAAGTAGAGCAGGGTAGAAATTTTCTGAAAACCATTTTTCTCATTGGAAGATGCTGATTCATTTGAACATAAAATGTTCATGAGAAAGGACTGATTTGCATCCAATTCTCTAGGGGGGAAAAAAAAACTTAACATTACCACAATGAAAAAAATCATCTGCATTTCATTCAGAAATTTAAATTGACTATAATAAAAAAAATCAAACTTGGAACAAAGACATTTCAATTGATCTCATTTTTTCATCTTTCATTTGCCAAAAACAAGTGGGGGGTGTTTAAAAATGGAGTGGGAGCAGAGCATTTCAGTACATTACTTTGGGGGGGGAGGGGCACCAGGAATTCCATTTCCCATCCACTAATGAATGCAAACTGGGGTAAGGGCAAGGAGAGGCACTATGTGAGCAGTAGTGAGAAGCCACAGCAGTAATTCAAGACATGTTGAGGTTGTTGTGACTAATCTTTTCTTAATTTAACCTGGTATATACATAAATGCCAAACCACAGTTTTTGCACCATAGCAACATCATTATCTATATAAATGAGGAAAGGACCTCAGGATCAAGCTGGAGGCTGAGAATCTCCTTTCCGATGCTTGTTTGTTAATATTTCATCACTGCAGCTCCATTGTACTCTGTGAAGTTAGTCCTGATTTAACCTTAAATGGGATGACGATCATGCCTTCTATCAGAAAGTTAGCACATGCTTTTAGGTGGTCAAGCTATTGACACACTTTTCATAGTATGCCAATGGCAAACATGGCAAAGAAGACTTTGATCGTTTCCCTAGATCACCATTTAACTGCAGATGTGTCATGTCATTAGAGACATTTAAATAAGCAGATTGCTTTTGTGGATGTAGTTAAACTGGAAATCTAATTTTCTCATTTCAACTGTTTTGCATATTTTAATCACTTTTTCTATCCTAATCCATGATTAGCTGCAGTTCCATCTGGGGTGATATATTTGAAGGAAACAAAATGAATATGAAAATCAATATTCTATTTACTGCCCTCTTCCAAAGTAATCTATATTCCTTTAAATGGCTGCTGAAGGAAATACTGAAACATCACTCTGTGTATACAAATAGACACCAGATAATATACACTCCACTGTAGCTTAGATACTGCAAATGAGCCAGTGCAGTGTGCTTAACACTAGCATGCAGATGTACAGTAAGCAGACTTTCCACTGGGGGTTTCCATTCAGCACTTATTGCTTGTTACTATCTTTCATAGGTATACCTTTCATAGGTATACCTTTCATAGGTATACAGCAGCACTGGTGCAGAATACTTGGACATGGAGGGAAAAAAAACCCATTCAGCTCCAAGTCAGTAAATATTTTAAATGGGGCTATTATTAGTTTCTTAAATCTTGCCTATCACGTGCTTCTTCACAATGGGACCTCAGAATAAATGTCAAGAATAATTAACCGACATTTGGCAAAAATCCCCACAGAAAGAAACTGCCGTTCTATATATCTCCCAGCAGGAATTTCAGAATTTTTTCATTATATTTCCCTTTTATTGCCCAGAAACGAGACTCTGACAAGATTCTTCCTGGAGCTGAGCTCCTTTTTTTCCTTGGTAAACATCAAATGTGTAAAAATCTTATTTTATTGTCACTTTCATTAATATTTTTTTCTGAAAATGAGCCAGTTTCTGATCCCAGTGAGGCCAATGGCAATGTGACTGACAGCTTCAATGGAAGAAAGAGCAAGTGTAATGATAATTAGCAAATAGTACAGTGGAGTTCTCAAGCTATCCCTTTGTGCTATGTGCTGTTCTTTTTTATCTATCTTTTTCTTGTTTAGATTTGATTTGCCTATTGTGTAAAAACCAAAACAACCCCTCCCTCCCAGCCCCATAAAGTACATAAAGAATAAGTTTCTGTATTTATATAATGTATGATTGTTAGTCTTATTGAAAGGTAAGGAAAAAAAGTTATGAATCATGAAAACATTGTTGAGTGAAAGAGCATTATCCCATAGCTATAGAAATATTAGGCTTTAAACAGGGAGGACCAAGCAATGAGTATGCAATTTGTCTTTTCCCAGCTGATTGGCACAAGAACTGGACATTTTTGCACTAGAGCAGAAGAATGCTTTTCCTAATGAATACATTTGCTGAAAAATGTGGTCTTAGTTTTCTTAAAACTATTTGCAAATTGAGCCAATGTTATATGTTAAATGAGAGAATAATTTAGGCTAGGACAAAATAATTCAGGGCTAGATTAACAAAACTAGTAGAGGAAGGCCCCACAGTGCTTTCTTCTCTCATCTAATGTATAAGGGTCCTGGGTTCAATTTTATCTGTGCCTGAAGGCATTCAAATTCACGTCTGCTCTCAAAGTGATCAAACTACCAGGCTACAGGATATTCTAATACTACTTTAGTGCTTATCCTATTGTATCAAACTAATTAAAAACCAACTGCAGCAGATACGGGAACCCATACGTCCCAGCTTACAGGAGAGAGGCCTAAATACTAGACTACATTCCCACTTGCTTATTCTGTGTGTAGGTGGCAATTAAAAGGTTTCATACAAAATGTATGAACTCCAACAGGAGGGAGTAAAAAAACCTCATCCACCTGCAGATTACTCTTTTGCTTTAAGACAATTGCCTGGGAAATAAGTGATTCAAGTTCAGATTCTTTTCTAACTTGCTCTGGATAGGCATGTGAACCGACATCTGAGACGAAGAACAAGAGTCTTTCTCTAGCCTACTGGCTAGGGCTCATCACATCTTGGCAGGTGAAGTATAGGGGCTTGAATCCCCTCAGGCAGAAAAGCAGCTTGGAGATGAACACTAACCCTTTTATCACTTGCCTAAAAGGAACCTCCTCTTACAGCAGTGTTTTGAATATAGTCCTTCGTTTCATTTGCTTTTCTTACAGAAACCTGACACAAATAATTTCCTTTGAGTTCAAATGGGACATTATGTTTGTTAGCTTTTTCATTTTGACCCAATACAAAAACAAAAGGCATTTTTACTATCCATTCAACTGGAACCAAATTTTATTTTGTTTAACTGCCTGCCAAATTTCCCAAAGCAGATGTTAGCAACCCCCCTATTCTGTGCCACTTCTATGTGCCATAGATAGCACTTCTATGATTTAAGTGATACCTAATGTTTATGTTTATCTTTTGTCTGAATGTAGAATGTCATGACATGTGGAAAGGAAAGGAAAACATCTTCCAGAGAATGGTCTATAAGATGACAAAGTAAAAAGAAATTGGGGGGGTGGGGGAAACAACATTGTTTCATTCACAACAGTAAAATAATGATATAGTGATTACGTTCTGGGAGGTGGTGTTTTGGTTACAGAAAAAGAGTAAATTTGTCCAGTTAGCTGCAATTATATGTGTGTGCATGTGTATGATATATATTTGCAACACTTGCCTTCACACATTCTCTCTGTCTCTTTTTTTGACATGCATATATCATACACAAACCAGATATACAAGCCTTTAGCACACTTAGCAACTCTAAAAATCTGCCTTGTTTTGACATTCAGATTATGTGCTATTCATCTGTAAAATAATGACATCCTCTGGTATGCCTCTATAATGACATTGATCTTTGCTATAAGGATATAAGTTATAAGACACCCAATATGCATAAGGCAGCCAGTAAGCTCATTGTAATTTCCATTTCAGGCATTGATGACCAGCCCAAAGCAAACACTGCAAGATATCTGGTTAGGCCTGCAAACCCACATAGTATTTATGATTTTTTCTTTTCCCCTTTGATGCAGTCCAGTGTTTCTGCAATGGTGATTTTGGAAAAATTCACTGCTGGGTATTTATTTATTCATTTGTATAACAGACAACGAACATCCTATCAAATCATTAGTAATGGGCTCTTACAGAAATAGTACTAACCATTCAGTCTACAAACTTCTAAGAGACAGGGCTCAGCAGAAGCCCAAAGAGCAATTCAGAAGTGGCTATTACTGAAATCTGTTTCTTGAAATAAATTAAAATTCTAATATTGTTTTTTAATGTGAAATGCCTCAGAAAACAGCAGTGTCCATCAGTTAAAATGCTTGAAAAACATGTTTGTAGTAAACCCATGCTAGCTATAGGTATGTCTTGTACCCAGGATTTAAATAACACAATTATCCATTTGAAGATATTCTACTTTACTCCTTGTTTTCTCTTTTGTGAAGTATTCTCTCCCATATAGGCCATCATAATCTAAAGTTATAATCACAGTTCAAAAAATCCCCAGGCAAGCATCAGGAAGACTGGAAAAGAAATAAATGAGCTAGGTCTTTTTCTTTTCTCTCCCCCAACTTGATAAATAAGGATAGTCCAGGATGTCTCATCATGGTGGGAGCTCATGGCTAATGTGGAAGTGTTGGTGTGGATATACTGGGACCATAACCTTTCAGCTTGATAGCTTCTGCACTGAAGCCTAAGAAGAATGACATCAGGCTTGTCTTGCTGATGACAAAGGACTAGGATAACTAATCACTACTATTTTGCATTAAGTCTGCTTCTCATCTATAGGAGCAAACTAGAAGTCAAACCTTCTTCCCTTACAAAAATATTAGAGAAGTTTGATTCTGGGTTTTGAAGAGGATCTGAATATCTTGATTTAAGACTAGGAATATTTGAGGCAAACTAACGGCACAAATCCTAAACCCAAACTTTGCCACCAGTCCATCTCTGTTTAATAACGTCATCCTTTCCTTTCTTAGTCTTACTAATATCACTTTCAGCACCGTAAATGATCTAGGCATACTTTCTGAGATGCAACTTTCTTATCTCTCCTGGCAGAAAAAAAAATTAGATGCCACAATCACACATCTAGGACCTAAACTTTAACCCATCCTGAACACAAACATTTATAAATGAAAGGTCAGTAACCATGATACTGGTAATCCCATGCATCATTATTAGTCCCATAGTTATTAGTGACTATTGATATGATTATTAGGTAATCTTTTTATGAATGATATAAGAAAATACTCCCTTATTTCCTCTTTTATCCTAATTATTGATGTACCCTGAACTGCACAGGGTATGTAAATCCATTGCTCAAATTTAAAAATCTAAAAATGTACCTTTATTATTTTCTGCACTTCTAAAAACTGCCTCTGTAGAAACAGCCCATAAGCAATTAAACTTAATGCCAAATATTCATTGTATTAATTTCTAATGGGATACATGAAATAAAAGAGTTAAACCTCAGTAGATTCTGAATACTTATTTCATTTACTCATGTTAATCAAAGATTTTTGATTTAAAAGAGGAATTTTGCCAAGTCATGATTATATTTTAAACACTAAGAAAATGGGAGAAAAAAAAAATTGAGAAAGAAAGAGAGACAAAAATACATGGGTTGAATTCTGAGAAGCCACTTATTTTTAAAAGAAAACAGACAGGACAGTGATAACCCATGTGTCACACACTTTCTCATGATAGTTAAAATGAAGGATATCATCATACTCCTGCAGTTTATTCAGTTATGTTCTGTATTTGGTAAATTGAATAAAAAATACAGCCTGGCAACTAGCATCTGTGTTTTACCCAACCTGTCCTGAGCAAGGTCAGTAATTAGGAGAGCTAGATAAAGAACGTTTCCAATAGACAGTGGGCATAAATAACACAAATATGCATTTGCTTTCACCTCTCTTTTACCAGTTTTCTATGAACAAATATACAGGTGATGGTTTTTTCACACCTATGTTCACAGTTAATTAAATATGTGTTTACCAAAAGCTTTAGATAAGAGGTATTAAGATGTCACACCTGAAACCACTTGAATTTCTCTATATTTACTTGTAAAAAAATCAGTCAGCCAAACATCAGCAGAAACAATGCATGGGATAAATTCCAATTAAGATCCCTGTCCTTACATGACAGTTTTCCGGCTGCATAAGTAGTGTTTTGTGCACTTGCACACAACTTACGATTTTGTTACCCTTGGATTGGTGATGTTTAAGTGTCCATGTAGATTGAGCATGTTCAGTAGGCATGCACTGTCTGGGCACATATGCGGCTGCATATGTGTGTACACCCTGGGAAGGAGGGGTTGTCTCATGTTTTAGCCTTGACAGATGAGTGGTTAGGGCACTTACTAAGGAAGTAGGAGAACTGGGTTATAGGTAGCCTCTGTCCCCAGGAGGTTTGAAGGTGTATCTCTTTGATGTCCTAGCATAGTACATTAACCACCCTGGTAGAGGTCAAGTAGCATTCAGCTGCTTCTGTAGTGCATTTTGCATTTACAGTACTAGTTATTAGATAAAATGGATAGAGAGTAGCATGGTGGGGAAGTATGTCTCCCATTGGAATCAAAGCTCCAGGCTAGAACCAAGGCCTCTTCTCCTACAGGACAACAGCTTGGTCTCTGAGCCACTCACCATCTAGTATGATGTCTTTCAGAAGGCTATATTTTCATGACTTACACAATTAAGAGACCTGTGCATGTTAACATCCAGGATGTAGCCTACTGCATATGTTCAGTCGTTGTATGCACATTTACACATCCACAAAGCAAGCATAACAGAATTGCCACCTGCCCATAAGTGCCAAAAAATGCCTAGAAAACTGCCAGTTGGGGTCACAAAGGGATACGTTTCCTCCCAGGATGACTCAAGTGACTAGTCACAAGCACCAAGAGTACTATGTAGTGGGAGATATAATTGAAATTAAGATCTTATGAACAACCCACACATTGAAACATGTTGATACAAGGTACCTTTCAAATTGCAAACACTTTTTCAGTAAAGGAATATGAAATCTGTAACAAATAGGGCTATCTCCAAAATAAATGTTTATGTGAGGAAGGACAGAACTCAGTGGTATCTCTAAGCCATTTTCCTGCCTATGTGTAACTCCAGGGCAGTTCCAAGCAGTGATGTCATTCAAGGAAGTATTTTCCTTCCCAGATTTCCATGCTCACCAAGGGAACACATCCATTACGATGATGTAGCATGCTCCATTCCACTGTCTTCCACCTATGAGAGTGGTACCTTGTAGTGTGTGTAACTGCTTTCTAGTACCAGTATCCAGATCACAATCTGGCATTGAGGCTAAGAATTTCAAAAGAACCTGGCAGAATTATTTGTCCTGTGGACCAATATAACAAAGCCCAACTTTGATCTCTCCTTTTGCTAATTATTTCATGCCTTATTCTTCATGATTATTATTCTTACGATATAATTTCTGCCAAAGACTCAAAGACTACTTTTCCCCTGTGTATTCAGGAAAAGTGCCAAAACTCAGTCCGCACTGGAATAAAAAATATTCTGAAACTCACCTCCTGGGAGCCCCTAATCATTCTGAGTACTGTGTACACTGAAGTGACAGCTGTCATCCACTGTCATTTGCATTGGAGAAATACTGATATTACATGTAAACACTTGACAGTGAAAGCTTAGCAGGTACTTAGCCCAAGATCCCTTTTTGCTTTGCCAGAGCTGATGTGTGCTGTTTATGTCTAACAACTATATTATTATAGTTATTGAGCAAAACAGCTGCAAAATTGAATGTTTGTTTGCTTCCCATTGGCTTGCTTGAGATCAGGTGATGTCAAATTACAAGTTCTGCTGCTTGTATAGGAGATTGAGATTGTTCTGATTTTTTAATCCCATAATTATTTTTAAGCCACCCCATTTTCCCAATTGTGCAATAAATAAAAGATGGAAGCTGTGATACAGAAAATGAATATTGACTACAGAAATGCAAATGACCTATTTACAGTATATCAGTGATTTTAGTTATACATTCTATTACAAGCCTCATATATGAAACTGGATATGCAGGAATGAGGGGAATGTGAAGGGATACAGCCATAGTGCAAAAGCAGGGATTACTCGAGCCGCTTCTGAGCAAGCCATACAGTCAATATGTTTCAAAGTAGTTTGAAGCAGTGCAGTTAGCAATTTTTGTTTATGGCTGATCCAAAAGAAACTATCACTTATTAATCTCCTACTGACTGCTTCCAGGAACCAGCAGGAATAGATAGTGCAGGGCTGATGATGGCCTAATGTTCCCCTAAATCACCTCACCATGCTGACTTGGGCCATACAGCACAACTGTGTGTGTCACTCAGGTTCCCTCCACCAGCAGCAGGCCCCATTCTGATATGAATTTATCAAGCCAGTCGGAGTAGGGATCCTATTGGTTTTCAATGTAGCTTCAAGGTGCTATTAAAAAATTCATAATTAATCATTATAAAATAAGGACTTCTTTTATAATTGTGGAAAGGAGGTTCTTATGAGGTGGCCAGGGAGGAAAGGGCAACATGGAATAGAAGGGCTGTGGGAGGCAACAACATCGCTGTAAGTGAAAATAAACTGTATGTAAAAATAAGAAAATAGGCCGCTTGCAGATGTGGGGAAAAAGAAACCACGGCACTTTCCTTGAACTTCTGCATGATCCCACGCCAAGCCCAGCACATGCCCAGAAGATGCAGTGCATTAGTTGCACCCAGCTTTCCCAACGTCTGTATAGATGAGGTACTAGATTTGACAGAAACAAATTAAAAATGCTTGTGCACCAATGCAAGAAATCTGGATGATGAAATGGAGGAACTAGAATTCCTGATGCCTAACACAAAAATGAATATTATAGGAATATCTAGAGCAGTGCTTTTCAAGCTTTTTCATTTGCGGACCCCTAAAAAATTTAAAATGGAGGTGCAGACCCATTTGAATTCTGAGTGTGGGTATTCACATAATTTTTGACTGAACATAGTCATCTTTTATAAACTCCTTAGACATAAGTTCCTTAGACTCTCAGGTTCTGCAGACCACAGACTGAAAACCACTGATCTAGAGAATAGAGGAGTAGAAGCCATTGCTGGATTACAGCTATTAAATCATTAAAATATAGAAAAATAGGGATTTCAAGAGATCATAAAGTCAAAACCCCTGCTCAAGCCAAGATCAACCCTGTCTAAACCATCACATCCAAGAGATTCCCTAGCCTGCTCTTGAAAACTTCCAGTGATGGAGATTCTACAGTCTCCCTAAGTAATCAGTTCCAGAGCCTAACCATCCTCCCAGTCAGAAAACTCTTCCAAATATCTATCCTAAATGTTTCTTCCCTGCAATTTAAAACCATTACTTCTCACCCTGTTCAATGTAGCTGCAGAGAATAGTCTATCCCCACCCCACACTCTTTATAATAACTACTCAGGTGTCTGAAGACTGTTATTGAATCCTCCCCTCCTCTAAGTCTCTCTCTAAACTCAGTTCTTCAGACCTTTTCTCCTAAACCACACTTCCTAGAACTCTAAACAATTTTGTTCCTCTTCCCTAAACTCTTTATGTCTATATTTTTCTTTAACTATGGTACCTAAAATGGGACAAAGTACTCTTGATACGGCTTCATGGAAGAGTATGGAAGAATCACTTCCTTTAACTTGCAGGTAACAATCCTATTAATACAACCTTGCTATGCTATGACCATTTTTTTTTTTCAAAAATACCATAATATTGATTGGGAACCATGCGGGGTGGTAGCTGCTGCCTAAGGCTGATGTGAGGTGACCATCCTCTCTGCTCTGTTCTATCACCTGCTTCTGCAAATATCCTTAAATAAAGTTTTGCAAGGGTGAAAACAACCATGAGTATGTTCTTTGTTCAAGTGTGGGGAATCTGCTGAACCCAGGAGTTCGGTTCTAAGACACCAATTAAGAACATTTTTCCAGTATATAAAAATCATTATCAATCCTAATTCTGTCCTTCAAGTGTCTTCAACTGCATCCAACTTGGTGTCATCTGCAAATTTACTATGGGTGTACCTAGTCCTATCTTCAATTAATGAAGACACTAAACAGTACTAAACCCAAGACAGACCCCTGGGGAACCTTACTAGATACCTCATCCCAATTAGACATTGAGCTGTTTATGTGGTTGTCATCCAGCCAGTTATGTATCCATCTTATATCCCATTTACCTTGCATTTCCTTAGTTTACTAAGAAGAATATCATGGAAGAGATTGTTAAAAGCTTTGGTAAAGCCAAGACACATCATATCCACTCCTCTTGTCACATACACAAATTCTGACACCTTGTCAGAAGAGGAAATAAAGTTGGAAAAGTATATCTTAATTTTGATAAATTCATGTTAGTTATTCCTGATCACCTTATTAAGGATAGCAAGGTAATCCAGAAAAACCAATATGAATTTAGAATTATGTGCTTAGGCACTTGGGAGCCAGGAGAGGTGGAGGGATCCAGGCACACGTGTGTCCCACATGCACGTGTGCTCCCTTACCTGACCCTAAGCAGAGGCAGACGCAGCAGCAGCAGAGCCAGCAGTGGGGGCAGCAGCAGCTGATCCCGCTAAGGTAAGTGAGCAGAGGGACCGGATGCAGCTGAGCCAGATCCAGAGGGGAAGCCCCCTGGATCCCTCTTAGCTGAGCCGGTATGGAGCCGTCCTCCCAAGCCGCACTGTGCAAACAAGTGTGCTCTGTAAGAGCGCATTGGCGTTTGCATTGGCGTTCGCACTGGCGGGCGAGCAGGAAGGGCCAGGAGGGAGACTCCTGCTAGGGCAAGGCAAAGGCACTGCACTAAGCCATAAACAAGCAGCAACTCCTACAATGGTGTTGACACGGAGTGCTGCCAGGGCCCCTGCCTGGGGGGGGGTGCATCCTACCCGGGGCTTGTCTGAGGTCTCCACCCAAACACAGCCCATGGGGGGGCTGGCATCCCCCCACCCCCTGGCTTGCAGGAGTTGCCCAGCAAGGCCTGGGAGGGCAGGGATTGGGAACCCCACACCTGTCTTGCAGGCGCCTGCCTTACGGCCCTGGAGGTGCAGGTGAGGGAGCTCCAAAAGGAGGTTAGCAGGCTGAGGGGAATGAGGGAGGCAGAGGATGAAATTGATAGGTATTTCCTTTCCCTGCAGGGACACACCCAAGGAAGAAGCACCTCGGGAAGTGCCCTCCACTGCAGAGTGCCAGACGGTCACCTCCAGAACCAGGACTGCTCATAACACAGCAGTACCAGTTCCTCCAGTCCAGCTGGAGAACAGGTAAAAGGCCCTGGTAACTCTGGAGGAGAAGGAAGGAGAGGAGGCAACCAGAGAGGAGGTAACTCCACACTCTCCATGATCCAAGCAGGCCAAAGGAGCCCAGCAGTCCCGGAGGAAAAAGTGTTGAGAGATCATCATAGGCGACTCCATCCTGAGAGGTACAGAGGACCCAACACATGACGGGTGGTGAATATCAAGGGCTATAGGCTGCACAGGAGGGATAGGACAGGGAGGAAAGGTGGGGGCATGGTGCTCTACATTAAGGAGGAATACACATCCTCGTCAATTAGCAAAGAATCAGAGGAGGGGCACTCTAAAGTGCTCTGGGTTAGAATACAAGGCAGTCGAGGGGAAAGAGATTTAATGGTGGGGGTCTACTACAGACCACCCAACCAAGGGAAAGAGCTAGACCAGGAATTCTTAAGTCAACTCACGGAGGTAGTTAGGTCAAAGGCCGTGGTCATCATGGGCGATCTGAACTTTCCAGACATCTGCTGGGAAGAGCAGTCAGCCAGGTCTGACTGCTCACGTAGGTTCCTAGCCAGAATGCAGGACCTCCGTCTAACCCAGGAGGTGCACAGCTCCATCAGGGGAGACACCTTGTTAGACCTCGTGCTGGCCTGGTGAGGGGGCTGCGGTTCCTCGACCACCTGGGTGACAGCAATCATAGCCTGCTGGAATTCACCATCCAGCACAAGGTGGCAAGGGCCTACAGCAAGGCAGCAGCCCTAGATTTCAGGAGGGCAGACATCAATAAGCTAAGGAGAATAGTCAGGGAAGCACTGAGGTCCTGGAGGGGAGGGGAGCCAAGTGTCCAAGAAGAATGGTTGCTTTTTAAGGAGACGATCTTCCAAGCCCAAAGGGAGGTAATCCCAACACCGATCAAAGGGAGCAGGAGGGCACAAAAGCCCCCATGGCTCACCAAAAGCATCTGGGAATGTCTCTTAGCTAAAAGGGAGGCGCACACCCAGTGGAAGGGAGGGATTATACTGCGGTTGCTCGGAGATGCAGGGGGGCGGTCAGGAAGGCCAAGATGGAGATGGAACTGGGACTAGCTTCCCATATCAAGGACAACAAGAAGTCCTTTTTTAAATACGTAGGGGGCAAAAAGAAGGTTCCAGGTAACGTGGGGCCCTTGCAGGACATGGTAGGAAATGTGGTTGTCATACCAGAAAACAAAGCTAACATATTCAACTATTTCTTTGCCTCCATTTTCCTGAGCAGGGACTGGAATAGCCACCCCCCTCTGGGCCTCCCTTAGACCCCAGGGGAGGTGCACGTAAGCGAAGGGTTAGTGAGGGAACTTCTGGAGGGACTGGATGTATTCAAATCAGCTCATCCGGATGATCTCCACCCCAGAGTACTGAGGGAATTAGCTGCGGCCATTGTGGGACACCTGGCACGGCTTTACAAGCACTCGTGGTGCTCTGGTGTGGTGCCAGAGGACTGGAAGAAGGCCAGTGTGGTTCCCATCTTCAAAAAGCGGAGGAAGGAGGACCCAGGAAACTATAGGCCGGTTAGTCTTACCTCAATCCTGGGCAAGCTTTTTGAGAGAATTATTCTGCCACATGTCCACGAGGGGCCAGCAGGGGAGATTATGCTTAGGGGCAACCAACATGGGTTCATTAGAGGCAGGTCCTGTCAGACCAACCTGATGGCCTTCCATGACCAGGTCACCAATTCCTTAGATGCAGGAGTAGTAGTGGACATAGTCTTCCTGGACTTTCGGAAGGTCTTTGACACTGTCTCTCACCCCATTCTCATTAAGAAACTGGGGGACTGTGGTGTCGACACCTGCACAGTCAAACGGGTCGCCAACTGGCTGGAGGGCCGCACCCAGAGAG
>NW_017728886.1:21413848-21425591 GCF_001723895.1 Crocodylus porosus
GGTCAACTCAGCTACCACCAGAAACCCCCAATGAGCCCACTGACTCAAATGGGGAAGCTTCTAGAACTCTGAATTGCGCAAGTCTGAATGAGTGACAGCCAGCCATCATGAGGGAAGAAGATAAAAGGCAAACAGGAAAAACGCGCGCTCGTCGACCGATCACCCATGGATCAAGAAAGAAGTGCCAGCGACAGAGACACGCGCCGACAACGCAGGATCCAGGGGTGGTGATATCTCTCTCTATCTCTCTCTCTTTTTCTCTATCTCTCTCTCTTTTTCTCTCTCTCTCTCTTCTTTTCTCTTTTTCTCTCAAGTTCTCCTTCCTCCTCCTTGCGTCATGTGAATGTTTCTAGTAGTGAATCTTGACCAAGGGTTTTAAAGTTATTATTGAGTTAACCAAAATAAAACAGTAAATTGTTTACTTTGAGAGTGTTGCCTTACCACGCCGCACAGAGGATTGCAAAAGCACCTCTCCCTTCACCCCACTGAGTGGGACAGGACACTGGGGAACTCCCTTCTCAGTACAGAGGCAGAAAAGGATCTTGGAGGCATCACTGATGCCAAGAGGAACATGGGCCGGCAGTGTGGGGATGTAGCCAGGAAGGCCAACCACACTTTGTCATGCATCCACAGATGCATCTCAAGCAGGTCCAAGGAGGTGATCCTCCCCCTCGATGCAGCACTGGTCAGGATGCAGCTGGAGTACTGCATCCAGTTCTGGGCACTGCACTTCAATAGAGATGTGGACAACATGAAGAGGGTCCAGAGGAGGGCCACTTGCATGATCGGGGGCAGCAGGGCAGACCTTACGAAGAGAAGCTACGGGACCTGAACCTGTTAAGCCTTCACAAGAGAAGGCTGAGGAGGGATCTACTGGCCTGTTACAAACTAGTTAGAGGGGACCAGCAGGCACTGGGGGATTCCCTGTTCCCCCGAGCAGTACCAGGAGTGACCAGGAATAATGGTCACAAGCTGGCAGAGGGTAGATTAAGATTAGACATCAGGAGGCACTACTTCACTTTACCTTCCACAGCCATCCAGAGCCCCATCTGGAGTTCTCCAAGAGTTCTCAAAGAAAATAGCCAATGGCCATGCAGTTATCTCTGCCAGTTCCTTAAGTATTCTAGGATGAATTTCATCTGGACCTGCCAACTGGAAAACATCCAATTTTTCTAATCTCTAACTTGTTGTTTCTCTAAACTGGGCTGATTATCTTCTCTCTTATCCTTGCTGCTAAATGTACCTGTCACCTGCCTGATAATTGATCTTTTTTGTTAAGTCTGATGAAAAAAGGTATTATATATTTTGGTCTTGTGTACATATCTGTTATTAGATGTCCTTTATGTTACAGATAAATAATAGACTTACATTTTCCTTGCTCTCTCATTTTTAGCATACGTGTAGAATCCTTTGTTTCCCTTGCATTTTATGTCTCCTGATAGCTGTATCTCAATTCATGTGTTGGTCTTACTGACTTTCTCCTTACCTGTCTGTACTATATTTTTAGATACATCCATTAAAATCTGGTCTAATGTTCACTTTTTGTAATTTTTCTTTTCAAGTTCCAACTCATTGAAGCCTTGTTTTTTGTTGTATTTCCTAACCTTTCCTTATCTTTGAGATATCCTGCTTTTGTGTCCTTAGGACTATAAATTGACATATCATTTCCCACATTTTGGTTTGGATGAAAACTGGAGCAGCACAGTTCTTTACACATCTTGCCTTTCCAAGCTGCATTTCTGCTTTTCTGTCAATAGGTGTCTAGGAAGAGTGCATAAGCCAACTGGCTTATTCCTGGAATTAATTTCAGTTAAGTTAAATGAGCTAGAGTTAACTTACACATGCACACAGCAGTGTCTGGGCAGAAAGGATGGATGGGACTATTAGCATTATATCCAGCATACTTCACAGGTACCTGAAATAGGGCAGTGGGTATGAATATCTGTGACTTCTGGCACAAGTAGCTATGCTTTCTCATGGGAGAAATGCAACATCTAGTTGTAGTCTAATATAGACTACCTAAGACACAATCAGCTCTCCTGGGTTCCTTATACTTACCTCCCATGGGATGTTGCCCACCACTTCCTTAATTATGTTAAAGTCTGCATTTCTGAAGTCTGGTGTTTTATTCTGCTACTCTTCTTCCTTTCCTTAGGATCTTGAACTCTGTCATTTCACAATCACTGTCACCCAAGTTGCCTGTCACTTTCAGGTTCTCAAATAATACCCCATATTCATAAGACATAAATCATCCATCCTAGTTAGCTTCTTTACTGTGTATACCAAAAAATGATCTGCAACACATTCCAAAAAAATCTGGATTTTTTATATGCTGCTGTACTACCCTCCAACAGATGTTACAATAATTAAACTTCTGCATAAGTACTAGCTCCTGTGACCTGTCTGCAAAAAAGCCTTGTCCCCTGTTTGGCCACCTCTGGTAGACACCAACTATTACATCACCAACTGGAAACTTGGGGTACAAGTTATGTACCCCCTAGAAATAAGAACATGGTGGTGGGATGCTAAAGTGTACATCAATTAAGTGTTAGATGAAATGGCATAGACCATAGGCATCAAATGTACAGCGTACTGGATCCAGCCGCCAGAGACATTGTCAAGTCCATCAGACTACCAGTAGGCCACTGGAAAGTTTGGGGGTGTCACCAGAGGGAGTGATCTGGAACAGAATCCAGGGCCTTGGTGGGCATGATGGTAGGTGGCAGGACAGCAATGAGGGCTGCCTCAGTCACCTTCTGAATGCTTTGTCACTGGCCCTTGCTGGAGCTGCAACTGCAGCGCAGGGTCACCACCATGTGCTCCAGCTTGGAGCCAGAGCTGCCACCATGACCACTTCCTTGTACTCGAGGCCAAACCTGGACTGCAAGGAGCCCCAGAATCTCGATCTGACCTGGGGCACAGGGTGAATTTGACAACCTCATCTTAGACAAAACAGAATTTGTTTAAGTGAAAATCACATTAGAAGGGAAAAGTAAAATGCACCTTAGAGAAACTCTGCTGGCAGCTGGTAACAGACTCTGTTGTATATACATAGAAATGGGCAGGACCTCTACAAGGTCTTGAAAGATTTCTGAAATAGTAAAGATTGTGTAGTTGTGGGGCATTTCAATTTCCCTAATATAGGCTTGGTGACTAACACTATAGTAATAAATTACTGATATATTTGAACAAGTCAGCTGATAGATTTCTTTTTCAAGTGGTCAATGTACCAAATAAAAGGAAAAGCTACTGTAGATCTATTTCTGGATAATAGTGAAAATCTCATTAAAAAAACTGGTTGTGAAAACAATCTGGAATCAAAAAGATCATGAATTGATTCATTTAAAACTAAATTCTAGGAGGGACAAGAATAGAACCATAATAAGGTCCTTGGACTTCAGCAGGAGTAATTTTGAGAAAATAAGATAAATAGTTAAAGAGTTGAATAAGCAAATGACAGAATTATTTTAAGGAAAAATGCATATTTTATTAGCAGCTTATACCCAAAGCAAGAGGGAAAACATAGGGAATGGCTAGAGATCTACCTGGATGAACAAGCGCATTAAATAGGCCAACAAAAATAAGCAGAGTAATGGAAAGTAATGGAAAATGCAACTGATAACTAAAGAGGAATATTTCTCTGTGGTATAAATGAATGCTGAAATAGAGTAAGAACGGCCAAAGGTGTTTTTGAGTTCAGTCTCATGAAGAATATTAAAACTAATAACAAAAGTTCTTAGAACAAGATTTTTATAAATATAGACCTGGGAAGAACAGTTAGGCCATTATACTCTGTAGAAGCGTGGAAATACAGGACGACTCAGGCACGGACCAGGAATTGAGCAAACACTTGGTTCTCATCTTCAATAAAATTGAAGATGTAACTGAAGATGTTGGTGGGGTACTACATAGCATTAACGTAGAAATGAGCATATCTGTGATGGAAACAAAACTTAAATGTGTTTGCTGCCACAAAATTGGAAGTCTTAGATAATCTCCACTGCAGACTACTGAAAGAATTAGCATACAAAATAGCATCTCCTCCACCATGGTTCTTCACTTAATCTATCCATTTGAGGGGAGTACGTTATGACTAGAATCCAGTAAATGTCGCACATTGTTTTTTAAAGAAAGAAAGAGTGACCAAGGCAATTACAGTCCTACTGGATTGACTTTGATAGCAGATAAGGTCTTAGACCAGATACTGAAGAAAAGGAAAGAAATGGGAAATTGGACAAAACACAGCTTAGATTTATCAAAGGATGATTGTCAGACTAATTTAATATCCTTCTATGACAAGATAATGGATTTCTGGATACAAGTAAAGCAGGAGGCTTAATTTATCTAGGCCTATGCAAATCTTTTGATACTAATCTTTTGGGGGAAATTCTTAGGCAAACTGGAAAGGAAGGGAACCTGTGTCATATACCTAAAGTGGCCAGGGAATTAGCTGTAATCTCAAAGGGAAATTAGAGTGGATTCTATTGAAAGGTGTATTATCTGACTAGAGAGTGCTTACCATTGGTCAAGAATCCAACTTCAGACCCACATTTAATATTTAATCCCATTTAATATTTTTATCAGCAACCTTAGTACTGGGGCTAAATGTGTCCTCATGAATTTTTAGGATGACTGGATGTTACCAACACAGAAAAGTACCACATTATTAGACAGGAAGGTTTAGAAAACCTTGTGGAATGGAACATTAGAAACTATATGAAATTGAACAGTACAAAGTGTCAAGTCATGCACTTATGGATCTAGAACAAGAACTTCACTTATAATATAGAGATGTATAAACTGGAAGCAACTGAGGAAGAAAGGAACCTGAGTGCATTGGTCAATGGCTAGAAGCCACCAGTGCAACACATCTAATGCAAAGCTAATGCAAGTTTAGGGCATTTTAGCTAGGTATATGCAGGAGAAACTATCAGGTACTAGCAAGAAGAGATGGGAAGTTGTTCCATTTGACTGGAGCTAAAGACATTTTTACACCATTCCAGGTCAGTATACAGGGGGGCACAGAAAAGAGGAGCTCAAAGGGAGTTCTGGAGAAGGGCATGGCTGACCTCTGATGTGGTAGTTAGTGCATTTTGTTGAGAAGTTAAAAAGAGACAGGTTATAATGCTTTCTGGGGGATGGGAGGGGGCTTTGAGTAAGGTCATCTTGCTTCCCAAGAGTGCCCAAGCTTCTTAGCTATCAGGCTTTCACGCCAGTCTGCATGTCTAATAGTTTTCCAGTATAGAAGACTACATGTCCTAGACTACATTTCCTTTGGGCGCATAAGTGCAAAAAATGGCTTTTAAATGACAAAATCTGGAGTCTAATATGACCAGGAAGGGAAATGAATGCCACTCCTGGGGACCTATAAAGATCAATCTACAGTTTAATCCATTCTTTTCGTTCAAGGTTTTACAATTTGATTTTTTCATACAACTGCATTTTCTACAAAAAGTTGTGATAATTCCTTTGGTAGTTCTATACCTAGAGTAACGTTAGCTGGAGGTGGCTTACAGAATAACTGACTCTTGAATCATTCAAGTTAAAAACAGTTTGTAACAGTTGAAACATTGAAGACATTGTTTTGTTGTCATATGTATATGTATGTATGTATATATGTACATACTCACATTTAGTTTTATAGAAAGTTTATAATAATAGAAACATGTGACAAGCTCTACATGCATAATAATAGACACTGAGCAGTAAATAGCCTAATTCTACAGTGCAGTAACATGCAAGGCAAAACCCATGCTAATACACTACTGCGCGGTAGCCGTAGGCTACTGCACAGTTAGTGTCACTAAAAAGCTGTGTGCTGGTGCTACTGCACAGTAGCATCAGTTACTGCATATTGATGTAGTACTTGGTTATGCACGTACTAAACTTAATGTGCAGTAACTACAGGACTTTAATGAATGTGTAGACACACCCAGTAAGTACTCCCTGTCATGGCTGACTGAATCTGATGTAGCACCAGCATCTAAAAAAGTACCACTATGATGACATCACCCTAGAAACGGGGCTTTCATCCAAGCTTTAGTTGTAATCTAGTTTTAAAGCCTGGCCTTATTATAATCAAGGGCAAAACTCTTATTGCAAGGTTCATTGACACCACAATTTCCCCAATTGTTTCTATGAGCCACTGGAGTAGTACAGTAATAAAACCTTTTTATTTCTAGTATCAATGTGCTGGTGCTAGGTCTCATATGTTTTGAAAGTTCTGAGAGGTTTTGAATCATCTTAAATTAACTTAATGAATACAATCTATTCTCTTGCTGCGACTCAACTTAGTCAGCATTGGTTGTCTGATTTCTTGAAGGCACTGAAGTAGAAGGCCTTGAAGAGAGCTTTGACTCGGGGAAAGGTAGTGACCCATGAACTGATTCTGGAAGAGTGTTCCATGCTTTTTCCCTTCCTATTTTTATTCTGTTGCATTGGGGAAAAGAAAGATGCCCACTGTATTGTAAAAAATCTAAGAGTAAATAGCTAGCATACTCAAGTGGTTTTGAGACCTTTATCATAACACTGTCTCCTACTATACCTCCTTTTTCAATTGCACATACAAATTTTAACATTTTTATACCACTGCTATGTGCACAGGTACAGTGGATAATTATTGTAATCACCTCACATTTACAAATGTTCTTCTGGGACTTGAACCCTTGCCTGTACTTCCTGCATTTGTGCAGAGTAAGGAGAAGGAACAACTCCCTTAGCATGCAGTAGCATCAGCAAGGACTCACAAGTAGTTAACCCAAACCCTCAATTATGTATAGAAAATCTGCACATCCTGCCCAATTAACATTTTTTTTTTACATGAAGCAGATTCTAAATTTTTAAACAGTTTGATTGGAATTCTAAAAACAGCAAGAGGGAAGATTAATCGTGTTAATAATTAGAAAGCTGAATACTAACATTTTTCCCCATAGGAACTGCCTTAATGTTATTTCTCTCACAGCTAATAGCAGTTTGGTCTGGGCATAAAGAACTGTAAAAACCCAAAGTACATGCAAATTAACCAAAATTTTATTAAAAATAATTGAAAAGTTAATTCTGAGTTAAAAGTGAAGAGCTGAATTGTGTCATCTTCTGTGAGTTTAACTACAAAAGGAAAAGATGCTGAGGCAATACATATCAAATGTTCCCTTAAGTATTAGAGTATTTCAAAGGTAAATGCATCTAGTTGCTTTCTTTATGCTATAAGGAACATTTCTGGATGAATTAGTGTTATGGATACAAACACCTTCTTCCCCTGGACAGGCCAGCATGGGCTATTATACACTAGAAACTTTGAAGAGATGCGAGACACTGGTATTGTGATGTAACAGAAGAATAATGTAGCATGTGGCAAGAAATTATCCATATGGCCTCTATTTACTACAAACACTTCTCTGCAAATGCTCTTGCAGGTTTTTTCAGGCACACTTTGTTTGATGAATGTTATATTCTTATCAAGTTACTATGGCCAAAACTGCATCTGATAGGGGCAGTTACAAGCTGGGTATTCAGGGAATGGAGCCACACAGTTAAAGTCTGACTCCCTGATTTCATTTTTCTGATCATTGCCTGATTCAGAGCAGAAACTTAAACTCCCATTTTGCATCTAAGTTCTCTAATCACTGGGTGATCGTTAACCTCAGTCACTGGCCACCTGAACATTTATTTATCTATACAGAATGGAACAGTTCCAACTAGAAGGATTGACAGAAATCAACTTCCAGTATGATCTAGTTATCTCTGACAGTTATTGCTGCTACAGTGAATGAGGTAGAAGTTCAGGGAGGGAAATAATATGTGATCATATAATAAAAGGGTGTACCAGAATGTGTACAAGGGAACTTAATTAAGGTCACATAGGGTGTGTCATAAGAGATGATTTTAGAGCACATTAGCCTAACCTAATGCATAGTAAAGCATCACCATCTACATGTGCACAGCAATTACGGAGCAGTAAATTAGTCTAACACCATTTTCTAGTACCTGTAGTGCCAAAACACAAATTGCTCCCAGTCAGTCCAGGCAGCAGAGGGACACAGGGGGCAAGGAGAGCTGTCCCAGCTCAGTGGGACACTGCCTGCCAGCCATGTGGAGATCACGACCCGTGGGACCAGCCCTTCTGCCCCATGCTAGCCCAGGGCTGGTACACAGAGGAGCCTGGAGCTCCTTCCCCTGGCGGCTGCTGTGCTCACAAATTAAAAAACAAAATCCCATATAATGTTCATTTTAAAGCATTTTGTTTTTTCTAAATTTTTGAGTTAAGAAATGTATCAAACATTACGTGTTTTGTTGTGAAAAAAATGATTTCAATGAATCATAATTTACTGGGGAGGCATTGTTGGAGGATTCTCAACCAGTTCAAATGAACGCAAATGTGTAACAGCTTCCTCACAAGCTGCATCTACACAAGACACTGACTGTGCAGTAGCCTGATACTACTGTGCAGTAGCGTCGAGTGGCAAAAACCATGACACTATGCTACTGCTCAGTACTAGGCTATTGCACAGTAGTGTCACAAAAAGATGTTCACTGGTGTTACTGAGCAGCAACTCAGGTTACTGCACATTCATTTAGTACTTGATTATACAAGTACTAAATGAATACTAAGTAATGACTGCACAGTCAGCATCTTGTGTAGATGTGGCCACAGTGCTTCAGAGTTTTAACCTCAAAACATTAATTTTTACAATTGGACTTTTTCATGAGAAGACCTACCCCACAGTGAAAAACAGATGAAAGGAAGGGATCATGGTAGAGTGTTTTTTTTCTGGTATTTGGAAACTCCTTTCTATATAGTGTCACAATAAGTTTGCTTAAAACATCCGATAGCAGCTAAGTCCTGGGCCAAGAAGTGGGGGTTAGATAACAGGAAAACCTAGTTTAGCTCTATCTCTTTTCCTATCCAAAGGAAATTTTCTAGACTGAAAAGTTGACTATGGTGGCACTGAAGATCTGCCCATGCCTCAAATTCTAGGTGGTTCATTACCCAAATTTTCCCTTTGCAATCGCTACTGCTGCTGTCGTGTTTGGGCATGAAACTGCCTTTAAAATGTTTGCATTCTGCTATTGTGTATACAGATTGCCACATTTTCCCAGAGATAAATGAGAGATAAAATAGTGATTTTTATTAGCTTTTAGTCTGAACAAAAGCTTTTAATCTGAACAAAATTTCATAGCATAAGGAAAAGCCTCTGTAGTCTGAAGGCATTTCCTTCTGCCAAGTATCGAACAATTGAAGTGTGAAAGCTTCCCCCAAAAAAGTTAACTGAGCTCTTTTATAAAAAAAAAGTTAGGAAAGCTAAATAGTTGCTATCAGTTCCTCCTATAATGAGGGTGCTGTTAAGTAAGAAAAATTAAAGAGGAGTTAAATATAGTGGGTCAGTAGGTTAAGGCAACCTTATATTGAAGATCATGTCTCCTGTCTTTAGATGGCCTGAGCATTTAGCAGCTGCTGTACTGTACTTTAAACTGTAGCCAAAATGATAATTATAATTTACTGTCATCAAATGTAATTGTACATGATCATCCCCATCAAATCTCTGCAAGTTAATATCTCATATTAGCAGTTAATCACATACTTTAAATGGGTCCATGATGCGTTCCTTATGAATTCTTTAACATGCCTTGATAAAGGATGCAAAGTGCAGGAGAAAAAGGAAAGCAAAAAAAAATTCTTAGCTGTATTTTTCAGAGTAAAAATCATGGAAACCTGAAAGTGGCCAGGCATTTTGAACAAATCCTACCACTACAATACAGTCTGGTTCTTAGGTAGGACTCTAGCAATATACTAAATATATATATATGTACAAACTCTTGGAGAAGTCCAAAGGAGTTATGTAGCAATTGCTTAAGGCTAACTATTCTTGAGGAGATGTCTCAAAAAGAACTCTGAATTATTCTTCATATAGCAATGTCTATTAGGGCTGTGTGAAGCTTTGGGTGACAATTTGATTCGGAGATTTGGCCTGATTTGGTGGCTGAATCTCCAAACCCAAATTGAATCAGGGGATCAAGTAAAAGGTCTGAAAAGATTCATAGCTCTCTGAATTCATTCAGTAAAGATTTGGAGAGCTTTGGTGATTTGGGCAGTCCCTGCCCACTGTTGCAAGGAGCTGGACCTGGACTCCAAGTTGGTAAGTAGGGAGGGGGGAAGGGAAGGCTGGAGGGGACCATGGGGGGGACCCCAGCCCCTCTGACTCCCACCCACTCTCCCAGCTCCCCCCATGGCTGCCCTGCCCAGCCCCAGCTCCCGGTGCTTTAAGAAAAAGCCTCCACTTACCAGCTGCTGCCTGGAAGAGGGGAGACCCCTGCTGTCCCCCCACTGCCCCATGCTGTGTGGGGGGCTCTGCCATGATCCCCCTGACCCTCCCCTGCTGTCCCCCCCATGGCTGCCCCACCTGCCCCAGCTCCTGACCCTTTAAGAAAAAGAAAACAAACCCCAAACTCACTGGCTGATGCAACGTGGGGCAGTGGGGGGCAGCGGGGATCACCACCACCCCCTGCCCGGGCAGGAACCAGTGAGTTTGGGGTTTTTTGTTGTGTTTTTTTTAAAAAGCTGGGGTGGGCAGGCAGCCATGAGGGGGGATGAGCTTGTGGCAGAGCTCCCTTGTGGTGTGGGGCAGTGGGAAGCAGTGGGGATCACCTCCTGCCTGGCAGCACCTGGTGAGGGGGGCTTTTAAAAAAAAAATGCCGGGAGCTGGGGTGGGCAGGGCAGCCATTGCAGGGCTGGGAGAGCGGGTGGGGGATGGGGCCTGTATGATTTGGAGATTCAGCTGATTCGGCAAATCAGTTTTGGCCAGATCAATTCGGGACAGTGATTCGAATCACTGAATCGAATCACTGTCCCCCGAACCGGCTGAATCCAAAGCGAATACTAGTTTAACGTCTATAGATATTTATTATACCATGATTTTTTTTCAGGGTCTCTGTAATTATTGTTCCAAGATATGAGGCCTAACTTGCCTCTACTGAAGTCAAGAGCAATTTTGCAGTTGACTTCAGTGATACCTGGATAGAAATCATAGCATCAGTAAATAGAAATAATAATGCAAAAGTGAAAATGATTGCTGTTTCCTCAGTATTCGGAATATCTAAAATAATAGGCAGATTACTTTATTACTTAATAAGGCCTGTGAAGCTAAAAGTTATTTTACTCCTTAGTTCTACAAAGAAGAAGAATTAATTGCTTTAAAAAATAACAGGAAAGAAACAACCCATTTATATTTAAAAGGATTCACCTTCTAGTGAAGTGACAGTGTCTATACTAACAAGAAAAATCACTAAATCTCTCTCATTTTACCGAAACACATAATCTTAGTGAAATGATTGGACTCAACAGAGCTGCTGTTCATTAACCTAAGATCCTTCAAAGTTTCATACTGTGGATCACAATTTAATGCAGCTGCTTCATGAACTGTCTCCATCTCATCTTAGTCCTCAGAATGTGTGTATCAACACTCCTACTCACAGTCCTATCACATCTCTTTGGCAACAACAGCAATTGATTTGGTGGAAAATCATTATAATGACAGTTTGTATAAAGTACTTTGGCTTTGTTTTTATACCATTTAGCGTCTGTAAATCAGGATGAGAACCAGCACTATTTGACCAGCTGGCTCTCTACCACGAACAAAAACCCTTTACAGAAGTGATTCATAAGCTAGTTAGGAAGTTTTCCTCAAGGTAAATGTTCACTATTCACATTTCTGTCTATTCCTTTGTTGGAGCAAAATTTTAAGTATAG
>NW_017728886.1:21425602-21506981 GCF_001723895.1 Crocodylus porosus
AGTCAAATAAATTCACAACTTGTTTAAGAAACCGCTACGCTTCCTGTGCCTCAGTTCTCCATAGCCAATAGAACCCGGCCTGTTACCGTGTCTAATTGCCACCCCGGCCCACCGTGACTCTGGGGTTTGGTTCCCCACCCCAGGACATCCTTTATCTGTTGTATGATTGAAAACAGTAAGTATATTCTATGAATAATTTGGGGGAAAAAGAAGGACAAGTTTCTTATTTTTTTTCATTGATTTGTTGGTCAGCAAAAAAAATTTCAAAATGTATATGTTTTTCATTGACGTTATTGAAAAGTTGAATATTTTCAAAAGAAAAAAGGTAAGAAAAATTACCTTAGCTCCAGTCTGTCTCTTGCATAGTAGATTAGTATTTGTGATTTCTATAAAATCCATATCGACCTAATATCTGCCTTGTTTAATACAGTTCTTCAAACTAGGAGTTGAATCTCATAGTCACAAATAATCCATTCTTCTAAATCCCAGTTAGAGGACAAGGACTATATTCATCAGAATATCTAATCGGCTGACGTTCATGGTACACAGCATACAATGCCAAGAGTAAAGGATTCTCTTGCATTTATGAAGACTTCAGATAATGCGTATTGTTATGATCCCCACAGAAGGGAACCATATGTAAGCAGATGACCTGACAGCTTTAGACTTCTGTTCACTGTTTCAATCATGCTTGTTTTATGAACAGCAAACAGTGGACCCCAAGACATTTTAGCAGTCTGTGGTCTTTGGTAGGCAGTAAATGTAATGAATTTCAAACTGTTCGAAAACCTTTCAAAACAGAATGGCATGTATCTGCTTTAGTAGTCACACAAGCCCTAAAAATGCATATTTCCTGAAAGAGGAGGAAGCAGGAATAATTACTGTTCTTACTTTTGTTCCTCCAGTTTAGGGAATTATGTTGCACTCAACAGTTATTTCTCCCCAGTGCATGATACAGCAGAAATCCTTCTAGAGTGAATACGCTGCAATCACATAGTTGGCTTCAGCAGCAGCACTAAAGGGAGTAATGTAGATTAATGAATGGATGATGTAGATGCATTTTGTCAGCACTGTTCGCTACAGGGATCTCCTTAAGTTCTGGAAATGGGGACTTTCTTTTGAATGCATATTTGTTTATCCTGAAATAGGTAATAAGGAACAGTCCTTCTTGGGTTTTTTTTTCTCCAACAGTTTCAAAGAGTTTGTTGTTTTCTTTTCGAACATAAAAAGCTGGCTATTGTGAAAAATTAAACCCAAGTGTCAAAAGACTTAATCATTGTCAGCAAGAAGCCTGTGATGTTTTCTCAAGGACTAACCCACGCATTCATCTGTCTTTAATAAAAGCATATCTGCTGGACCTTATTAACTGATTTGCTGTGCTTGCCTCTGTATAAGTATCATTTGTTGGGGGGTTTTTCAGCGGGAGGAATTTCAAGATTTATGGGTGTGCTGAGAAAACATGGAAGGAATCTGCCTGGAGGGCAGATGGGTCTCCGTGGAGTGAAAAATGTACTCAATGAAGTGCATTTATACAAACTGTCCTTGGCTCGCAATATTGCTTTTCAAGGGTATGCCTCGCCCGGCCTCCTGAGAAACAACTTACTTAGTAGTTTTCCTTTCCATGTGATTTGCTAATTTATGGGAACAGAAATGTTAAGACTTGTTGCAGAAACACGAGTCATCTTGCTAGTGAAAGTTCTCCTGAAACTGGAAGATTGTGGGAAATGACAGAGGGACTGAAGTAGTAAAAGTAATAATACTGTACATATTAATTAATTAAACCAGTAAATTACAAAAGAGGTTTGTAGCTTAATATGATGACATTTGGGAGATCTGAAGGAAAACTTCACTCTGTAAAGGCTCATTGAAATGCTCCCAGACTGATGAATTCTGAGATTCTTGCAGTTTCTACATGTTTAAGATCTTAGGCTGGAAATAAATGTTGCATTTGTCCCGGGACAAAAAGTTTTGCCCTGCAATCCTACGTATGTAGAACTCCATTATCTTCCTTCCAGTCTTGCCAAAGTATGCAAGATAAAATATACTAGCACATTTTTCAGGACACTTGAGGTGTGCATCTATAAGGTTTTTGCAACTCATTCCCACCTGGACAAGCTGGTCAGCATGTGTACTCTCTCCAGTCACCTACTGATGAAGGAGTGGCAACGTAACTTAGAAGTGCACTATGGATAAGTGACTGTGTTGCACTTGTTTTGAACCAGCTCAAACCCCAGGACTTTCAGGCCTGTGTCAAATGTAATGCCTATTTACCACAGAAGACCCCATCCCATTCATCCTTTTAATGCTGATATTATTTCTCAAGTAGCGAGCAATATCTAATCTCTCAAAATAAAACAAAACTTTCATACAAATCTGGGGCAATGATTGACAAAACTAGTCAATCCAAAAGAACTTTAATTTATTAAATTCTCAATAAATACTGTTCAACATGCTTTCCTCTTGACCTTTTGCATTATAATATACTTTACCAAATATAAAATGTTGGGCCAAGCCACAACGGCCTCCTCATGTCATCCACCAAATAATAATCTTGTGTCTCAACATGTGATAATTGCTCCATATTTCTATAGTAGGCTCCAGTTTTGCAAACGTGTACATGCTTAATATTATTCACATGATGTGACTATGCCACTAATCCTATGATTAGCTCCATTGATTTCAGTGGTGCATGAATAAAGTTAAGTGCATGCATATTGTTAGAGTCTCATAGTGCAAAAAAGAAATGTCAGCAATATTAATAGAAGGCTTGGGGGCATTGCAACTAGACTTTACAAGCACTTAGGAAGATTTCAGATCGAGAAACAAAAATAAAATGATTTAGTTCTTGTAAAGTCTAGTTGCAATGCCTCTTGAGGCACAAGATTATTATTTGGTGGATGACAGAAGGAGGTAATTGTTGCTAAAGGTAATTGTTGCTAAATTAATCTTCCTGGGCATATCCTTCAGGGAATGGATGGTTGTAGGAGAAATATGACCTATATCCACTCCTAAGATTGTATCAACATAGGGTGCATTGGCTTTAGTAAGGGCCCAAAGCCCAAAGGAGTCAATAGATTCCAAGGCTAAAATCAGAAAAAGGACCAAGACTCAGAATTCCCATACCTATGAGTTAGGCCCTTGGCTGCCTAAAATAGCACTCAGAAGCAAACTAGATGCCAGACCCCTTATACAATGAATGGAAAGAAACTGGTACCTTTCAACGAGATTCCCAGAAACTAGCTCACTTGAGTGGGGTTCAGCTGCCTTAGCTGGATAGAAAGCCAGAGGAGATAGGCAGGAGGGTACCAAACATGCACACTCGCATATGCACACACTTATAGTGGTTCATTCATTTGTTGTTTCCTGTCTGCCAATAAGAACAGGGGGTTGTGGCCTCCTTCAGGATGTAGCAGCCAGAAGTTCAAATCCCTTGCAGGGGAGGGCATGGTCACAGCCTCCTCATTGAAAATGCCAACAGGTTCAACTCCTGATGTGCATAAAGAAAGGTGTATATATTAAGCTTATAAATGTATATATGTTTAGATCTAGGTATGTGTAAATCCTACTAAGCTAACAAGCTGTTCAATGCAGGCAGGGCTTAGTTTAGCTGCCTTGTGAGAGAAACGTTGATATTTGGTAAATTTTATTGGTACCTCCTGAGTTAGGCAACATCTAAGTCATTAATATGTGCTTTCAGCCCCTGTGGATCTAGCCTCAATTGAGTTTAAGAGATTTTGTATCAGGCACAGTGGTCTTTGGATCAAAGGACACCTTAAAAATGCCTTGCTGAACCCGACCATAATTTTTGCACCATTGCCCACTATGTTGTTTTACAGAAATTCCAGTAATAAACTAACTAGATTTTACATGCACAAGGTGTATGTTAATAGACATTTGTATTTCTATCTAAGATAAAGGGGAAAACAAATTAAGCTGTAGAGTTACTACAACATGTCTTACTATTGGTGAAATTTAAACTTCTTTATTTTAATTTCTCCTTTGTTTCTTCCTTGCTATGTACGTATGCATGTATGCATGTATGCAAATGCACGATTGTCCTCTTAACTACTTTTGAGTGGCAAAGCTCATGCCAGGACTCCATTCTGTAGTTGTAAGTTATTGGATTTCTGGCTGTGCTGTAATTAGACAACACATGGGATAAACTCGTAAGCCATAAACTCCCTCAGTGAGGGTGCTGCACCTGTTTTGATTAAACCTAGTCTTTTAAAATAGATGAGTTATTGACCATAATGTCTTAAGCACCATTTCCACTGCAATTACTGCTAAATAAAGAAGCTTAGAGAAGCATGTAAAATAAAAGCTAGCTCTTTATGGGAAAAGGTGCAGCTAACTGAACCTGATTTTTAGTGTTGATTCAAAGGGGAGTCCTTTCATCTGAGCCAGATGAAGGACAGATTTAAAAGACAGAGGTAAAATGACCTTGTTATACACATTTTATAAAAAGATGGCGTAAATTCCTTGGGCATACTGGGCTGTATTTGTAGGACTGTCACCAGCTGATGGAGGGAAGTAATTATTCTTTAGTCAGCATTGATGAGGCCACGTCTGGAGGACTGTATCCAGTTTGGGGTCCCCTACTACAGAAAAGATGTAGACAAATTGGAGAGAGTCTGGTGGAGGGCAACAAAAATGGTTAGGGGCTGGGACACATGACTTACAGAGGGAAACTGAGGGAACTGGGTTTATTTAGTCTGGAAAAATGAAGACTGAGCGGGGATTTAATAATAGCCTTCAACTACCTGAAGGGGGTTCCAAAGCGAATGGACCTAGTCTGTTTTCCATGGTAGCATATGACAGAACAAGGAGTAATGGTCTCAGGTGGCAGCAAGGGAAGTTTAGGTTAGATATTAGGACAGACCTTCTCATGAGAAATGGTTACCCAGAGAGGTTGTGAAATCTCTGTCTTTGGAGGTTTTTTAAGAACTGGCTAGACAAATCCTTGCATGGGATGATCTAGTTGGGGATAGTCCTGCTTTGAGAAGAGGGGAGGATTAAATGACCTTCTGAGGTCCCTTCCTAATTTTCTATTATTCTAAGTCAACAGCTGAAGAGACAACAGAGGAGGGGTGGTTGGTGATCCAAAGGGTGATACCCCATACACGATTTGCTTTGCTGACCTACAGGACTTCATGGACAAGTTTGCCAGCCTGAGCTGCCCCACTGATTGTACACACATTGCCATCCTTTTTCCTACACACTATAGCCATGAATTCATTAAGCAGTAAGGCTATTTCTTTATTGTGATCTAGGCTGTTGTGAACCACTGCAGCAGTTTCACGCATTTAAATACCAGCAGGCCAGGCAGGGTGCAAGAAGCTAGGATATTTCGGAGCTTCCTGCTCCCTGAGCTGACAGATTTTGGGGGTGGAGGAAGGGATATCATGAGAGCTTGGGCTGTGGGGATAAATGTTCAGCTGAATGCTGAACTGTGCTTCCAGAAAAGTGGAGAAAAGGGAGGTGATAAAAGTTGGGCTGTATGAGGCTGTGGGGTCTGCATTGACTCAAATGGAAGGAGCAGGGAGGGAGCTGATGGAGCAGAAAGTTTTCCCCTGACATGCCTGACACCATGTTTGACACTGTATGCCACTACTAACTGGGGACTCTGCCCACTTATTGCACCCTTAGTGAATGAAGCATTTCACTGGATGCCTGGATCTCCAGAAGATACTGTTTAATTACCAGCTCAGCAGCTACAAGGTGGCCGTGGAGTGCTTTTGGTTTAGGTGTTTCAAGGCTTGCTTGAGGAGCCTGAGGACGCATATGGATGCCAGCCAATACAACATGCCTCTGACTGTGGTCTCTGCATGAGTTGTGCACAACAGTTGAGACCAAGGTGGAGGCTGTGTTTGAGACCCCGTCTCTGCCACTCAAAGCCGAGTGCACCCTGTCTCCTACAGGCTCTGTGAATCCTTAAACTAGTTTCCTGGCACTGCATGTGTGAGACACACGCGTTGACCACTTTTCCAGGGATGAGGGTGGTGAATCATAGAATGAAGTAATGTGTTTGATTTAGCACTGTCAACTGAACTGAATTGTTCAGCCCCATGCAACAACCAGTAAAGCCCAGAAGCATAAGAAATATCCATAGAAGAGCACAGGAACAGCTATGCCTAGATCATCCCCAGCCAATGGCTGTCCAACCTGTTCTTGAATCTCTACAGTCATAGAGTCCACAGCTTCCCTACGCAGTCTATCCCACTGCCTCATTCTAACAGTGAAGAAGGTTTTTTTGCCTGATATCCAATCAAAGTCGACTGCGCTGCGATTTCAAGCAACTGATCCATGTCCTATTCTCTACTTCAGCCTTTCAGTCAAGCTTCTTTGGGTAGATGTGATATCGCTTATTAGACCAACTGCATAGTTGGAAAAAAGTTTTTTGCATGCTTTAGGGTGCAATTATCCTCCTTCAGGCTTAGGAAATCTGCTGTTCTCCTATGCCTGAAGAAGGGTGATTGTGTCCAAAAGCTTGCAAAAAACCTTTTTTCCTACTACTCAGTTGATCTAATAAAAGATATCACATCTACCCAAAAAAACCCTTGCAAGGCAAACATTCAGATGTCTGTTGCAACAGTGTGGGAAAAAGTGTCAGTATCTCTTACTGCACAGACCTTCTGGGGGGGTTGTCCTATGATAACTGCAAAGGATGTTTGAATACTTGAATTTACCCCATGAAAAAAGCATTTTCTCTCACAAGAGCAATGTCTGTTTTTAACCTGTGTGTCCCAAGCTTCAGTATTAAGTACCTGATCACAAACTATCTCATACTGTGGACACAGATTCTCTAGAAGCAGGTGAGTTGAAATGGCAATCAGCTTTCCAGAAAGACACATGTGTGTGGTCCCCATCTCTAAACTGCAGGTGACTGGCAAGAAGAATCCTCTAGAAATTAAACCCTGAAAGCCCAGAAAAGCTCTGTAGAAATATTTATTTACCAGCCTTCTTCGCATTCTCCTTCCCCATAAGTAAGCATCAGTTCACTACTGGTCTATTGTGTTAACCCCTTCTCTAGCCATTCTTTATTTTGAAGCTCCTTGTCTGAGTTGTATTTGTATAAGCCTAACATTTACAGGAAAGATTTTCCTTTCATGTTTATAGATGATGTCAACAGTTCTAGAGGTCACAGTGAGAAGCAAGTTCCCGGGTTAACTTATGCTAACATTAACTAACAAATCCACTACACTCAACTACATGTAAAGCAAGTTGATTTAAGTTTTGCCTTCATCCAGATCAAATGTACTTATAAGCTGAGACATGAATGAGGGAGAATATAGATGCCAGGCACACAACCACAAACCATGGCTCAGGACTTTGATCAGCTGTCACTGATCCAGGGGAACGTAGTTGAAGTTAGAAAGCTCCAGAATGACAGAACAAATAGTGACTACATCCACATCTGGCTTAGCATCAGCACCCCCTGAAGCCAATGGTTAATCAGCTGGAAAGACAGGCTTTCACACTTAACTCTAGCCAGAGGGATATTGGTAGGGGATGGCTGCCTGTGCTGAGGTGACAGGGGAAGGAGAAAGAAAAAATAAACATCTGTAGTCCTCTACGAATTTTATGGGACTAAGTATTGATTGTAAGGTTTCTATTTGGAGAAAATCAGAAGGCAAAGATAAAGCTACAATTATCAAAATCTGTAGCTCCTGATGCTATGTTTTCAAAGAGGTCATAGTAGGTACATTGTATTTATTTTACTTAGGCATAATTGTTTTAATAAATATCTCTAGTTAGAAGATGGGAAACAATTACTTTAAAGCCTCATGCAGGATAACCTTTCTCACAGGCAGGACAAGAGCACAGAGAATGCTCCTCTGCTTTTGTCCCAGTAACGCATGGATGCCAGATTCTGTTCCATCCATTAGGCACATAAAGTGTGATCCTCCTCCACTCCACTCGAGTCCCTGAAAAATGTTAAAGCAAAGAGGGTGGGTCTTCCCTCTCTTCCTTGCTGCTTTTGTGTGATGTAGTCTGTAAAAGTAAGATGATATTGTGGTACAAAAGAAGCTGCATTAGTGGATTTTCAGGGACTGGAAAAGAGTGAAATAGGATCCTATGCTGGTCCATACGTCCATTTAGAAAAATGGAATCAGATCTGGTCAGGGGAGGATCTGAAGGGGTGTGGTGGTGCAGATACATCACCTTTCTGCTCCTGCTGCCGCTGTTCTCAGCTGATCCTTCCAGCTCCTGCTCCCTGCCTGTCCCTCCCCTGCAAGTGTCTTCCACTGGCCAGGAACAGGGGCTGGAAGGGGGAACCTGCATGCCTCTGGTCCCAGCTTTTTCCCCACACACAGGCTCCTCATAGGCCCCAGCTGGAGCAGGGCAAGAGTGGCTCCCTTTTTATGCACCCAACTCTCTGGTATCCCAAGATGATTTCAGGGTTTCAGCCACACCTCACCTCCCTCAGTCTCCCATGGCCTGAGGGGTTGTGTGCAATACCCCATAGGAGCCCTGAATTAAATCAAGGCTCCATTGCGTAAGACCAGTGTTACAAACCTTTGTAGACTCCAGACACACCTCAGAAAATGCCAGCTCTTTTTGCTTTGATTGTTTTTTTTCTTAACTAGAGAAAAATAAGAGCAATTCTTCCATTACAAAGAACTCAGAAATTCACAACAGGGCAGAATATCCTTAATGCTGCGGAGTCCTATTTAAAATCTCTGGTTTTATCATGTGAACCATGCATGCAAGCTTAATGGTGGCACCCTTAAAAGCATCTCAAGGCACTCCAAGGTGCTGTGGCACTCTGGTTGTGAATCACTGTACAGACCACGCTGACACACAATAAGACACATGCACTACCACAAAGAATGTACAATCTAAATAGTCAAGCGAGACAAAGGTGAGATGAGAAAAAAAGATTATTTTTATAGTCACAATTTCTTTTTTGTAGGCCTTTATAGATTTCAGAAGTATGACTTCCTGCATAACTAACACAATTTCATCATTTCACTCTTTTAGTAAGCCCAGTCTTCTGTTTGACTACAGTGTATCTTCCAGGAAGGCATTCACTATAGACGTGGAAAGAAGAGCTGGAGAATCCACCACTTTGTGCTCACTTGCTCACAGTAAAAGGACTCTTATAAGAAAAATGTAAAGAAACTGAAGAATAAAAAATCAGCTCAGTTGAGGGTTAAAAAATAATTTGAATATATGATAAATACACAATGAAGAGGATAATTAACTTGTATTTACTGTGAGGACAACTTTGGCAAGTCCCTTTATGAATCTAACTTTAGGATAAATGGCTCTCATCTCTTTCGTGAAGTAAAGTATGCACATTGCCATAGGTATGCCTAATCCAAATCCTCTAAAGTCAGTGGAAAGATTCTCATTGATTCCCATGAGGTTTGGATCAGGCCTCGGCTGATGAAGCAGAGACTGAACACATATGCGCACTGCAGTAACAGAATTTGCAGGACACTTGAAGATGGAATCAATCCTTCAGTGGGCATTCTTGCTTCTCAAGCATCCTTGTATCTAAAGATGCCAAGCTCTGGAGAAAGTGAGTTTATTAGCAGGCTGTTATTCCTGAACACTTAGTGGGCTGTGTATGTATTAAATCATTCAATTCAGGAATCTCAGGAGAGGCAGAAAAATAATTTACTGTTTATGATTTTCCTCTGGAGAATAGGGAACCTCACAAAATATTTTATATTTGCAGTAACTGGTGTGTGTGCGTGTGTGCGTGCGTGCGTGTGTGTGTAAGAAAAAGATTCTTCATGTTCATGATGAATGATCAGGGAGGAAGTAAGATCATCCTAGAAGTTCAACATTTAAAACCAAATGTTTCAAGGTGAAATATGAGAAAAGCTGTCAATAAGAATTAGCAGAAGCCAGCACTTGAGGTGGTGTAGGTATTTTGACAGTCTTCAAGAAACCTCATTTCACACTGAAGACATTGCCTTTCCAGAGTTTAAGTTGCCTTTACTTTTTAAGCAATGTCTGGTCTCACTTACCCTTTTAATATTATGGAGTGGTTCAATATTTTATACATGACAAGCACAAGGAAAGAGCGTTATTATCATTCTCCCTGGTAACATGGTGTAACATGAATTAATCTAAGAAGGGAAATATTCATCCATTTCATGAGGATGCCTGAAACATTTGCTGCCAAAATTCCACGGCTGTCATTTATTACTGACATTGAGAACATTTTTTACGCACTCATGTAAGAGCTTTCCAAAAGCCACTGAAGTTTATGAATTGCTTGCAAATTTACAGCTGATAAAAGTGGAATTTTCAATACCTTGCTGGACTCATGTTGCTAAGCTCTGTGTTTTTGGAGCTAACTTTCCTTAAATTGAAATGGCCTTACATGGCAATTTAGACTTACCCACAATGTTTTACATGGTCAGAGATGTTTTACTGGTTGTGTTATTACAGTGGATGGCTTAGTGTGTGCGTGTGTGTGTGTGTGTGTGTGTGTGTGCACGTGCATGTGTGTTCTGCTGGTAAGGAAAGACTTCAGAACAGGCATGGGGGGGGGGGAAGCTCTCTGAAATTTAGCAGTTTCTAAATTCCTAATGTATAAAGAAAAGATAGGTACACTGTGTGACTTTAATATGATCTACATATAGAGTTTAAAGTTTTGGGGGTCAGATTGTAACTGGGCACATCTATATGAGATGCTTTACTGTGAAGTACCATAGTTTACTGCAAAGTAAGCATGTGCGTCTACACATGCACATAGTTACTGTGCAGTAAACCTCACTAATTGTGAATACATTTTCTACCTGCAAATGCAAGTAGCAAATTTACTCATGCTTAGTAATGGTGCAGTAGTGCTTGTGTAGATGCCTATTTACTTCTGGTCAGCCAGCCACCTAGCAGCGGGAAACTGCTCCCTGCCCCCGGGAGCTGCCTGCTGCCAGGGTGGGTTCTACCAAGGGAGGGGCTATCCCAGGGAGGGACTATCTCCCCTTTCCCTGGTAGCAGGGAACTGTAAGCCGCCACTCCAAGATCAGGATGGGGGAATGGAAGCTGGGAGAATGTTATCCCCCAGTGCCAGCTCTGCGGTCATAGTGCTTGGGCAGAGAGATCCTTGGAGATAAGGGTGTCCCAGCCTGAACAAAGTAACTGCAGAGCTGGCACTGGGAGCTCCTTGATGGTGGGGGCTGGGAAGCCTGTTCCCTATCCAGCTGTGCACTCATGAAATTGAACAGAGAACAAGCTCCCAAGCCTGTTCCCCACCCAACTCTGCACCCGTGGAGCTGAGCAGGGAATGGGCTCCTCAGTCTCCACCCTAGGATCATGGAATGGGGGCTGGAAACTGTCCTGGTCTGGGGCAGGTCCCAGCCCTGTGCTCCAATCAGGTGATCAGGGACTTGGAAAGAGCTAAAGGGGTGGGGTAGGTCTCAATCCCCTGCCCTCATCTGCTTGTGGGGCAGCTAGCAGCAAGCTAGATGTTAGCTGCCCCATGGGTGGATGGGTCAGGAGACTGGGACCTGCTCCTCCCCTGCTGCTCTTTCCAAGTCCCTTGCCCTGATCAGGGAACTGGGGCCAGGAGTTCCCTGCTACCGGGGTAGGGGGACATTGTCTCTGCCCCAGCAGCAGGTGGCCCCCCGGGGGCAGGATGCAATGTCTCAGCGCTGGCCAGAAGACACTGTCTTCTAGCTTGGTGCTCCCTGCCAGCCCCTGAACCAGCATCCAGGGGGAGCCTAGAGCCCCCTGCAGGGCCCCAGAAAGCAGGAGGAGTTTGCTGCCAATAGCACCAAATCTAGTTCCATGTCCCTGCATGTGTAAACACCTGCCCAAGAGCATTTACTCATGAGTAATTTACTCATGAGTAAACTTATCCTGGGTAAAATACATGTGTAGATGCACCCACTGCCATATTTATAGCAACATTTAACCCTGCAATACAGCAAGTGAAGTTTCTGAGCCCCTTCTCACTAAAATACTTGAAAAAAGAAGATGGTCTTTGTTGTCTATCAAGCCATAGATGCATGCCCACGAAAGGGCAGTTGCTAGAGTTAAGCAGTCACAACTTGGCTGTATTGCATATATAGAAAATACATTTCTTCAAGATCATCTATTCTGAACCTGGGTTAGAATTTGTCCTTCTAAAAGTCTACAAGTGCCTAGTCACAGGTTAAGTAATGTGGCCAACATTTTCAAAGGGCTCTAAGTGGTTTAAGATATCACGGTTATAAAGGGGGTACTTTCAACACAGACTTTAGCAATGGAATTTAGCCTACAAAAACACTTTTTATTGGACTTACTAATGCATTTTATTTTATTGATCAGATGCTCTTGATTAACAATCCAAAAGGTACAGGCCTACTTTAATCCACAGAACAAAACAGAAGTTGTCCACATTGCTCTACCTATGCTTCAGCCTAACAAGAGGTTAAAGGTGGGATAGTTCATTTTCCATAACAAAATTATTTCTTGGCCTCTGTTTTAAGACTGTTAACAATGGCATCACTTGCCACCAGCTATGTAAGGCTAGCAGCATGAACATTCCTTTCAGGAACCAGGATAAGAACTGGGTTTTGCATTTTTAAAATATATTAGAATGACCATGTTCAGACATTACTAACCTGGGATTGATTTGATTTCTGTAACCTGGAACTGGAAAGCTGCATATTTTGTTTAGTGTCCTATGCAACATAGAAAGACGCACATAAACCTTAATGAAAGTAGTATATAAATACCTGAAGGCAAAAGGTGGCCTGGAAGATTTGAGTTCATTTATGCAGTCATGATTCAAATCATCAGTCCAGGGAACTTTTTCTATCTTCAATGTATCTTACATCTGTACTTGTAAAATATATGGAGAGGATCAAAGTCACAAGGATGTAAAAGCTTATCTCCTTGTGTGTTCTTAATTCTAATGTATATTAGCTATCCAGTCATAAGTCAATATTACTGATAAAACACTAAAATTGTACCATGTGATTATCCAGGGGAATACAGTGCTGATCTCATCTAGATACTCCAAAGTAGACACTGCAAATGCCTCTACTTTATAGCATTTTATATCACACAACTCTATCAATTAATACAATGTCTAAGAAACAACATTACATTAACAAATGAACAAAATTAAACAAAAATAAAACAGACAATGGAAAAGTAGTTCTGGCTATTCTGGATTAAGAGGTCTAGGCTGGTTATGTTGCTGCATTTGTCATTCAAATAACCTGTTCATATAGGTCGAAAAGATAGGTGCGACAATCTTCTTTGTTCCACTGTCTCCTGCTGCTATTGCATTACAGGGGATTACTTCTATTCGATGAGCATGAGGGACTTTAGGTATACTTAAACTATGGAAAAAAACACAAATCTTGTTCACTAGCTACATGCTTCCTGTTGCTTCATTCCAACTATTTCATTCCAACTACTAGTCAAATGACACTAAAATACAGCAGAACCTGTTAAAAAAAGTTTCAAACCACAAACTTTCCTTTTCCTTACTTTCTTCCTTCCCCAGGCACTACATTGGAAAAGGTGACTGCAGACTTTCTTGTCTGTTTTGTCAGATATATGACTTAAACAGTTACTATGAAACCAAAATTATATTGATTTTGTAGAATGTGATTTAGTGGCTTTTCTTCCCTCTTTTACAAGAATTTCTCTGAGTTTGTGGTACTGCTGTACCATGTGTGGCCTTTTCACCCCAGACTCCCATCTCAACATGCTACAGTATTTCTCAGTAAACCCACTGGTGCTATTTTATTGCCCTAACAGCATGGCCAACACATTTGGCAACTCTTGCATCTCGACCATACCAACATGTTTTTTGCCTTTTTTAATTTTAGTGTAACATGTCACATGGAAGATTTTCCTTCAAATCTAATTTCCCTTTATTTTTCATGTCTCCTCTCTTCCTCACTAAAGTCTGCTGGTTGCCACACACACACTTCTATCTCATGGATTTAAGCAGCATTTAGGCAATAGTTTGTAACCCACATGAAGTTGTTTTGTTAATGTGGGTTTCACCATCTGAAATGTATGCCTTAGTTTAACAGCCTAGAGCCAGGCTATTTTTGAATTACAGCTAGGCATCCTGGCAGTGAGGTGGTGTGTGTACCTCTTGTGGCCTTGCTAAGAGTTTAAGAGCACTAAAGTGCCAAGAACTTCAGTTTTCACGGGCAAGAGTTTACTGATTAGAGCACTTACTGAAGAAGTGGGAAAAATAAGTTAAAGGTCTTCCTTAATGTGTGGGGATTTGAACCCAAAGAAAGTGTTCTAATCACCAGGCCTTTCATGGTCTACCAAGATTGTAGGATTCATGAGGCTAGGCTGAGGGCAAGCAAGAGGAAATGTGCCTTTAGGGCCCAGCAAGGACAGGACGTTGCTGGGAGGACAGGAGTCTCTCTTTTTACCCTTTGTTCCAAGTGATATTTATTGATTTATCTAATAATTATTTAAATAATCCTTCATCTATCATTTGTATCATATCTGATAGGAATGATAGATACCATATGACAGATATGATATCTATAAATGATAGATCTATCATTTAGAAAATCATTTATCTAATAATTATTTAAATTATTTGTTCCAAGCGATCTTTGTTCGTTTATCTAATACTTATTTAAAGAAAAATTCATATATATTCCCAAGAGGAAGGAGCAGTGGCCAGAATCCAGGGCTCACTCGCTTTCAGGGAAATACCATCCTTGTTGGGCTACATTACCTCTTATTTGTTCTCCTTCCTTCCCATAAATCTTGCACTACTGGCAACCTTTGACAAAGAAGGCTTTATTTAGGCTTGGCCCTCAGACTAACCAAGCTGATAGTATCATCATTAGATCAATTTCCTGGGAGCTAAGACTTACATGTATGAAAGGACTGATTCAAAGTCTACTGAAGCCAATGGGAGGCTTTAAATTCACTTCAATGAGCTTTAGAGCAAGGCTTTTCTGGAGTCCATAGACTTGATCTTTTAGTATTTTTGATACGCATGGAAGGGGATCACAGCTGTTTAAGGGATGTATTAAGGATATAATTGATTACACTGATGTAGTTTGTAGCGTGCTACTGAATATATTTATGTGTTAACTGTTATGTGTAAATGTGTTATTTATCTGTATTGACCTTTTCAACCCATCTGTTGCCTCTCTCAGCAGTGGTCCCTACGTCAGCCCCTTTTCCTTTGCATTTAAATTCCTCTCTGTTTTGAACCCTTCCTTTCTGCAAGTTCTTTCCTAACATCTGACAAAGTAGGCCACTGCCTACAAAAACTCATGCCTCTGAACCAGTTTGTCTTTAAGGTGCTACACTGCCCTATCTTCTGCCCTGGCTTCAAACTAATATGGCCAACCAAAGTATATACCTCCGTGGCACTGACACATAAAGTAAAACCTACATTTCCTGCATGGGAAGCTGGATGGTATTGAACAAATATAGACAGCAATCAATGCCAGGAAATATAAACTTCAGGGTCCATTACCCTATCTCCTGGGTGGCACACTGTTACTAATTAGGTCTGTTCCCAGCTCTGATCCCTTTGGAAAGACTATTAGTGTGGCGGGCACTAGTTTCATGGAGCCGTTTTGTGCTGGGAAGTGCATAAACTGTGACTTGTGCAAAGAAATGAGATTGTTTGTATCCTGACCCCCTCCAACTGTTCCAAAATTGCCATTATGTCTTGTGGGCTAAACCTTATAGTTAAAATGTAGGACACTTCTTGTATTGAAAAAGCTATGAGATTAGCCACATGTCGAAGCTGTACATTACCTTATGCAAGCAAATTTTTGAGTTAAAGACTATATTTTCCTTAACATCGGAAGTTTCAAAAATGATCACTACAGCTCCTGGTCAGAAATACAATTATGCATTCTCTGTGTGACTGAATAAACATTGTTTGAAAGACCGTGAATCAGGGGCTTTTTGGTTTGTTGGTAGAGAAATTGATTTGCATGAAATGAACAATTTATTTCTCATTAACTTTCCTTGCTTACTCAATGAAGATCCAGCAATTGGTATCAAAATAGCTGGTTGTTGAATGGGTGTGATTTACAGCTGTCAAGCTCATCTTGAAGCAGTCATAACATAATATGGTTTCATAGGGAATCTTTCACATAATAAACTGGCTTAAAGCCAGAACAGTTGGAATCTCTGGTTCTTGTTGACGACTGGATTTGGTTTCTTGTTAATTCTTCTTCCCGGCTTTCAGAAGGGACTTCTTCAGAAATGAAAGCTGGAGCTGTTTCAGCTTTCAGCATGTGAGCACTTCCCAAAATAAAAAGGCATGTGGTTATGGCATATCCCTTTACATCTTGTTGGCTATCATACCACTTAAACATAGAAGTCAAGTGATCATCAGATCCAATATACTTCACGTTCAGATGTTTCACTGACCTCTTTCTCTCTTTGACAGAACTTGCATTTCATTGCTTTGCAACATTTTTCTTTGAGGTTTTGTCTTTCCTAAATGATACTACAACACTGTCTAAGTCTTAAAAGCTGCAAAAATAAACTTTGAAGGCCCAGTTTGTGCAGACCCCATGGAGTTAGTTACACATTTTTGACTGAACTCCCTGCTATTCAAACACCGTATGTATCTTTTTATTGTGGTAACACAGCATGTGACTAAAGATGAAAACTCAAGTAGCATGGTGGCTATGAAAGTTTGGCAAGTAAGTACGTTTTCAATATTTTCTCTTTTGGAGAATTATGATTTCAAGTAATCACAAACCCATCACCAGTTGCTATCTGCTTTCTCCTTCAGAGCCATTAAAACACAGCCAACATGAAGGAGGGAAAAAGATCTGTAGAAGAAAGTGTAAGGGAGTGAAAGATTTTTTCAATGTGTTTTCATAAATAAACCAGGAGAAAATCCTTTCAGTTTTAATATTCTGACCTAGTTAGAGCACTGAAAACAATGATTATGCAAAACACAAATATGAATTTTAATGCAAACTGCTGAACCTATTTCAAGTTTGAGGAAAGGATTGTAATATTTCCTTTTCCCCACTCTATTGCATATTTTAATATATTACAACTTCCAGGAGTCAACAGATAAGTGTGTGTGTATACACATGCATATATGTGTGTGTGTGTATATGAAGTTGTGTGGATATATGTGTGTATACATATATATATGCGTGCGTGTATTCATATACACACACTTACATGTTTGTTTATGCATATTCATACACATATACATACATAGTATGTATACGCATACATACACACACTCATACAGACCTTATACACACACACATATTTGAATCCATAAATATGGTACTAACATTTATTTTTATTTTATATTGTCCCCTCCCTCTACTTATATGAAGTCTTTTTAGAATCAGGTTTTATTTTCATTTAAATTTGAAGGCTATTCATGGAGGAACTTACAGACAGTCTTGAAGTAGGGCTGTACAATGTTATGTTTTGGTGCAAGGGGAGTTCAGGTTGATTGTTAAGCAAAATATATCAGTTTGGTTAAAACTATATTCATACAAAATGAAAAATAAATAAATAAATAAATAAATATATAAAAATAAAAGCGTTTGCTCAATGCAAAATAAAAATATCTGTGATTTGTGTGAGTGTCCTAACCACAAGGCCTGACAGGAGGTAATTCTCTGTCTGGTTGAATGATTTATAAGATTTTTATATATAGTGAAACAGCTCCAGAAAAATGGTTTTGGAGTAGTCTCCAGCCATACTCTCTGCTTTGCTGGTTATGATCCTGTCCTGTGAGGACAATATTACCTCTCAGAAAAAGGTAAAATTGAACATAGGCTTCCCATATTCCAGATGCATAACTCAATTAATAAGCAGGTGAATAAAAATGTTCTCTTTGGTGAAAACCTCAAAGTTAATTGAATAGCACTTTGGAAGCCATCACAGATTGCTTAGCTTTGCGATAATGTATTTACTTCAGCTAATCTTAGGAAGATGGTTGCTTAGCATATGGATAAACATGTTACTTGTGTAATACTCTCTCTTATGTGAACTGAAATATAATGTACAGTTTCTTTTCAGCTAAATTTTAGAAGAATAATATATTTCATTAATCAGAATATTTACTATTTTTATGGTAGGATTTTGCGTCTTGGTAAGAACTTACATTACGACCACTTCTATCTACACAGTTTGATAAATTACAACTTACAGGGGTCAAATGTATTCAGATAAAGGCACTCAATTACTACCCCTCAGTCTTGGGGCACTCAGACTGTTTGAAGTTAATAGAAACCTGATGTTGCACCATTTCAGTGAGTTCAGGAGAGAATAAGGCATACAGTTAATGTACTGAAAGACCAGATTCCTTGTGACAGTAAGAGAAACTGAGGGCAGAAAAGCAATTGCTTCTTTGAAATAATACTGATAATATTGAAGCTAATATTAATAATCAAGTATTTTGAGAAATCTACATTTTCACCAGCATGTGTACTCAATGATAGAATTACTCCCCACGTGCCTCTTATAATATAACCTATATTAACAATTAAACAAAAATATATCTAATCAAACATGTCGAGTCAACTTTGACATGTATTAAAAGCCAACTGTATTTGCCAACAGACAATATCATCTTTTTTCTTTAAAAAAAGAACATTGAAGGAACACTCTTTCATTGTTAAGTTTTCTTTTCCTTCCATAATAAGAAAAAGTGGTTATCTAAAGATGTTAAAACTGATTCAGCTATTTACTTAAATTACAGAATGTAAAATGTAACAGCAGTAACAACAGCAATAAAAATAATACAAGCCACCAGCACTGCTGAAATGTGCTGATATATGAAAACTCCCACAGATCAAACCTTGCCACATAACCAACCATCCATGCATCATAGCTGCACACAAGAAAGCCAGGATGTCTCTATTTCTCCGTGTTGCTGGCTCTCTAAAAGACAATGTGCAGGACACTATAAGGGAAAAATTAAGAAGGGCTCATTGCTTGGCCACACAAGTAAAGGTAATATGGTGTTCTAAGAAGCAAGCAGAACGCCAGTCAGAGGTGCCAGCTCTGTGCCCTGAGCAGTGGGGTACCTGGGCAACCACCCAGGGTGCTGTGGTCAGGACGCAGATGCACATGTGAGCAGCCCATGATCACGGCAGCACTCCCCCTCTGCCCTGCCCCATCCCAGGTAGGAGGAGCAGTGCCCAAACCAGCCCACCCCCTGCCTCCAGATGCTGCTGAGAAGAAGCTGGGCCAGGCACATGCAGGAGGGGTGGCGCTTGCTTCAGTTCTGCACAGCAGTGACGGTGTTTGCCTGCCCCCCTGCTTGGCATATCATACTGCTCCTCCTCCCCTCTGGATTGCACCTTATGCCCCATCAGCCTGCCGCTGCTTGCAGCACCACTACTGATTTGAGGCTCGTGTGTAGCTGGCTGGGGCACAAGGGTGTTTTAGTGCAGGGGATGTTTGCTGGCTAGCCCTGCACTGAAGCACCTTTGTGCCCCAGCCAGGCCCTCAACAGCATGTTGAGCCAGGGGAGCAGCCCTGGGCTGGCTGCTCTGAACTAGCTCAATGTACTGTGATCCTGGGTGCCACTGCAAATAGCAATAAACTTCCGGCACACATGCAAATTGTGCACCTGGGAGCACTAAACGCCAGAGTTTATTATTTCACATTAATTGCACATGTAGACGCACCCACTACATTTTAAACAACTTCTGAATGCAAAATGAGCTACCTCAAAAATGGGGAAAGTACATCTTCTCCTGTTATTCCCTATATCTATGGCTTTCTAAGATATATAAGGAAGATATATAAGGAAGACAAATACAGAAAAAAAAATCATTAATCACCTAAAAACTACTTGGTTACCATGGGCTGTATTTCATTGGATCTCACCATTTAAGTAACATTGGGCATGTCTACAGGTGAATTTATGCTGGCTCAAATTTACTCTGCAATAAGTTACTGCACAGTAAGTGGGAACAACTAGGTGTCTACATGTACAGGTGACCTGGGACTAACTTTAGTCACAGGTCAGAGCAGCCTACCATAAGTCCCTATGGCCACCAGGGAGAGCTTCAGTCTCTGTTCACATGGTGGCCATCTTAGAAGCTCGTCCCCATCCTCTTATCCCTTCCCTGTCCAGAAACTGTGTGCCCAGTGCAGGGGCAGCACACAGCAGCTCCCTCCTTGCAGATCCTGCCTTCCTGTGCCATGGCTTCCCCTGCCTCTACCAGCAATGACCAGTGTCCCCCCCCGCATGCCTGCTGACCATGATGCTGGCCCTGCTGGCCCCGGCAACCTCCCCCTACCCGGGCCCCAGGACAGCTGCGCACCTGCCAGCCAGGCCCAGGTCACCAGCTGTGAGAGGCTCTGGCTAACCCCCTCCCCCTGCACTTCCTGCTCCAGGCTGCCTGTCCTGCTGCCCACATCCCCCTCACCCCTGCCCCCCTGCCCATCCCCAGCACTGCTTCAGGACACTCACATGGGTGACACAAAACAGCTTTATTTCCCAAACAACCCCCAACTGCAGTGCAGGTGGCCAGTGCTCCTGCAGGGCAGGAGGTGTCCCTCTCAGCCGCCTGAGTCCAGGCCCGGGGTGGGGGGCACAGCATCCCCTGGTAGGGCCGCACCTGGAATTCCTGGCTCCTCAGCTGCATGGAACTGGTGAGTCGTGGGGCCAGGCCTCAGTGGGAGGTGGCGGGGCTGGGGCAGGGGCTGAGCCAGGGGCTCCTGTGGGTGGGAGGTGCAGAAGGATCTCCTCCCAGATCCTGGAAGGGGGCTGTGGAAGGGTGGTAGGTAGGAGTAAGGGGTCCTGCGGGGCCGGGTCGAATCACTGTCCCTGATTCATTTCAGCAGAATCCAAATCTGAAGATTTGATGCTGATTCAGACAATCAGTGATTCAGCCATAGTCTCAGCTTTAAAAAGTTTTTCTACATACCTTGAGGTACCGGTATGGCTTGTGATTGCTGCAATGCTGGGGTGCATGGAACGTCCCACAGAAGTGTGGGGGGGGGGCCCTCCACATGCTCAACGGCAAACCCAGAAGTGGTTTCAGGTCTGCCAGCTGGCCCTGTACTCCCCCCCAGCTCAGCAATCGGCCACAGGGGCCCCCTCCTGACCCAAGAGGCACCAGTCACCAATCTGGAGGGACACACGGGGGCTCTCTGCATGCTCCGCAGAGGACCTGGAAGTGGACCAGAAGTGGTTCTTGTCCACTTCCAGGTCTGCTGCTGAGTGCACTTGGGAGCCCCCCGCAGTTCTGTGGGACACTCCATCTGCCCCAGTATTGCAGCATTCATGAGCCACCTGCTACCTAGAGATATGTAAAAAAACATGTAAAGTTGTCTCTATGTCTGAATCTCTGAATCTTTCTGAATTGACTCAGAGAGATTAAAGGGTCTTTTGATTCAGCCATCGAATCAGGCTGAATCTCCACTGAATCGAATTAGGGACTGGACCTTTGCACAGTCCTAGTTATTACAGATCTGTTGGTGCATTTCATAACCTTGTGGTTTTATTTAATTCCAATATGAAACCTGCAGCCTACCTACCTTAAAAGAAATCTTCCTTCATTTTTATATTCATAAAATATCCTTCACTTCCTTTTCTAAAATATCCTGGAATATTGCTGTACTCTGTGTTTCTTTTGTAATATCTTTGAGCTCCTGGTGCATAAAAATGTAATACAACTATGAGTCATTATCACTAAATGTGGAGGTCCAAATAGGACTTGATTTATCAAGCCCTGCCTTAACCTTGACTGTTTTTATTTTGTGTTAAAGTTTTCTTGTCTTACCTCTCCCAGTTTTTCACTTCCTGATGAACCCTTGCTGGCATCCTCATCTTACTTCCAACTGACAGATCAAACAAACACCTTCTTTGGGAACAGATGCTAATGCATGAGTAGACCAGGAGAAGAGAATGCTGTATAACAAGCCTGCTAGCCTCTCTCATCTCTCCCCTCACAGAAGCTGATCATAACTACATTCCTAAAGAAGGTTGTGCTAATAACTCGACCTTGAACCTCTGGTAGGGAAACAACATATGTTGTTCTTTGCCAAATAACCTAAGATGTTTTCAATAAAGGCCAGCCTTTCCAGAGTGCTGATAGCTCTATTCAAACATCAAGGAACAAGTGACTTCTCCCCCTTCTATGATCCCACTCTGTCCCAGTGGATGAAATCTTATTTTATAGGATTTGTGTTACAAAGTCCTACTTAACAATCTCACTAACCAATCTGATTGACTAGTCACAATTCATGATCTTTCTGGTGCCTGAGATACACATGCTTTGAAATTTAAGGTCCAACATGCAAATACAGATGCAGATGCATGATGCACAAATGCACAAACTCTCCAGGGTGTGAATGTGGTCACCCAGAACAGACCATGGAACATATAATATTCTCTTAAAATTGTGAAGGAGGTATCACAGTGATATGCTCTGCTGCTCCTGTTGCAATTGTGTGGCTTGACCACCTAAATATAAAATTATAGTTGCTGCTCTGTATCTACAAAAGAAGGAGGAGGAGTATAAGGTAAAAGGTGAAACTGTATCAAGTCAAAGTATATCCCCAAAAGATTGTCTGCCTCCAGGAAGAATCCTAGAGCTTCTGGATATGACAAATTGGACTGTCTGTTGCTGTACTACTTCCTTGGGGGGGGGGATGTCTACATGTACATTTATGCCAGCTTAAATTTATTGTGCAGTGAATTACAGCATAGTAACCAGGCATAGCTGGCATTAAAGCGCACTAACACTGTTTGGACTGACTTGGGACTAAAGTTAGTACAAGTTAGTCCACACACAGTAAAGTGTGTACACACGCACAGTAAAGTGTGTACACATGCGTTACTGAGCACCAACTAATCGAGCATAAATTTGATGCCTACATAATGTAGACATCAAACTTACACTCAAGTTGGAGTAAGTCATCATACTTACTGCACAGTCATTTTGGTTCCTACGCAGTAAATGAAAGCATGTAGACACACCTAGAGTGTAATTTACTTTCTCTCCCTTAGCTAGCCAGCTCTGCCTGCTCTTGTGTAGAGTGGATAGAACTGAGTTCCTATCTACATGCGTTGCCCTTGCAGCACTGTATACCTCTGCTGGAAAAGAAGGAAGGGAACAATCTTTAGGTTCCTCTGGGCACTGAGATTTCAACAGTTGCTGCCTGTTATGAAGGGCAGGACAATCCAATTGTTGTGATCAGGAATCCTTAGGTGCTCAAGGTTCTTGCCAAACATAAAGAGAGAGAGAGAGAGAGATTTATTCCATATCTTGTTCCAGCTGGTTATTCATGGCAACAACAAACCCTTTACTATGTCCCACCCACCCTTGATTTGGGAAGTTGAGACCTTAAAGACACAATCCCCAAAACCCATATCTTTTGTTCCAAGCCAAAACTCTAGAAAATGAACACTTAAAAGTCCAACATACTTACAATTAACTTACTAACTGAACTTGGTAACAATATGCTATATTAGAAATTCCGTTCCCAGCTTCTTGGGCTCTTGGAGGTCAGGGATCAGCAACCTATGGCTTGTGGATTGGATCCAGTCTACAGAACCATTGGATCTGATCTGAGCATCTAAGTGTTTCAGCCACACTGGATGGGCAGGTGGAAAAGCAGCAATGGTGGCAGTAGCTGTGTCCTAGCAACAGCCTGTCTTGGACTGAGGTAGGGTTATTCAAGATACCACCAGAGAATATTGTTGACTGCTTCCTTAGGTCATCAGGACATCAGAGTCCCTAAATCTTTCCCTCTTCAGAGGAGGGCTGAAAAGGGGGCTGAGTGAAGGTTACAATGTGGCCTCGTAATTAAACCACTGTGCTGGAAAACATGAGAATGTAGATTAAAATTCTCCCTGTGTGAGGCAGAGATGGGCTAGAATTTAGGTTTTTCTCTTCCTGGGTGAGTAGCCTACAGATAAGTCCCACTCATCTAAAATGTGAGAGGGACATCTTCCTCCTGTTGTTTCTAATACCTGCTAGTCATGGTTTTCTTTCCAGCTGCTCTGGACGTATGCTCGCCCAGGGAAATGTACACGGAGTCACGTATCTGCTTAGCTAGAGCACTAGTTACTACACATGCATAGTCACAGGTGGAATAGGGTCTCTAACTGCCTAACTACCGAAATGGAAATTATGTGGCTGGTTAAGTCCCATTAAGGTGCATAAAATGAATTAGGAAACACTGTCCCTAGTGTTTAGAAACTTTCAGGTTAATAAACTGTCCACAGAATGAGGCAGAGGATTTACACTGAAAGAATAGCATATAATCAGGTACCTTAAGCGATACTATTTTGAAGTGTTTTTTTTTTTTAAAATAATCCTATTAAGAATATGTCCTGACAACTACAATGGATGTACACATAAGAAAATTGTCTTTCCAAAAAATCTGATAATGTACACTGATCTAGTAACACAAATGGGTTTTAATTGCATTTAAAAAAACAAACAGATTCAGTGTCTGACTAGTACTTTTTCACCAAACACACTTATCTTCCCATATTCTTATAAATGAGAAAGGGTCCTTGCTTCTAGTGGTACATGTACATCTTCCAGTATAGGTTGATTTGTTTTTTTAATTTGATTCTTTTGCCTGATAACCTTCATCCAATAATTTGACGTAGTATACAGTAGGGGTGTGCAAAATGGGCCGTATTCGATTCAGATTCAGCCTGAATTAGGAGCAGTGACTTGATTCATTGATTCAGATCTCTGTCCCTGATTTGATTCGGCTGAATCCAAATCTGAAGATTAGATGTTGATTCAGAGAATCAGCGATTTGGCCATAGACACATCTCTAAGTGTTTTTTCTACATACCTCAAGGTACCAAGTGCGCCTTGTGAATGTGGCGATGCTGGGATGGATGAAGCACCCCACAGGAGTGTAGGGGGCTCCTGTGTGTGTTCAGTGGCAAACCCAGAAGTGGACTGGAAGTACTTCCAGTCCACTTTCGGGTATATTGCCAAGTGTGCTGGGGGGGTCCTCCCATGCACCCCTGGCTCAGCAATCAGCCATGGGGGGATGCCAGGTGCACCACCTCCCAGACCCAAGAGGCACCAGTCATTAAGCAGGGGGGTAGCAGGGTCCCCCCCATGTGCTCCCCAGGGGACCCAGAAGTGGACCAGAAGTGCTTCTGGTCCACTTCTGGGTCTGCTGCCAAACACGTGGAGGACCTGTTTCCCCCACTACACTGCTGTGGGACTCTCCATCTGCCCCACAATTGCAGCATTCATGAGCCGCCTGCTACCTTGAGATATGTAAAAAAAAAAGCATTTAAAGCTGTGTCTATGTCTGAATTGCTGAATCTTTCCAAATATCTCCAAATTCATTCAGAGGGTTCCAAGTCAATTCAGAGAGACTGAAGGGTCTCCTGATTTGATTCAGATCTGGAGATTCAGCCATCAATTTGGGTGGAATCTTTGCCAAATCGAATCAGGGACCGAAGCTTTGCACAGACCTAGTATATACTATTTCCTGTACATCCCTTTCTGGCTTCATCTGTTTTCATTTCAAAACCTAATGTCTTTCAGTTCTTTTTTTAATGGAAGCAGCACTACACTCATTAACCAATGTTTGGGCCAGGAGACAATGAAACTGATTTTTGTTTCATCTTTAAAGAGTGCTCTTCTAGGCCAAATGTATGATTTAATAATTCCTTTACCCTATCATTTTAATGGAAAAAGTTATTTTAAATAATACTTGTTAAAATATTGACCATCTTTCAATTAGAGACAAACCTTTAAATGTTTCTTTTCAACCTGATTAATGACATACATTTGAAAGGATATCCTTTACATTTACATTTGATTGTGGGGGTGGGGCAGAAATGTTTGTAATTCTCAATAAGACCTGAAGGTTCAAGGGTTAAATCACCCCATGGCTTCAGATTTAGGGAAGCAATACTCCATAGTCTAATCAAAGATATTTTATTTTATTAGAGATGATAGGCCTGGTGTGTCCTTGGCCCTCCTTGTTTCTTTGTTTATTAATGTTCATGTTCAGTCCCCATTTCTCACTGTGAACCTTACAGGGAGGAACATTCACTTTGGTTGTTCATTGTAGGTACTGCATTGGTTGCTGTACAAACTTAGACAGCCACTAGAGGAGCACATGGAGGCATTGTGTTCATCAGCATCAAAGGCCCAAATCTTTATCTGAAGAACACCATAAGCCAAAAACCCTGACCAGTGCCTGATAGTTCAGTAAGGAGAATTGTTTCTCACCCCATGTGAATCCTGGATTAAAATGGCCCTTAGTAAAGAAAAGGGCCACAATAGGGGAATCACCAAATTACATGGGAGAAGAAGCCTATAGGAATGGGACTATGAGTTAAAGGTTTAAGACAAGACAATTGAACAAGAACACCAAGAAACCACCCCATGAGAACACCCAGTGGCCCATGAGGTTGTCTGAGTCGTACTCAGAATGCCTCTATGACAGAATAAACTTTGAGTGGAAAAGTGTTAAAAAAATGTATTTCAGAGGTGTGTCAATAGAATTGGGTGGGGTGCACTAGTTTTAGCAAAGCATGTTGGAAGTGAAAGGAATTTGGGGCATTATAAATGAAGGTTTTTCCAACTCAAGCAGGTGGAGGATAAGTATCATTAAAGAAAGGAATTTGCCAATGGAGTTTGAGTGGAAAAGTGTGCTACTGGCTGTGGCAAGCCAAAATGTGCTGGCACAGTGAAGAGAGGTAACACCTGGAGATACTTTGGTCATGTTGGCTGGGGTTGATCTTACAGGAGACTTTGGATACTTAAAGGAGCACTAAAGGCCTTGTACAGACATTCAGTTTCTCCTGGGAGAGTTGCTGCTTTCCAGGAGAAAACATGAGCATACCGATATTCAAGCTTTTCTCCCAGAGTATAAATGGCCAATCCAGGAGAAAAATAACTTGGGAACAACTTGGATTAAAGAGTGACTGTCTCTACATGTTGTGGCTTCTCTCAGAAAAGTACTTACTCCTTCAGGATTCCCCTGCCATGGGAAAGATTGGGCTCATGGACATGTGCCCCTACAATGCCATTGTTACTGCCCCATCATTTAGTACATCTGTTAGGAAATACTAAATGATGGCGCAGTAATATCTGTTATTGCACCGTGCTGGCAGCACATGGTTATTTTTAGCCGTTACATTGCCATAGTGACGGAGCACATCACTATGGTGATATAATTGCAGTGTTATGGTTTGTGCCCACTGACACTACATTGCTATAGCCCATTACTACAGTGAAGTAGTGTCTCATGTAGATGTGGCCAGTGTGTCATTCATTTGACTGTGCTGCTCCAACAGTGAGCAGAACAATCCGCATGTGCTACAGGGAAACACAGGCTGACTATGGGCAGTCTCAGTCAGCCAATTGGGGTTGCCCTATGCACTGCTGCCATCTGTTACAAAGCAGACTAAGGGAGTCTACAAAGCATATTGAGATGTGTGCACAGATTTCCCCTGCCCCTGCTTCTGACTGTACAGAGTCAACACTGCAAGCTATCCACTCTTCAGGGCCTCAGCATTTGAATATCTGTACATGCAGCTCTGGTTAAGTTTTTCTTTCAGGAGAATAAACCTGGCAAAATTCTCCCAGATTATTTGAATGTGTGTATATAGCAAGGGTGTATTTGTGCTGGGGTGTGTTTGGATATTTTAAGCTCTGAACATTTATTGGAATTTGGGGATGAATTCAACTGCTGAAATAATAGCTAGACTGTTTTACAAAGGAAGCCAGCTTCATTTCCCCCACTTTACACAGTATTTATGAGTTCCTTTTTCTTTTTATAAGAATTTCTCATATCCTAGTCTTCATTTGTCATAACTGGCTAAGGCAGCACCCACAGCAACATACTTTGAAAGTTGGTCACCCCAAAGTGGGGAGCAAATCCAGCTACATCACAATTACTGGTGCTACTCTAGTGCAGAATAAGCATGTACAGTATGGGAACGATCAGTTTATGACAAAAAACTAGACTCAGTTCTAAATGACAGCTATTGTGAAATAACAGGATGTCTAAAGCCAACACTAAAAGATAGCCTGTACATATTAGTTGGCACTGTACCACCTGATTTCAGAAGAAAAGTAGCAATCCAGAAAGAAAGGGCAAAGTATGTGGCAGACCCCAGGAATCCACTTTTATGGTCACATAGAAGTAACTAAAGAGCTTAAAGCATGAAAGAGTTTTTTGACCGGTGTTGTGCTGTTGGACATGATAGCTGACAGGGCATGACTGGAAGAAAGATTACATGCAATCAGATGCTCTGAAATGGTCCTGGAACTCCAGAAGGACCTTCTCAGATGGGCTGATCTAGACTGGCCAAAATGGCAATGCCTGTATTGCTTGTGCATACAAACTGGAAGATCAAAAACAAACATGATCAAATGGGGCTACGCTAATGACAGGGATATAAGTGAGTGTGGTGAACTGCAGACTATGGAGTACCTGCTCATTTGCTGACTTCTTGGTGAGACTTGTACAAAGGGGACCTCTCTGCAGCAACAGAAAGAGACATTGCTTGTACATAATTCTGGGAAAAAACATCTGGTTTATTACAAGGACATGAGAAGAAAGTAACTGGGTAGGGCTAATCAGTTTCTGCACCTGCCAGGAGGAGCCTTCTAATAGTTTCTCAGATCCCTATATGTGGGTGCCTGCATGTCTGTTCAATTTTACCTACTAGTACCTCTATTTATTAAGCTATTTTTAGAATAATGAAAAAAAGAAAAGACAGTAGCACCTTGTGCTATCTCTTGAATGTGGACACTCTCTTTGTTCACTTCAGTAAATAGGATAAAGGCCATTCAGAGCTTGGCCAACAGGCCATTTACAGTATACATATTTACTCACCATATAGAAAGTGAAGATGAGCCATTAGTTCTTTGTTTCAGTTTGGGAATATAGCATATAGCCCAGAACATAGAGACAACATCAAGATCTGTCACTAAACTTTTAATTTTAATTGTATGATAATTGAATGGTGTGTTGGCATGGTAAATATGCATGTGTGTAAAGAAGTGGTGGTGCAGGTGTAATTTCCCTTTATAATGAATTATAATCATCATTATAATCTCTTAGGTCATAGCATAACATATCTCATTTGTAGGGCTGTGCAAAGCTTCAGTCCCTGATTTGATTCGGCAGAGATTTGACCTGTTTTGATGGCTGAATCTCTGAATCCAAATCAAACCAAAGGGCCCTTTAATCTTTCCAAATCAAATCAGAACTCTTCAATTGATTTGGAGAGATTCAGAGATTCAAACATAGACACAGCTTTAAATGCTGTTTCGATATACCTCTAGGTAGTTCATGAATGCTGTGATGCTGGGGTGCATGGAGTGTCCCACAGGAGCGTGGGGAGCTCCCAATGTGCTCAGACCAGGAAGTGGACCAGAAGCACTTTTGGTCCACATCAGGGTCCACTGGAGAGCATGCTGTGGGCCCCCCCCACACCCCCCTGGCTCAGTGCATGGTGGCTCTTGGGTCTGGGGGGGCAGCATCCAGAGTCCCCCAAAGGCTGAACGCTGAGCTGGGAGAGTGCTGGGGGGGAGGGGGCTGGTCCCCTAGCAAACTCCCTCGTGGACCCAGAAGTGAACCGGACGTAATTCTGGTCCACTTCCAGGTTTGCTGCCAAGTACGTGGAGGGCCGCCCTGTGCTCCTGTGGGACACTCTATCCGCCCCAGCATCACAGTGTTCATGAGCTACACTGGTACCTCAAGGTATGTAGAAAAAACATTTAAAGTTGTGCCTATGTCTGAATCACCATCGAATCTTCAGATTCAGCCAAATCAAATCAGGGATACTGATTTGAATCAATTAATCAAATCACTGGCCCTGATTTGGGCCAAATCCAAATTGAATAGGGCCTGCTTTGCACACCCCCATACATTTGTCTTGTGTGATATTACTGAATACATTTTATTTGGTGTATTAACTCTCCAAATCTCCAAAAGTCAAGAAAGAGCAAAACTGTGAACTGAATGATGACTGTCTGTTTGAGCTATAGCATGCAGCTTATTGAGAAAGGGAAAGAAAAGATCTGCTGCATCTCTTCTCCTCTGTCCCAGCAAAGGTGAAGTATGCTTACTTGCAATAAGTTGATTACATTATTTGCAAAACACTAGTCTTTGCCTATTAGTTCATATGACCTGTCATATGCTTGTACAGAGTTATGAAAAATGATCTGCTTTCTGTTCAATACCCATTTATTCACTGTTAGTCTTGCCATATCATTTGAGATCATGTTACCAGTGAGTGAAGTCTGTCTCAATGGCACTGTTTTATAACAATAGATGAGATTGACTAGTCTAGCCCAAGTGCTCCAGAAAATAAAAGATGGAAGATAATATTTTCTCCTGGGAAGTGAGTGTAGATTTCATTTAACTCAATCTTCAGGCTTCATCCTGTTCCCATTAGTGTCTGTAGAAAAACTTCCCTTGACTCCATGGTTGAACAGCAAAGCCATTTATGTTCAGAGGTCATTACCACTGCAGTGAGTGAAAATTTTGCCATTGTCTCAAATAAAACTTGGAAAGTATGGAGTAAAAAGCAGAAATTAAGAGATTCAAATTCAAATTTGAATTCAAATTGGAAGAACTAGTCAAAAGATTTTTGATAGAATGGTTTTTATTAGAAATATTTTGACTCATCCAAACAAAATCTGCTTATAGACATGGGCAAACTCTATTTGAGACAGGGTTTGAGGATTAATTCTCTGCTCAACATCAGAGAAAGGGTGTGGCTAAAAGGTTGTGGCTCCACTTGAAATGTGGAGGAATAGCAGCAGCTTCACTTGAACCTGGTTATTTCATCCCACAAGAGTGACTTGCCTGCTAAACTATGTGCTGCTCTGGGTAAAGCTACTCTTTCTGTTGTTGCAAAGGTTACAGGCAATCTTGGGTTCCTAAGAGGAAAAAAAGATCTGAAAACATGTTTGAATTTCTTTGTTGATGAAAAAAAAGAAGCTTCTACCCTCCACAATAAGAGATTTGCAAAACCCAAAGGTTTATCATTTTCTTCCTCTATATTTTAATTTTATATGCTATACCAATTAAAGAGACTGAATGAGCAATACTAAGATGTTGGAGATTTATTCAGACCCGTGGTTTTCAACCTTTTTAGAACTGAAGGCACCCCTCATTAGCTTCAAGGTACTCTTTATTAGCAGAGGTCCTAGTTTTCTCTGATTGAAAAAAATCTCTAATTTTCAGTTTTCAAAAAGTAACCCCAAATCCACATTTTTCTGTGATTAAAATGAAATGCCACTAATTTATAGGATCAAGGCACCCCTTGGAAAATGCCAGCACTTAGTTTTCACTCATTTTTTTTTGACTACTGAAAAATGTAGGGCAATTCTTATGTTACAAATAACTCTGGAAGATCCCAAAGGGGCAGAATGTTTCTAACACTATGGATTTCTATTTGAAGTCTCTGGATTTAGGTTGTGAATCATTCTGTCAAGATGTTGCAGGGTACCACACACAACAATGCTAACATTATGTGCAACACCCTGAAAAGGGTCTCAGAGCAACTCAGGGTGCCACAGAACCCGATTGACAATCACTCATTTATATGATGTTTTATGTACTGGGACTGAAGCACACCTTACATTTATGGCATGATTAACCAGTTATGTCTTAAGTTGTTACCTGGCCACACATTAATGCAATTAGTGATGTAATAAAACAAGAAATAAACCAAAAATGTGTAATAACTTTGTAGCTGGTTCCTATCGCACCATTAATGGAATATGTGGCCAGATGTTCTCCAGCGGCTGGGACCTCCATCAGCTGACACGGTTCACAGCCGTGGGAGCTTGCTACTTGTTTGTACAGGGGGAACCCAGGTTCTCCCTGACCTGGCAATAAGGCATGATAGGATCTGATACTGAATCCCACAATAAGACCTCTTGCAAGAGTGAAGATCCCATATCAGATCCCATCATGCCTTCACTTGCACATCTGCCAGGGGCCTGCTAGGTGAAATCTCTGATATAAATCTATATGATATAAGGAAAATGGCAACTGAACATAAAAGACAGTGGGGACTTTGAAGAAAATGAAGCCTATGAAATGTTAAACATTTACTCTGGAAGTGTTTAAATAAATAAAGAAGACAGAAATATATATAAACCAAGAAGCAGATATCTAGGGGAAGCTGATGAGAAATTAGAAAGTGTGCAGAATGCAGTAGAAAATTGTAGTTAAAAGGTTACAGCCTTTAAAATTGACAAGGCTCCTTGGCCAGATTACATAAACCTAAGAGTGTTGGAGGAAGTGGGGGTGGAAACTGGAGAAACATTAACAGCATTTTCACAAGTTTGCTCAATTTTTATTCACTTCAAGAGGAAGAGAGATCTGAAGCCTAGGAAAATGGGTCACATAACTTTGTTACTTCAAAAAAGTTAAAAAAAGAAAAGAAAAAAGGGGAAGGGGCTACAGATGTAAGAAAGTCAGTTCACTCTGATTGATAGTGTTGTGGAAAGAGATTGAAAAACATGTAATAGATTTAAAATAAGAGAAGAGACCCAAAGTATAACAAAGGCTAAAATGTCACACTGTTTGTTCAGCACTGTTCAATTAAAGCCATCCAACATTTCTCCATGAGAAAGAGTTTCTGTATTATGTGTTCAAATTCTTTGAGATATAACTATTGAAATAGATAGGGAACACTAAAGAATGAAAATCTATACACACCCTGCTAATTTTTCAACCTCAGACTTAAGTGCACCATGGACGCTTCTTTTAGCATGTTCTATTTTGGTTTCCAAAGGAGACAAGCAGGAGAACAGATACTTGTTTTGGTATGGATTACTTTCTTTTATTCAAATAGGCCAAAATACTTTGGAGAGAACTTTATAGTATGATGCCTATATTCTTTCTTATTTCTGAAATATTACCTAGCTTGTATCACTGTGATAGACTATCTCCTTAACTGTACACCTGAGGACTTACAAGCAGTAATGAAGAGCTGCCTCAAAGATTCTGTCCACAATGTCTTATTTTACAGCAACATTTGATACGCACATTATTTTTTGAATAATCTGGATACTAACCACTCTGCCTGTAGGTTATGATAACCCTCTTAAAGCTGATTAGGTTATGGTCCACTTAATTCCAATGGAAGCAAAACTCACTATTGATTACTTGCCATTCACTGATACACAGTGGTAATGTTTCTGAATGGTTACAACTGCTACAAAGTGTAATCTGGTGCTGTTGACTAAAAGCAGATCAAAAAGTGTGTTAAAATTACTGGTACGGTCACAGCAAAGATGGTCATAGGCATTGCATATGAAGATAGAATTTGAATAAGATCAAATTGTCACAATTGGATGAAGCCATTAGTACCTGGAATCTGTATTTGTCTGTTAGCAGAGCTCAGGCAGTCATAATCAGAACCTTGTGTGTTTTCCCTTCATGAGCTGATGCAGAAATGCTGCCTCCTGCTCATTTGGGGATGTCACAGTTCATTCTCAGCACACTTGTAGTGGAATTCTACTTCCCTTTGCATCTAAATGGCAGCTTTCTAGCCACATAAGCAACATTTTCGGCATTTCTACACAGGCATCATTTCAGCTTCCCCTGCTGTGTGGACATGTTAAGCATGAGTGAGTTGGCTGAGCATGCATAGTAAGCTACACAAAGGCTGGGCAGGTGCACACATACCTAAGGGTAAGAAAGAGGTAAGTCCTCATTCATTTAGACCTAAGAGTTGAGTAATAAAGGCAATCACCCACAAAGCCAGAAATTCAGGTTCTAGCACACTCTCCCCCTTGTCTGGAGAAGGTTTGAACTTTTATCTCTGACTTCTCCACACAGTGCTCTGGTCATCATGCTGCAGATTGGATGTTAGCCTGTCATGTCTCTAGCAATTCAAAGGCAGTCTTGTTGTGGACTAGTGGAAGAAACACATCGGACTTTCCAACAATGCTTGCCTTTAGAGGGATTGAACTGTGATGATCCATAGGAACATCCTGATCGAATTTTGAAATGTTTCTCTGCCAAGAAGTCACTGTCCAAATTTTGCAAAACATTAAACATTTGTGTAATTTATAAAGAATAGAGGCTCCCACAATGGCAAACAAAAGCTGCAGTGAGGAAAACCTACTGAGATGCACATTAGAATCTCGTTAAGAAATGTGCCAGTGTAGCACAGTTTCATTTTGCTTGCTCTTTCCTGTCTCCTTCAATACATTATTCATTGCACAAAGATTTCCAGCAGGTGATAGACCACTGCTTCAGGGTGGATGTGTTAAGCAGATGGTGGACAGCACATGGGGGTAGGGAAACAACAAAAAATGAATACTTGAAGGTGTTCTACTCCCTTCAGCAAACGGTTTTGATCCTGTTGAGTATTGAAGAATCACAGGCAACAATTTGGATATCTTTAATGAAAATACTTAACATTTGTTAAATATCAAAGCCTAAATATTCAGCTGGTGTATATTAATGCAGTCCCACTGAAGTCCATAGTGTTACATCAATTAACCTCAGCTGAGGATCTGGTAAAGAAAAGTGATTATATAAACAGAAAAAAAGGAAAAACGAAAAAGAAAAGATAAGCAAAAAGGAAAGAGGCTTACTTCCCTGTTTAGGAATCCTCACAATTTCCAGGATCTCTCCAACTATTCACCTAAATATAATAGATGCCAAATACCAGTCAATGGTTACAACCACTATATTATTTCCAAGTTTTTTTAACATTAGTCATCTGAACTCCACCTTGATGTGGATCATCTGAACTCCACCTAACTGGTGTGAGACAGGCAATTGACTTCTGTGCATAATGGTTCCTGGGCTTAAAATCTGAGGGCTAAGGCATCTTTCAATTACTGAAACAAAATATAACTCTGTGACAAGCAATATATCAGATTTAATATTTCTTTTTGCTACCAAACATGGACTGAGAAAGACGGCAACATGATAATAATAGATTATGTTGGTATAGGTAATTTTTTACAGAAAGAAATCTCAACATGCAAACCGTGTAGTAACTCAGGGCCAGATTCCTATACCTTATCTTATACCTTACTAGTAGATTTTTAAAAATTAGGTCAAAGGAAATTAATGGAGCTACTCAGATATTAAGATTCTATTCTATACCTATCAAGGTGTCAAACTAGTTTTTATAAATTGTAAGATTTTTTTAAGACACCTTTGAAATATTAGTCGTCTTCAAGACATTGAAGATCACCAGGGCCTGCACAGACCTGGATATCAAACTGGCAACTGGTATAAAGGAGAACAAAAAGCCCTTCTACAGACACATAGGGAGCAGGAAAAAATCAGGCTCCACTGTGGGACCTCTCCTGAATATCCACAGGCAGCCCACAGTTGATGCACGTGAAAAGGCCAAACTCCTGAATACATACTTTGCATCAGTGTTCTTGAAACCCAGTGGGGTAGCTCATCTGACCAGAGGCCCAGGGAACAAGGGAAATGTAACAACCTACATAAAATGAGCCCAGAACAGGTGAAGGATCTTTTACAGCACTTGAACATCTTCAAGTCCATTGGACATGACAACCTGTACCAAAGAGTCCTAAAAGAACTGGCCAAATTTATTTGGCCAACCTAGTTGAAGAGTCATGGAACTCAGGAGTGGTCTCAGATAACTGGAAGAGGGCTAGTGTGGTGCCCATCTTTAAGAAAGGGAAGAGGGATGACCCCACAAACTACAGGCCAGTTAGTCTGACCTTGGTCCTGGGTAAAATCTTTGAAAAGTTGGTTAAGGAGGCCATCAACTACAAGCTAAACAGCAACCAGCATAGGTTTGTTGAGAGCCGATCACGCCTGATGAACCTTATGTCCTTCTATGACCAGGTCACTAACCATCTGGAAGAGAGACACGAGGTTGACATCATCTACTTAGACTTCAGTAAAGCCTTTGACTCCCATGGGATTCTCTCTAACAAACTGAAGATTACCGGGCGGGATGAGTCTACAGTGAAGTGGGTGCACAACTGGCTCAGAGGCCACTCACAGAGAGCAGTGATTGATGGGATGACCTCATCCTGGATTGCTATCTCCAGTGGGGTCCCCCAGGGATCGGTGCTTGGACATGTGCTATTCAATATAGTCATTAGCAATTTGGATGGAGCAATAGAAAGTGCAATGATTAAGTTCACAGATGATACCAAGCTGTGGGGAAATGTGGGTGGACCAAAGATCCAGGAGGACCTTGTCAGACTGGACTTATGGGTGGAACAAAATCAAATACAGTTTAACAGGGAGAAGTGCAAGGTCCTTCACCTGGGTAGGAAGAACCCTCACCACAACTATACTATGGGTGGTTGCCTATTGGCTGGCACAACATCTGAATGAGACCTGGGGGTCACAATCGACTGGACGATTGATATGACCTAACAGTGTGGCAAGACTGTCAAAAGGGTCAGTAAGACTCTGCCATGCATCAGCTGCTATGTGGTCAATAGTTCCAGGGAAGTACTCTTCCCTCTATTCAGCATTGGTAAGGCCTCAGCTGGGTTACTGTGCCCATTTCTGGGCACTGTACTTCAAGAAGGACATAGATAAGCTCGAGAGGGTACAAAGAAGAATGCCCAAACCTTACCACATAAGAATATAAGATTTGCCATCCTTGGTCAGTACCCCGATAGTAGCAAAAATGGATGCTATACAGGGACAGCATTGAACCAGATATTTCTACAGTGATCTATTCTGTATTCAGTACTGTCTCTGGCATCCACCATTTACTGGGTTAGAGATGCGAGAAGAAACATTTCCAACCACAAAGACAACATAAACTATTCATACAAATGGTAGAGGAAAGGAACACAAGTCAAGTGTGTGTTTTATTAAAGAAATCATATGTAAGGGAACTAGAGGAAAATCTTTGACTAATCTCTGTAAGCTACAATTACAGGGGATGTCCTAACCCACTCTCAAAGAGCCCACTTCCAGAGTTTAGAAGGCAAGGTAATTTCTATATGTTCTTCCTCTGTTAAAGAGATAAATAGCAACATATGATCTTCTACAATGGTTACACAATAAAGTCATCAACTTATTTCAATGTACTTTTATGCTACATAAAACCTATAATACAGTAATGTTTTTACTCTCTACTTGACCTTCCTGTATTTTAATAAGTGAACTTAAGGTAAAATAATTCCATAGTCCATTAGAAATATCTCTGCCATGCAACCATTGCTACTTTGTCAGCTTAAGTGCACTCTTATTTGTGCTCATCTGTATTTACAACAGACCCTTGGAATTTGCCCATATGCTGCCCCAAACCATTATTTTTAATGATAACCCCATTACAGAGAGAAGTAAAAAGCAATAAAAGTAATTTTGCACATTTAACCCAGAACTGTCAATCCCTGTTATTTCCTCAGGGACTAAACTAAAGCAAGGTTAGGAAGCTTCTGCTGATTATTATACAATGGGGGTTTTCTGTAAGTTCAAATCCAGGCTGGAACACTGGAAATCTTTCTGTCTTTTCTATTGTGGATTAGAGTTATATCTTTCCATTTCCTTATTTCCCATGAAATATTTCTTCTTTTGTAGAACCTTAAGACTGCTCAGTGAACCCACTACTGCAAATATGTAATATTGGACTGATGAATCTCCCTCACCATTTTGCCAGGAGAAAATAACTCGAGAATGTCTATGGTATAATAATTAGAAGCTTTGGAGATAATTCAAGAAACAGATGTAGGTCAGTCTTTACTACAGATGTAAAAAAAAAAGAGATTTCCCTTTTCAACTGATATGGAGCCACAGGTTTTGTATGTTGGAGTTATAAATGTTTAATGCTGCATGGAAACAATTAATATTTAATATATTTTAGCAATATGTCACACAGGTGCTTGGTACATTCCTTTCAGGAAAAAAGTGTTTAAATATATTATATGAGTTTGATCTGGAAACTTTGACTCCTGTGAACTGCCGCACCAAAGTCAACAGAACAATTGATGTTAATATTGGGTCCTGCTTGGGTAGTTTAATATTGTCAGAAGTTTGACATTGAAAGCTTCACTTCAGTAATAAAGTAAAAGTGCTCTGTCTTTCAAAAGTGCTGAGTGTTGATGTATATAGAATCTATCTTTAAAAAGAAGAATTAAAGCAACCTACACCCTATACATACCAATGTCACATTTCCCTACAGCTTAAGTTCCAGCTCTTGTGTCTTTTCTTCATTGAGATCTGATTAAGGACTACATCTTTTTTGCAGCTGCTTACATCATGCAGATGTCTAATTCCTGAGTAATATACAGTTATTAGAATAATAAGTTTAATAACATTTTCTAGCCATCAGAGATGTGAGGTCAGCATTCACTGGTAGGGGCAAACAAACAACAAAACAAGACAATCACGTTTTAAGATGGAAGTCTATCAGTTTATGATGAGATTTTATTACATAATTTCCAGCAAAAGCAGAAGACTGTTCCTAGATTCCCATTCTGCATATTCTCCTGCTGAGGAACCACAGTTCCCATTGACTCTTATCCCCATGTAAGAACTGTGCAAGATAATATCTCAGTGTTCCTGTAATCACTGCATATAGAGCCTCGTTAACTCACAAGTGCTGCTGTAATGCCTCAAAGAAATGTTAGACAAGCAAAGTTAGCTCAAATTTCATTCTCTCATATTTATGGGGCCATCATGCTACATCACTCCAACCCTACTCAATGAAATGCGATCACCTGGTATGGTAGACTTAGGCTAGGCAGTTGGCTTGATGCTATTCAGTAGCTAATGTGTAAGAATGTTCTAAATGCATAGAAACCCCTATGGCTAGGGACAGACATGACACGTAAACAGTTTTAAATGATCAGAAACTGATTTAAACCTGTAACAGAATGGACATTCAGTGCACATAAACCAGTTTGACAATGGCTGAAACTGGTTTGAGATAAACTTGGTTGAATGCAGTATCAGACTTAACTGATTTGAGTCAAAATGCAATGCCTGTCCCAGACGCCTTCCTTGTATAAATCAGATTCCCCAGCACCCCAGCATTTTCTCTGGGCTGCGTGGGTCTCTGTGCTCCAGAACAGGTCTGGCCTTGCCCTTCTGCTTCCTTGCTGGAGCTCCGGCAGAGATTTGCAGGCACAGAACATCTGCCTGTTGTCCTCCTGCTCCCCTCTCCCTTGTTGCTCACAGCTCAAGCTGGGATCCCTCCCTCCTCCCTCCCACAGCACCGACCATAGCCAGCATGTAGTATAGTAGCTAATGCTGGGAGGTATCTATGCTGGGAGGTGTCTATGTAAGGCAGACAGAACAATGTCTTTATGGCTTTTTGGAGCTAATCAATAGGTATCTGATAATGTCCCTCCACTCCTTCCTTGCAAAAAGTTGTTTAAGAAGCACTTGAACTAATGAAAGGGGTTTTGTTTTCTGATGGGGTGCTAAATGCTGATAACAGAGCTGATAAATGCTCTGTTACCAAGGGTGGAGGGGTGCACTCCATAATCAGAGCATCCTGCTAAAGCTTGACCATGCCCCCCTCATCTCAGCACTATGGAAGGGAAGGGAGGGCTGCTGTAGTGCTCCCTGGCTTCTAGCCTGAGCCACTTGAAGCATCTGCCTGAATGTCCTTAGTCCAGAGGGGATGTCTGTGCAGTTACAAACTAGTTCAGCCTAGCCAGAGTAGACTAACCTGCAAAGATTGAATCAATTCAGGCTTAGGCTTTTTGAATGTCTGTCCCTAGCTTATAAGTTTATTTGAAATTCAGCCTGTGCTTAATGAAAGTTTTGCAAACCTTTGGCAACCTAAGCCCAAATATGAATTTGTCTAAAGTCCAAATCAGGCACTTTATCTTGTTACAGTGACTTCCACAGCACTAGTCTTCACTAATCACTACTATTTTGCTTGCATATAGTGCACCATTTCAGCACTCCAGGGTTCCTTACTCCATGTACAAATCTGATTAGCATTAACAGAAGTTTACATGCATGTCACAGAGAGACAATATACCCTTTAGCTAATCCATTTCCTTCCTTGAATACATATGTTTCTGAGGCTTGCTGTGACTATAGTTTTCAGCAAATACATGCAATTTGTTACAGGGGCACTATATATATTTTTCTTTTTGTCTTAATGTGTAATACATTTTGACACTGCATTTTAATCACTATCTTAATTTTATTATTACCTTGGGATAATTATGCACGTATTTTAAAAGGCTATATTTGCTTGAATCCAAGAAACAATACAAGTTATAGGGGCAAGAAGCTAATCTCTTCTGTGAGAAATCCATTTTATAAATGTTGCCCCGAAAAATTAATTTTTGCCATACTTCTACAGATAACTTTGCAATAATAAGAAATTTATTGTAAACCTTAGTCATAGACTTCCTGAAGGGTAATTTCCTTTAATGTTCTTTCTAGCTGCAGTCTTGAATTTCAGATGAACATTCAGAAGCTATTCTCAAAAACTGTAGTGGTTACAGAGGGTTACTAAGCCTGTTTGAAAACAAAAACAAAACCCTATGCATCTATTTACAAATAATACCTTAAACTTGAAAATAACCATACTTTAAATTATCTGTTGCTATTTATAGTTTTTCTGTGGCACTTCTTTTTATTGAATCAATGAGACCTTGATTTCCTATCTATTATTTATACAAAATCCTCTTAAAGGCCTACCAAGATTGGGTGGCAGAGGCACTAACGTACATGGCTGACAGCCCAAAAGTCACAAGGCCATAGCAGAAGTACTCACAGTGTGGCCCTATCAGATTCCAACAAACCTGTTAATTCTGCTAAAAACCTTGTCACAAGAACACAAAAAAAGGAAAAGACCAAGTCATAAGGTCTAAGCACCTATGACAATACTTTAAAATGCAATGAAACTGAAACCCAAATATAGCTCATATACATTAGCACAATGCAATATAACCACAGCAGCAAATGAGGCAACTCAAAACCTTAAATCCCTCTCTCCTGTTAGCAATTTTCCTTCATTACAGTTACATCACTGTCAACTCCCTACTCTCCCATTGTCAAATGCCTGTGAAAATAGATGAGATTTTCTGTGTGCAGTATTACTAACCCATAATAATGAGACTGGCTTAAACATAAAAAAATTTAAGTTTTTTATTTGTCTTGCTGTTTATGAGCCATTTGGGCTCATGATTTCAAGCTTCTTTTGTGAAATAATGATAGTTTGTTTTATTTTTTTAAAGTAAAATGAGGTTTGTATGTAAACATATGACTCCAAGAACTGAGATTTCAAGAAAATAATAAATTATTTACGGTAAAAGAACAAAATCTAGAAACAATCTGTGTGTTCTGAAGGTCCCCAAATGTAAGCTACTACAGATGACCACTGGGAAACACATTTCAATGCTGAAAGGCCACTTGAAGAGAACACTCAGTGGATGTCCTCTTCTGGTGACTTTCAATTTCTGTAGATCTCAGCTGCACTATTTTTAGTACTGCAGTGCTTGGCTTTAAGAATTAAGTGACATATCTATTAACATGTTTTAAAATTTTAAAAGAATTTCTATTGGTTATAGTATCTGGGGCAAATTTAAATTGACAGTGACCATTCAAACAAAAAACAAAACCAATCAAAGTAATATGAAGAAAGTGGATAAAATTGGATCTTTCTGTTTAGATATCAGTTGGACATGTGTTTCATGGATTCATGAAAAGATAGGTCCAGGCAGAATCATCCCTGTCTAAACCATAGCAGCCAAGTAGTTTATAACTTGCTCTTAAAAGCTTGTGAGGATGGAGATTTCTTAGCTTTGCTAGGCAATCTGTTCCAGTGCTTAGCCATCCTCATTGTTAGAAAATACCTCCTAATATCCAGCCTAAATTTCCCTTGGTACAGTTTAAAACCCATACGGGTTCCATCCCTTATAAAAACGGAGAGTGGTCCATCACCATCTTCTTTATAGTCACTTTATATAGTTGAAAACTCCTCTTCAGGCTTCTCTCCTCCAGACTAAATAATCCTAGTTTTTACAACCTTTTTCATAAGTTATGCTTTTTAGACCTCTACTTATTGTTGTTGCTCTCTGCTGGATTGTTTCTAATTTCTCCACATCCTTCTGGAAGTGCAGTGCCCCAGATTGTACATAGTACTCCAAGAGATGCCTTGCTAGTGCTGAATAGAAAAGAGGAATCATTTCTTGTGTGTAAAATACAACACTCCTGTCAATACATCCCATTAGGCTATTTGTTTTTTGCAGCAATAGCATTCCATTGACTCATATCCAAGTTGTGATACACAATAATTTTCCCAGATTGTATCTGCCTGTTTGACTGTTCAGTCCCAAGTGTATTACTTTGCACTTCTCCTCATTAATTTCCATCTTATTAATTTCACACAATTTCTCCAATTTATCAAGGCCCTTTTGGTTCCAGTTGTACCCTCCAAAGTGTTTCTTTCCCTACCCATCTTATACATTTACCAAGTAAGATCTCTACTTCATTCTCCAAGTCATTAATGAAGATATTGAGCAGTACCATATGAAGGACAGAGCCCTGGGGAATCCCATTTGACATGTCCTTCCCATTTAGATATTGATCCATTGATAATTATTCTTTAAGCATGATGATCCAACCAGTTATGCAGACAAGGTTCTTTAAACATATGTGCTATCTTTTATTAGACCAACTAAATAGTTTGAAATATTGTTCTTTGCAAGCTTTCAGGCACAAACACCCTTCTTCAGGCATAGAGAGAGTCTACTGGTGAACTGTCTGCTCTCCTAGGTAGAATAGAAGCCAATATGCAAAATGAAGGTCTGTGAAAATGCAAATGTGTGGCAGTGAGGATCAGAGGGATTAGGAGTCAATAGGTGTGAGACAGGTGGGAGGGGGAATGTTGAACTGGTGATAGAAGAATGTAGCTGGAAAATGCAGACAGGTTACGTGGGGTACAAGTTGCAGCCGTAGTGGTCTACAGGCAAAAGGAATCAGAACTCTGGGTAGATGTGATACCTTTTATTAAACAACTAGATTTTTGTAAATATATATATATATATTTGCAAGCTTTTGGGCATGCACAACCTTCTTCAGGCACAGGAAAGGGAAAGATTGTGAAATTTCTCCAAGGTAGAAATGAAAATTCATATTTCACAGGGGAGCTGAAGGTGTTGTAAGATCCCCTGGTTGGAAAAGTCTACTTTATGCAAATTAGGCTCAGATAAAAGTTAGAGTAGTTTATTTATTATTAAAACTTCATAATCTTACAAGAAGAAATCTAAATTCAACACCTTGAAACCTGAAAGCTGACATCCTTGCTATTGCCTTTTGTTTACAGCTAAATTTGCATGTTCATAGAGCTTCCTCAACACCAGATACAATCCTAACCCAAGAAAGCCTTCCATCAACCCAGCCTCCAGTGAAATATGACACATCATAACAAGAAGGAAACGTAATTCAACATCCTGCTTGCCATCCGACAACTTTGAGGTAAATAGACTGCTCTTACTTTTATCTGAGCCTAATTGCTATAAAATGAACTTATCTTATCCTAGATAATGGGTTACTAGATAATGACCCAAGCTTTCAGGCGGGGGACTTGCTGGGGTGGGATGGGCTTCACCTCTGTCCTAAAGGCAAGGGTGTCTTCTTTTCCAGGTTGGCTGATCTCATACGGTGAGCTTTAAACTAGCCTCACCAGGGGAGAGGGCCGCAGGGAGACAAGGAGACACCACCCAAGCAAGACGGGTGACAAATGCAAGGAGTGCCTAGGTAAGAAACAGAGGCCCAGGCAGTCTCCCAAATCGGGGGGTGGCACACGCAGCTAGGCAAGGCCTTAAATGCCTATATACCAATGTCGTAGTATGGGGAACTAACAGGAGGAACTTGCCCTCAGAATACCACATTCAGACACAGACATAACAGGGCTTACAGAAACGTGGTGGGATTCATCCCACGACTGTGCAGTTAGCATTAGGGGCTATAGTCTTTACAGGCAGGATAGAGAAGGAAGGAAAAGTGGGGGCATGGCACTGTATGTCAAACAGCAATACAAATCCTCTGCCAGCAAAATGAGGTCAGAGGAGGGGCAAGCTGAAGTGCTCTGGGTCAAGATACAAGGGGGCCATGGGGAGAGGGATCTAACAGTGGGGATCTACTACAGACCCCCCAACCAAGGGGAGGAGCTGGACTGGGAATTTTCGGGCCAGCTTGCAGAGGCACTTAAGGCAAGGGAAGTAGTTGTCATAGGTGATTTCAATTACCCAGACATCTGCTGGGAGGAACAGTCAGCCAGGTTGGACCGTTCCAGGAGATTCCTGGCGGAGATACAGGACCGCCACTTAATTCAGGAGGTGCACACTCCCACCAGAGGAAATGGCCTGTTGGACCTGGTCCTGGCCACAAATGATGAACTGGTAAGGGGCCTCCAGGTTCTTGACCACCTGGGTGATAGCGATCATCGCTTGCTGGAATTCACCACCCAGCACAAGGTGTCAAGGGCCTGAAGCAAGGCGGTAGCCCTAGACTTCAAAAGGGCCAACTTCAATGAGTTGAGATTAGTGGGAGAGGAGCTGGGGTTCTCAAGGGCAGGGGAACTCAGTGCCCAAGATGAGTGGTCGTTCCTTAAGGAGATGATACTCAGGGCCCAAGGGGTGACCATCCCAAAAGAAGCAAGGGGGACAAGAGTGCCGCAAAGTCCCCTGGCTCACCAAGGGTGTCTGGGAATGCCTGATTGCCAAAAAGGCAGAGTACACCCAGTGGAAAGGGGGTGCTATCTCCAAAGAGGAGTATACCTCCTCTGCTCAGGCCTGTAGGGGGGCTGTCAGGAAAGCTAAGGCAGACATAGAGCTAGGACTAGCGTCCGAGATCAAAGATAATAAAAAGTCCTTTTTCAAATATATAGGTAGGATAAAGAAAGCACTGGGAAATGTGGGGCCCCTGCAAGATTCTCTGGGCAATCTGGTGGTTGTGCCAAAGGAGAAAGCAGACCTCTTTAACCAATTCTTCACCTCTGTTTTCTTGTCCAGGGACCAGGCCTTCCCCACTTTGATGCAAGATGGACTCAAGGGGAACACCTCCAGATCTCAGGTTGGGGAGAACTGGGTTAGAGAGCTTCTGGAGGGGCTGGACGTGTTCAAATCAGCGGGTCCAGATGCTCTCCACCCCAGGGTGTTAAGGGAGCTAGCAGGGGTTACTGCAGAGCCCTTGGCATGGCTTTACAAGCACTCGTGGTGCTCGGGCCAGGTGTCAGATGATTGGAAGATAGCCAGTGTGGTCCCCATCTTTAAAAAAAGGAGGAGGGAGGACCTGGGCAACTATAGGCCCGTCAGTCTTACCTCAATCCTAGGGAAACTCCTTAAGAAGATTATTAAGGAGCACATCTGCAATGGGCCAGCTTCAGGGATGATACTCAAGGGCACCCAGCATGGTTTCATTAGGGGCAGGTCATGTCAGACCAACTTGATTGCCCTTTATGATCAGGTCACAAAAGCATTGGATGCAGGTGTCACTGTGGACAAAGTCTTTCTGGGCTTCAGCAAGGCCTTTGACACTTTCTCCCACCCTTCCTCATTAAAAAACTAGGCAACTGTGCAATTGATGCCTACACAGTCAGATGGATTGCAGATTGGCTGAAGGGTTGTACTCAGAGGGTGGTGGTGGATGGGTCATATTCAACCTGGGGGGAAGTGGGCAGCGGAGTCCCCCAGCGCTAGGTTCTTGGGCCCGCGCTGTTCACTTTCTTTATCAGTGATTTGGACAACGGGATGAAAAGCAACCTGTTTAAATTTGCTGATGATACCAAAATTTGGGGTGAGGTGATCATGCTAGTAGGGAGGGAAAGACTGCAGTAAGACCTGGATAGGTTACAGGGTGAGCTAACAAAAACAGGATACATTTCAATACCGACAAGTGCAGGGTGCTGCACTTGAGCAGTAGAAACCAGCAGCACACTTATAAAATGGGAAACTCCCTTATTGAGAGCACAGAGGCAGAAAGGGATCTTGGAGTCATTATTGACTCCAAGATGAACATGGGCCGACAATGCGAGGTCACAGTTGGCAGGGCTAACCAGACCTTGTCATGCATCCACAGGTGCATCTTAAGTAGGGCCAAGGAAGTGATCCTCCCCCTCTACGCGACACTGGTCAGGCCACAGCTGGAGCACTGTGTCCAGTTCTGTGCACCCCACTTCAGGAGGGATGTGAACAAGATTGAGAGGGTCCAGAGGAGGGCCACCCGCATGATCCAGGGACAACAGGACAGACCCTACAATGACAGACTGCGGGACCTAAACCTGTTCAGCCTTCACAAGAGAAGGCTGAGGGGGGACCTGGTGACAGTTTATAAACTCACTAGGGGGAACCAGAAGGGTTTGGGAGAGACCTTATTTCTCCTAGCGTCTCCTGGCATAACAAGGAATAATGGCCACAAGTTGTTGGAGAGTAGGTTTAGATTAGACATCCATAAGAACTACTTCACAGTCAGGGCGGCTAGGATCTGGACCCAACTTCCAAGGGAAGTGGTGCTGGTTCCTACCCTTGAAGTCTTTAAGAAGAGGCTTGATGCCTACCTGGCTGGAGTCATTTGAGCCCAGTTTTTCTCCTGCTCAGGCAGGGGTTCCCTTCTGGCTTTAATTCTATGATATCTATGATAAGATATCTTTATCTTGAAACTTAATATTGGCCAGCATAGCTGTGGCAGTGCACCTTTGGGTGCTTGTCACTTTAAGAGCTGGAGGCAGGGAGCCGGAACATGCTTCTTTAAGGTCATTTTCAAACTTAGGCAAAACAGGCAGGGGCAGTAGTTGGCTGCTAGTCATCGAGGCAGTAATATGAGACAGCTGAGCTACTGCTCCTGGAACATTTTGGAGGTAAGGGCAGAAGCTATGGGGATAGTTGGAGGCTCCTGGGCCTGAGCATGACCTAAAACTGCACCCTTCCAGAGAAGAGGGGTCTGATGGGACTGTCTATGGTGGGACAGCCCCCAAGAAATTCCAGACTGATTATTTCCCCAGTGAAAAGTGGCTAGTGGTGCCTTAATCCCGGCCCCCACCATGTGGTGGGTGTGTGTGGAGAATGGAAAGGGCCAGGCATGCCTGGAGAGGCACCTGAGCCCCACAGGGGTGTGAGACCCTGAAGGGGCCCACTCAGAGGAGGGCGCAAATGAGAGGCACCTAAAGAACAGAGCATGTGGGGTGTACAGTAGGGCTGCTGAAGGTGGCCTGCCAGGCTGAACCAGGGGCTTACTGAGTAGAACTGCACGAGCAGTTTGAAGGGCAGTACATGAGCCATCTCCAAATATGAGAACAGGAGCAATTGCCTGGTGAAGGGCTAGGGGTAGAATCAGCCCAGTGTTTGGCACAAGGTGATGCCACATAGAATAGGGGAACATGAGTGAACCAAAGGTGCTACATCGGCTGTGCCAGAGAGTTAGTAGGCAAGCCTGATGGCCAGGAGGCCACTCAAGGGAGCAGGGCAAGTTGTATGTGGCCCAGCAAAGGGCAGAATGCAAGAGGCCCCTGTGAGAAGGGTACAGAGTGAGTATGAGTGTGGAAGAGGCCCAACAATGGAATGAGTTGTGCCCAGCCTGAAGCCAGGAAGCAATAATAATATTCTGGATGCCATCTGCAAGTAATGGGCCACAGTGTAGGGAAGGTTCAGAGCTGTGGAGAGTGCCCCCTGGCAGTGAATGTGCAGCCTCCTGCTGCCCAAGTTGTGGCAGGAAAGATGGGGCAGACTGCCTTAGACAGGCTGGCAGGCTGACATGAGACATGGCCTCGAGACAGTCCCCTGTCACAATAGCTTAGAGATTTCCTACAGCTCAAGGATGAGGACTGTGGTTAATTTTGCTGCACGGGCACAATTTTTCAATATGCCTTATCTAACAAAAAAAATTACAGCACATGTATTTATGAAAAAAAATGCTGCCAAAACTCTGTGTGTATAATTCCCCCTCCAGAGTGAGAACAATAGAAAGAATGAACAGCATACAACAGATGTTAGTAACAATGCTTTTGGCACTGAAATGGCAGAGACCACGGCAATTAGAGTGGCAAACAGACAAGAACAAACAAAGAAGGTAAAAGGTCTGCACAAGCTTAGGTTGCCTATTAGACTGGTAATTAAAACACACCAGTTTCCATAGCCATCAGCACATGTGGGGGCAATATGGATAGCTTCATGTTCAGCTTCCTTTTATTTTCCAGCTACCCAGTAACAACTGTGTTGACTGCAGCACATGACTCATGAGTTAGGACCAAGAGGGCCTGACTCATGAGTTCAGAGCGGAGTATACGCCCTACTTCTGGATCCAGAGTGAGATGCCTTCTCTAGTTTGCCACCACATCCTCATATATAGATTAAAATAGAGCATGAATGCTGCTTGCTATAAATAACTTATACACTGTTACAAATTATATTAGCTGTGATATGATGCTGAAGGCTGAACGTATGGTAAGCATACCAAAATGTTCATTGATGTATTAATCAAAAGCATTCTGTTACAAATTTTAGTATTTGTAAATACTCTTGGCATGAGGTATGGCACTTCCTTTGTCTGTGGCACTGCCAGCATTGCCCCCATGGCCCTCATTTAGGTTACAACCGGAGTTTGGAAACCACTGCCTTATTAGGATGCAGTAAACTAGTAAATACAAGTACTATCCTGTGGCAGCCTCATTTACTGTGCAGCAACACACATGTAGACACTGACAGGGCTGGCTGGGTTACAAGAGTGCTCCAGTGCAGGGGACACCTGCTGGCTAGCCCCTCACTGACACGTCTTTATGTCCCAGCCAGCCCCTCCGCATCATGTTGAGCCAGGTCAGAGCAGTCCTGGGCTGTGAGCCTCACCCCCCAAGCTCCCTGCCAGCCAGGGCTGCTCCAACCTGGCTCAGTGTGCTGCGATCCTGGGCACATATGCAAACACAGAGCCTAGGAATAAATTCTGGCATGATATGTACTGGAGTTTATTGCTTCACATTAATTGCACATGTAGATGCATCCTCTGGGCATGTCCAGATGTGCAATGTGGCTTGCATGGTCTGCTGTGCCACAGACCTCTTTGTGGTGTCACAAACTGCACGCATTGTATTTTAAGCCACATGCAGTGCTGCTAATTTGCAGCATGCAAAGCACATGAAAATAGTGTGTGTTGGGACAAATGCAGAGACGGGGGAGAAGGCAGCCCACGGATACCTGCTCTGCCATCTCCGCACACAGTGGAACCCCTGCACTGAGGTACACGAAGACCGGGGAGCATCAGCCCAGGATACCTGCTCCCCTGTCTTGCAGCACACTGTGGCTCACTGTAGGGGCTCTACAGCATACTCCCTGTCCCACTCCCTGGCTGGCTGGGGCGCAGAATGCCTCAGCACAGGGGCTGCCTGCCAGCTAGCCCCATGCTGAGGCACCCTGTGTCTCAGCCAGTCCCTGTCTACAGCACATGGAGCGTGGCCAGGATCAAAGAGGAGCTGGGCATGGCATGCGACGAAGGACATTTGGAGGGGCATGCACTGTGACACAAAGTAGGGGCATTGATTTATGCCGCTACTATTTGTGCTGATGCAAGCGCACACCCCTGCCTGCCTGGACATGGCCTTTGTGGGTTAATTGTTGGATTTACTCACACAGATAATGAGAGACAAAAACTGACCCTTCTAAATAAAAATTCAAAAAACTGCACTCACTTGAGGTTGGGTCTTTAAGGATTTTTCATATGTTGGAAACAAAGGAAGACAGGCACTGGGCAGAACTTGCAATGCCAGAGCCCCTTGAAATGTGTAAATAGTCTTGGAAAGGTTTTTAGAACAACCAGTGTATTACTGCACTCTGGGTGCTAACTGTACATGTGGGACATAAAATTGCTTCCTCCTATTTCCTTAGGGTCTAGCATTTTATACAAGTATGAATGAGCTAAATTTGTAGGTTCTGTTTCTGCCAACAGTTTGAGTGGAAATTATCTTCATGTGTGCATGCATCTGGGGGACTCCAGAACATAGTTTTTTGAGATCTTTGAGCAGGACATCATTCATCCTGGTTAAGTCAATGTTTGAACAGTAGTGCAGACTGTAGAAATTCTCTTTATGCTTCAAATGGTGCTAAAGATTGAGTTTGCCCATAGGTTGGTGCAGCAGCTGTTGAAAGCAAGAGCAAGGGGTCACACTGCAGCCCAACACTATAGGACATCTCCATACCCTGTCTGTACAGTACCCTGCCTGAATGGGCTTTATGCAGCTGGAATGAATTTCCATAGGGTGAGACCTCCTTGACATATGGAAGACCCAGAATTTAGTAGGAATGCTGGAATACTGCTTCACATCAGGGTCATCTCTGCACTCTGATCACAGGATGGGAAGATTTTCTTAATCCATGCTGGTCCTTTGTGCAAAGCACACTGCATTTAGCTGTGTGTGATGGGCTAAGCTTTCACAGTTAGACTACAGTAATAGCTGACTTCATTTGCTGATTCTTCCAGTTGTACCATAATTGAAGCAGCTTCTCCTTTAAGCAGTTTGCAAGCTACTTGCTTTCTTTCTGGCTTTGGACATGTGAGACCTGAGTTTTAAGCCTCATCCCATTTCTTGTGGTTAATTGTATCCTGTGAGCCTGTCTGTTGAACTCTGGATATGTATTTTATTATCATTCTTTAGAGACAAAAATGCATTTCCAGAGGGCAGCAAAAAGCACCTTAGACAGTAAAATACAGCACATGTGAACGCTAATTTATTTTGCAAAAAAAAAAAAAAAAAGGAAGGTGGGGGAGCATTTGAAATATTTTACTTTCCAGCTGGCTTTTTTATACTCTCTGAAAGGATCAGACCCACATATTATAAACAACTTCTCTACCCACTCAAAATCTGCAAATGAAAAAGCAGGAATCAAAACAGTGGCCTTCTGCCAGTATCCTCACAATGGTGCAAATTGCTTTGTCAGTATCAGGCTGGCTGCACTGGGTAACTTCTGCCAGAGTTTAATACAAAAGGCTTCCTGAGCCAGGAAGATAGGACAGCCTATGAAAGCTTGAATCAACATTTTGGTAGCCTCATGTTACTGGGCTGCTTTTGTGATACTATGCATCTGCTATAGTCATTTCCCAATTCCCAGCTTCGTTTTTTAAATCCTTTCTGATCAGATTACATACAATTAAATTACTTCACTGAACAAATCATGTTCATAAATTTGCCTTATTGATTGTCCAGAACAGTGCTTCAAGAACACAGCATGCTGCATGGCTGCTGTACAGCTCTGCAGTACAATAAGATGATTTATTTTAATGGGTGACCTATTTATGATGGAAAAAACAAATCTAATTTCAATTACTGGTCTAATTAGAGTGACTCATGAAAACTGGATCTTATGCTTTGTATAGGTCAAAGAAACAATGATGAATGATTATTATTTGTAATGTAGTCTTGTTCTATTTATAATTTACAAGTAAAATAATATATTTTATTTAGTGTTTGTTGGTGATAAATTTTCAGGATGATATGACACGTAATTTGTTACTCTTATATTTTTTGAGAAGTCTACATATGAAACATCAGTATCCTGGTCTGTGAATGATATGGGTTTTGACTCTGGTAAACAGTATAAAGGGTGGAAGAAGAGAGTCTAGCAAATTACATTTCAGGTAATTGTGTTTGGAATCCAATTCAAGTGAAGTCCACCAGGAAGCAGAAATGGGTTCTGAAAGATAATTGCTCTAAAATAGGCTAGCATGGACTCTGGCAACCATGTGAGGTGCCACCAACCAAAATAATGTGACCCTATGGAACAAGATACATCATGACTTATGGGCACTCTTGTTTAAGTCCTAATGACATGGACTCCTAAATTGCCATACCTGCCAATTTGCTAATACTTCACTTACTAATGCTGAAAATAACACTACCCCAAATCCTATAAAACAGATCACAATCTCTCTCACTAGTTCAAGCTCCCTTCCATAAACTGAATGAGGAACTAGTCAAAGAAGTGGCAATTGATATAGGTTTGTTACTGGGACCAGTTTCTGTGCAGGCATGCAAAGTTAAAAAGACCAAGGGGTCTACATTTGTCTGGACTTCTCTGCCCACTACAGTGGCCCCTTCATTACAGTGAAAGCCTCTGCAGAGTGTCCTCTGTAGGAAACCCTTTGAAGGAAAACATATATGTGCTGAAGCCCCAGGTAAGTCTTCTTTTATGCAGAAGACCTTCGGTACCTCTGAGATGCCAATACTTTATACAAATGCTTTAAGGTGCTCTCATGGAAATGATACAGATCAGTCCAAACCTCAGTTCAATGTTGTATCTACACTGAATCTACACTGCACAGGGTAGCAGCACAATGAGACATCCATTACTTGTTCTGCATGTACTAATTCCCATCCATTACACAATTGTCTGCTTAAGAAATTTGTCAAATAATCAGAGCTGAAGAAAAAGAAAATCTGCTCTCTCCCCTCAAATTCCTTCAGCTGAATTACACAATGTTCCCAGAAGACACATGGTTTCAGTATTAAATATGAGGTTTAAGGATTTTTCTTTTCCTGACACAGAAAATTTAATAATTGAGCAGTACCTGGAGGCCCATTTCTGGGATGACATTTGAATTTGCATTCTATTGTAGAAGGCATTTTTCCTATGTCCAAAAAATATTCCCTTTCAGGAATATTAATCAGCTTAAAGATAGTAAGCCCGTTTAAACTAGGTGTTTCCATATACCACAACATTTCTTTAAAAAGTTGTTCCAAGCCTGATACTCTTAAACCTTTATGAGATTTGTGAAAGGTAATTGTCATTTCCCCCCATTTTTAATATCTTTTTTCTTTTCCTGTTACCTGTCTACCTATTTGATTTGGTCATGACTGAAAGTACAACTACTGAAACGACAAAGAAAATGGCTGCCATTATACTTCAGACGTCGCTGGGACCAGAAGCAACCATGAATCCTGCAGCCTATTCATACGGGTTTTTTTCCCCAACTTGTAAACTAAACTATGAATAAATTAAAAGTTTGAATTTTTAAGAGAATTGCATAAGATAAAGATCAGAGTCCCACCAAAGTCAATGGGAGTCTGTTGAATCATTTCAGTGGGCTTTGGATTAGTCCCTCCATGCTTACTGTGAAAAGGTAATGTATGAAGACATTTATCAAATGTCATTGGAACAAACAAGTGCATATAAAACTTGACTTTCATTCAGCCAAATAGTAGCATGTTGCCTGATATCTGGAATGAATTGTTCTGTGTAAACTATCATTAAATTTAGAATAAAATTTCAGTCATAAAGAAATCTTATAAAACAGCTTCACTGATCTTAAACTTGACAAGAAGATCTCCTTTTGTCTGTATTCCTCCTTAATATCAATGGCAGATCTACACAGAGGGCACACATGTTGCCTAATTAGCTTCACAATAAAGTCTCAGCATCCACACATGTAGACGTATATGCATTTGTATGTATGTCTCTGTATGTCTCAGTCTCTACACATGTAGACATGTATAAATACAAGTACTGACCTATGGCGGCATTCTTTAGTGTGCAGTAATGCATGTACCCATAGAAATCAAGACAAAAAATATTTTGTGATTTTGATGTCATTTGGGCTCACAGAGCAGTTTTCTGGGAATATAGATATATGTTATATGAGGCTTCCAGAGTACTTGAATAATGCTCAGTATGGAACTTTATAAACTCAGGATTAAACATGTTGCTGACCTGCTGGCCATATTTATTACAAAATCACAGAAAATATATAGCATGAAAAGCTAACAGAAGCCAAGCTATGATCAACTGGGTAGTCAAAGGTTCGTGTGCAGGACAAATACCTCTGGTTTAACATCCTGCAAACTATTAATTTCTCATCTACTTTGAAACTCCATTCAGCCTTTGTTCAGTTAGCGAGGACTCAATTTTAATACATCATCAGTTGTCTAACTAGTTTCCCCTCTGATTCACTGATTCTTGTAACAACATAAATTGGTACTCAGCCCCTTTTATACTTTTAAAAATATGATTCCTGCCCATCATCAATGATAGGGCCAAATGGGATCTTTCCACCCTTTCTGTTCCTTCCCGCAGTTTAACATTTGCCAAGTCTTTGGCCAAAACTGCTGAGCTTGTGCTCATAGCAACCTCAGGTTTCCTGGTGATCTCCTGTCCCACTAATAGATCACTTAGGTTCCAAAATCTGGCCAGATCAGAAGTTTTATATCTGTCTAGAATGTTTCAAACATATTCAGTTCCAAGAATGCTATGATCAACACCGGGCATTCATTTAAAATAAGTGCATCAGACTTAATTCACCAATGTATTAGTTCCATTTTATGCTGATGTAACTCAATTGTTTTATATTGCATGAACATAAAAATGGAGTAATGTAATATTGAACGAGGTTCAGGCACTACAAACAGATTGAAAACAGTCCGCATTTCTTGTTCAGAATTCCAGGCCCCCAATATAGATCTCACTGAAGTAAATAGGATCAGTCCATTGACTTTACTGGGAACTGGGTTGGGTCCTCAGTAATAGAGGTGCACCAGAACTTCATGGGGAAAGCCTACTCTAACTCAACACAAATCTCAGTTCAGCAAGTCAAATCCATATTTCTGTAGGAGTCAATGTCAACAATTACACTGACTCATATTGTAGTGAGAGACCAAGATTTGGCATGAACAAGGAAAGATACATCATTAGAAGAGAGAGCAGAATAAAGTTAAAATATTTATTGGACTGTTACAGTTCGTTAATTTAGCCAGGATTAGGTTGTTTTGTTTTGTTAGTCCAGTTTAATTATAATACATTACACTATCTAATATAAATAATAAGCTATGTGGAATCCCTTCAGCAGCTAGAAAAATAATACAGAAACAAATCATAAACGACATCACCTAATATATGAGTCACAGTTTTAGAGGTTGATAAACAGGCTCTATTTGAGTCAATTTTTCAACTGCTGTTTAGTCTCTTCAGTGTATACACATGTCCGGGGTGGAGTGGGGGTGTTTTAATTAGAGTGGCTCTGAAAGGTGCTTTAATTAAAGTGCCTGCAGTGTCACATGTATTCAGCATCCTGTGCTTCAAAATAGCAGTGGGGGCACTTTAACTAAAGTTCATTTGTCAAGCTTTAGTTAAAGTAGCCTTGCTACCATTTTGAAACACAGGGACACTGAATATGTGCGATGCAGAGGTGGCAGACTCACAGCACACTTGATTCATCGAGTCTGCTCGCATGTGTGCTAATTAGTATGCATCAGAGCAGAGCTTTGTCATGTGTATAGATGCCCCATGTTTACAGAAGTATTACCACACAGCAATTTGCACTCTAAACAAAGGAAGCTATTGAGTGCTGCATACTTTTGAATATCTACTCTACAACGCTTTTGTATAATTAATCTTATTTTATATATTTCTCTCCCCTGCTGCTTCATCCATTTGAACATGGGCAACAGGTGTTATTGAGGAAAACTTTTACCTCATGTGCAAATTAAATTGAAATCCCTACACCTTGCATTGTATTTTATCTAGTAGATAGAAGTAATCATACCAAATCAAGATCCCTTCCTTAGAAGTCAACTTTTCCATATATTCCCCACTTAGGTTCATGTCTATTCTTTGCAACTCTTCTATTCAAATTATATTTCCCTATGCTGTTTGTTGAAGTTTTCATCTCAAACTAGTTTTTATAGATATCTAATCCAGAGATGACTGATGGGCAATTATGCACTGTCTTCATCCAATCATAATTTCATCAGCATGTTATTTGGCTATATTGAGTATTACATTAGAGTAGAATTTTGGACCACATATTCAATCTACTTACTGTGCATGTGCAGCCCATGTTAATGCACACACTAGAAATACAAAGACAAGGCAGGCATGCTCGTGAATGCTATTTATCTGGAAGCATTTAAAGAAATAAAAAGATGTTGTGCAAAGTTCGATTGTGCATTAGAGGCACAGTCAGTGTCAGATCATTTATAGACTGTGTCTCTTAACTCCCATACCATGCAAAGACTATCTGCTACTTATTATATACCTTCAGAGAAGACAGGCAGCTGTTTGCTTTTGTGCTGGCTTTACTCTCACCTAATTTAGATGGAACCATGACTCAGTGTTACCAAAACACTTTAAAGGCACTAATTGTGAATAGGAACTGAGACCTCCTTGGGCATCACTGACCACTAGGAGTAGAGCCAACTATGGAAGTTACATAGAGTCCAAGGACAGTGGAGGTGTTTACATGGCTTTTAATCTCCACTTGCCATTACATGTTCTTCTATTGGTCAGGAGCAGAATAGTCTCGCTTAGCAGCCTGGATCAGGCTCTCATGGGGTTAGTTTATGGCCCTCAAGCTCCCACCTGGCTGCTGCTCCTCCCGTTGTCCCACAATGCTGCACAGAAGGGGTGCCTTGTGCAGTACGGGGAGGAGGGAGGCACCCATATGCCTGGGGCAGTAAAGGGTGGGGGAAGTGCCCACATGCTGGGTGTGGTAGAGGTGTGCCCAGGGGGGTCATGGCCTGTGTTAGTCTAGCCTCTGCAGCAAGCAGCCCCCAGCTGCTGAGAAATTGGTTGGCCACAGTCAAGAGTACAGCCCAGCACAAATTGGTTCCATTCACATTTAATTAACAATTTTTATCTCAATTGTGTTTTTCTCCTCAAAAGATGGGTTTCAACCACTGTGAATTAAACATCAGATACAGTTTTATAGTATAAGTTATAATTATGAACAGCTCTGGATATGTTGCTTTATGGAATATCTTTTTTTTTCTCTTCATAAATTATTCAGAGACATTTTGGGCACATCCAGATGAGCATGTGCGACCGCTGGGCTTTCCACAGCTGCCCTAGGGCAGCTCTGATCTCCTAGAGGTTGTCTCTGCCCCTTCTGGGCCTGTCTGTCATCCGGGGTAGTTCTTCCTCCCATGCTGCCAACCCCGTTCTCTCCTGCCATGACTTGATGTTCCCCAGTGGGCGGGGCTAGTTTGCAGGTCCCTCGGTGGCCCAGGCTAGGCCCGACGGTTGCTCACGGGGCTCCGCCACCCCTACAACAGCTCAGCCTCACGCCACCTTCGATGCATCGCCATCTCGTTGCCCATGGTTGTCCTAGCAGGCCTTGGCCACCGTTCTAGGTCTTGGGGCCAAATACAGGAGACGCTACTAACCCTGTAGTGTCGTATGCCCTAACCCTATCCTGTGAGGGACCTTTGCCGTCACCTCTATTGAAGTCTCACTACAAGCCCCACCACGGTGCACATCTCTGGGTTCCATTCCCCTAACTCAGGGACACTGGAGTCCCTACTACTTCTAACCGACCCACCACCAGCTCCCCGTCCCTAGACTCTTACAGGTGGGGAGGGCACTCCCCTCTAACAGCTACTTAGTGCCCATCTCGGACCCTTCTGTCAATGTCTGCAGGTCCTGGCAGTGATCCCGCCCTGATTACCCTCCTGCTGGGTTGTCCTTGGCTCTTCGCCACTTCTTCGGCATCCTCCACACCCTCTGTCCCAACACTCACTTCAGGATCCCGCGGTGCTCCTGGGATTACTCCTGTCTTCCCTTGCTTGGTTGGCCCATTGCTCCTCTGGAGATCAGCTGATATCCTGGTCACAGTGCTTTCCTCCTCGGCCACCAGCCCCTCTAATTTGCTGGATCTTTGGAGGCTTGCCTGCGGAGCTCACTCTGCTGCTGGCACCGGCTGAATCCTGGTCTCTGGGCTAACCGCCCCCTCCGGAGCAGCGACTACCATTTTTAACTCTGCCAGCCAGTGTCTGACGCCGACGTCATTGGCCAGCCACAGCTGTACAAAGAGGTGGCTAATAAGCCACCCTACTCTGCATGGCTTTCGTCCCGGGCTGCAGGTAAGTGTCCCGTGTTACCACAGCCCCCAGGACAGCATGGACAAGCTGTTTGAAGCAGCATTCCCTCTAAGCTGTGTGGTGTGCATGGCTGCACAGGCACGTTCATACTGCACTGCCACGTGCACCTGTGTGGCCATGCATGCTGCACAGCTTAGAGGGAACGGTTGTTTGAAGTGTCGTAAATAGCATGCAATGCATGTGCAACCATTTGCCACACTTCAGATTTGCAGCATGGCACCAAAATTTGACACTGGGAAAGCCCAGTGCCATAAAAACTGCCACAAAAAAGGCAGTGCGGCACATATGGCAGAAGTGTGAACCACCAGAAATGGAGCCTGGCCATCCAGAGTCATGCTGTCTGTACTGACCAGGCTTTGTGCATCAAAATCAGTGCCACTGCTGCCCTGGGAGGTACCAAGGACTCCAAAGAAAGGCTTCTGGGGCCAGCATAGGTTATGATCCCAGGCTCTCATACCTTACCTGGGATAATGTGGCACATGCAAGGACAAGCCCTGGGACACAAAGCAGTGGGACAATATGTGCTACTGCTATTTGTGCCAAGTCAAATGCATGCCCTTGCATGTGCGGACTTACCCTTTAATTACTCTTTCAAAAAAAAAAAAATCTCCCAGTCACTCAGTTACCATTGTGTGCTTTGCTGCCATGAGGACAGACATCTTGATGGATCCTGACTCTTGCTCAGTACTTTGCTTAGCATTAGGGCTGTGTGAGGCTTTGGACTGTGCTTCAGATCCGGAGAAGCCTTGGACACTTTGGCGTCCGAAGCAGCATATCTGGATTGAAGCGCTGGCTTCTTTAAGCTTTCCAAAGTGGTTCAGAGCTTCTGAACCGCTTTGGAAAAGCTCCAGAGCTGCTTCGGAGATCCTGCCAAAGATATAATGGGGAATCAATGAAATATCTATAACTTTGTTGTTTTCTGTGTGATTTGGATGCAACTTGCAGGGATGATAGCCTCTTCTGAGAGCATGAAGTCTGCCAAGTTTCAAGGGGTTTGGGAGGAACTGCACCCCAAATGCCTGAAAGAGAAAATCATGTCACACATATGTGTTATTCCACAGGTGGGGTGAAAACTGCAGGGCTGATGGCCCCTGATGAGGCCATGAAGCCTGCCAAGTTTCAGGAAAATTGGTGTAGAGGTATGGGGGGAACTGCACCCCAAATTCTTGAAAGCAAAACTCATGTCATGTGTATGTGTTACACCACAGTGGAGTTAAAACTGCAGGGGTAGTAGCCCCTGCTGAGGTCACAAAGCCTGCCAAGTTTCAAGAAAGTAGGTGCAGGGATTTGGGGGGAACTGCATCTCAAGCTGCGAACAAACAGAACACATGACATGGGTGACACTGTGTGTGTTAAGCTGCAAGGATGGTGGTCCCTGCTGTGGCCATGCAGCCTGCCAGCTGTCAAGGAGTTAGGTGCAGGGCTTCTGGGTTCTGGGGCCCAGCACTCTTAGCTGCTGACAGGCAAAACTCATGAGATGGGTGCTTGTGCAACTGACTGTCTCTATCTTGGGGCAGTTCATTGTCTGTCTTGATTACTTCCTCTTCTTAGTCTGTGGTTTTGTAGGTGTTAATCCTTGCTAATTAATGTGCTAACACCTAATTAACACCTACAAAACCACAGACTAAGGAGAGGAAATAATCAAGACAGACAATCAACTGCCCCAAGACAGGACAGTCAGTTGCATAAGCAGCCATGTTATGAGTTTTGTCTGTTAGCAGCTAGAGGTGAAAGGCATCACAGGCCCATCACATTCCCATGGATAGGGGTGCCCAGGCCACCACAGACCCATCATGCTCCCATGGATGGGGGGCTCCAGAACTGAGAACCCCCCTGCACCTATCTCCTCTACAGATGGCAGGTTTTGTGGTCACAGCAGGGGCTACCATCCCTGCAGCTTTCACCCTGCTGCACCTTAACACGTATAGTGTCACCCATGTCAGCTAATTTTGCTTGTCAGCAGCTTGAGGTGCAGTTCCCTGCAAACCCCTGCACCGATCTTCTTGAAAATTGGTAGGCTTTGTGGCTGCATCAGGGGCCACCACCTCTGCAGTTTTCACCCCCCTCTGATGTAACGCATACACGTGACATGAGTTTTGCTTTCAGAAATTGGAGGTGCAGTTCCCCCCAAACCCCCTGCACCAATCTTTTTGAAACTTGGCAAGCTTCATGCTCTCAGCAGAGGCTACCATCCCTGCAAGATTCATCCAAATCAGACAAAAAAATAAGTTATAGATATTTCATTGATTCGCCATTATACCCTATGGCTGAATCTCCAAGGCGGCTCCAAAACTTCAGAGGCGCTTTGGCTGAATCAAAGTGGGAACCTGGTCCATAGCTCCAGATTGGATCTCTGGCATCCAGAGTGGCCAGATCTGAAGCTGGATCGAATAGCTGCCTACTCGCTCTGGCCTACTTACCATCTTTAGCACTTAAATAATATTGCCAACCCCTAGTACTCAAAACTCATGAGTCAGACCACCAACATTATAAGTTTGGATTAAAAAATGATGACAGTATACATTATAAAAATGATGAATAAATATATTCCAAGTTCTTTTTATTTGGCTTCTGGTTTCTGAGCTTGTTGGGGTAGTGAGGTCACATTTTCCTCCTGGTTAGAAACTTCAGAGGCTTTCTATTTTGCTGTGTCCCATTTTGGTTTCCTTTTTATGAAAGCTGAGATTCTCCTGTGTTTCCATTACTTATACACTGAGTTTTAAGAAAGTTGCCAAATAAACAATAAAATAGTGAAAGCAGTCAGCATTTAGTAAAATGGTCAATGGTTATTTTGTAAAGGAAATAAACTTCAGGTACATGGATACTGATTGCATGTTCTAAGATAGTGCTATTGAACAATAAAGAATACACAAAGGAGTAGGTTTCAAATGCGTCAATAGTTGTATGGTAGAGTATTCATATCACTTTATTCCATGATAAATAAATACAGTTATTAGTGATAAGCAAACAGATAAATGAATTTCACCAGGCAAAAATAAGGCAGATTTTTTTTCTTTGTTTCTTTCATGTTTTTTACCTTGGACTTTTTATACTATTGGCTGTCTATACATGTGCTCCAATACATTATAATTGTAACCCATCAGAAGAGACTCAATTACTCAAGTCTGCTCCGTGTTCTAATTAGAATGCTCTAGCACTGCCACAGTGTTATGTATATTAAGCCCCCCTCATTTCAAAATGGCCATAGGGGCACTTTAACTAAAGCTCATTGAATGATCTTTAGTTAAACCATCCTTCAGATATTTTTAAATGTGCAGGGTTTTCTATGGACACTCAGTTAATATCTCATAGGCTAAGTACAGACATTCAGAAAGCCCAAGCCAGAATCAATCCAATGGCTGAAAGGGATCTTGGAGTCATTGTTGACTCCAGAATGGACATGAGGAAGAATTCAGTAAGGCTAACTGCACCTTGTTGTGCATCTACTATGTGGTGCTGGTCAGGCCAAAGCTGGAGTACTACATCCAGTTCTGGGTGCCGCACTTCAAGAGAGATGTGGCTAACCCTGAGAGGGTCCAGAGGACGGCCATTAGCATGGTCAGGAGGCAGCAGCCCAGTCCCTACAAAGATAGACTAAAGGTCCAAAATCTATTCAGCCTCCACAAGAGAAGATGGAGAGGGAACCTGGTGGCTGTCTATAAACTCACCAGGGGGGACCAGCGGGAAATAGGTGAGACTCTGTTCTCCCAGGCATCACACCTGTGATAACAAGGAATAACAGCTTCAGATTGATTGAGAGCAGGTTCAGGCTTGATATCGGGGGCATTACTTTACAGTTAGAGCTGCCAGGCTTTGGAATGGGCTCCCAAGGGAGGTGGTGCTTTCCTCTACCTTGGGGGTCTTCAAGAGGAGGTTGGATAGATATTTGGCTGGGGTATTATGATCCCAACACTCATTACTGCCCAGGGCAGGGAGTCAGACTTGATGATCTGTTCAGGTCCCTTCTGACCTTAGAAACTATGAAACAATCTACACAGGTTTCTCCAGACCACATAACTTTGACCAGGAGTGAACAGAAGTCACATTCACTCTTCATTTTGGGGTGGGGAATGCAGATACCTACCCTGGCCAAGGCTAGAAGGTATGTGTGTGAGGGTGGGGGGAAGGGGCACTCCTGCATGCTTCCCAGCATGATGGAGATTCCTGAAGGCACCAGGAGGCATGCTGCTGGGACCCAACATCTGCAGCTATGGGACTTTATGTCCTGGCAGCTGTAGGGTGCTGATGGGATGGTGAGTTGGTAGCCGCTGGGGCTGGGAGTTGCCCCAGGTGGGAGACACAGCTACCAGGATCTTTCAGCCTTGGTGCTATGTGAAACCCCCAGGGCTGAGAGATCACAGCTATTGCAGTCTCCCAGCCTTGGGGTTTCAAACAGCCCTGACACAGGAAGGTCATAGCAGCTGTGATCTCCCAGCCCTTGAAGCTCCAGTGAATATCCTGGCATGATTGCAGGAATCATGCCTGGTGCTTGCTACTGGGTGCCTACTATTTCCTGGAGCAGAGGCTCTGTCCTTCCTTCTAAGAAGTGCACCCCACCCCTGCCTAGGGACATTTTATATAGAAAATTCCTGAGCTACAGATGCTCCCCCACCCTCTGCCCTGCAGCTGAGTGCAGGGCCAGGGGCATGAAAGGGGTACTTAGTAGGGGGGCCACAAAGGTACCTGGTCTACTGTGGGACTGTGACCTAACTTGTGTTAGGAGGAGATCTCGTACTGAAGTTCAATAGACAATTCTAACCCAGATTGACTAAGGCTGATACTACATCAACCCTTAGGATCTGCCATTTTTAAAGCACTCTGTGTGCCCCAAGCTTCTGTTCTGTTATGAGTATACACCAGTTTCTGACCACCTATACTGGAAAAGGTGTAATGTCTGCACCTGGCCACAGTAACAATTCTGCTTTCTTGGTTAACCTATTGTAACTAAAATTTTTTGAAGCCTCATTTTCATTAAATTACTTTTCATGAAGGAGCAGATTATTATGTTATATATACACACACCCACACACGCACATACTGAAATATATATAAAATAGATTCACATTGTCCTACTTCTGATTTTAGTTGTGCTGTAGTAATTCCATTAATGTAGTAATTCCATTACATTACATTGAAGTTACATTTTTTAATACAACCAGTGTACATGAAATCAGATTCAGGCATGTGTCATATGGTTCTAGAGTGTTTTTCATCATGAGGAATTACCTCATAAATAGAGCATTAGAAATACAATATACAATCCACTGTCATTAATAATATTCAATATACTTCACTAAAAAATTCCACTGGCATAAGGTTTGCTTCAAGAATTTTAATGTCCATGTCCTTTTAAGGAGCTCAAGTGGTTAAGTATACTGTCATTTTTCTTAAGCTCTCTCTCCAGGTACAGTTTCAGACATAAAATATTTTGATGTCCAAGGTATTATCTAATCCTTTGTCCTTCTTATACTGTATGATCAAAGACATTAAGATACCAATGATGAAAGTAACTTGATCTCTGCTTTACTTCACCTAAGTACAGAAAATACCTTTTAAAAAGTGTCTGGTTTCACAGTCCTAAGGAAGATGAAGTCAATATTTCTAAACAATATTGATTTGCAAAAAATCTTTCCTTCTCAAGCTGCACGGAATCATCATCAGGGCTATCTTTCCCCTTGAGATTCGATTTTAACACAGACATGGAGGAAGTTAGCATCCTTTGCAAAATGTATTTCTAGAGTCCATATCAGACGGGTATCACCAAATGTTTTAAATGAAGATATAAATCTAATCTAAATCTTCTGTTTAGGTATTTAAACACTATAGTAAGGAGAGATTAGTTTCAAAGGCTGGGAGTGATATGCCCTATGTTATTCAGAAGACCAAATCCTACTGGTTTCTTCAGGCCTTAAAAATCTATGAATATATTTAAAAAGTAGAAATAACAATATTTGTAAAGCTTATGGACATACCATTGATCTAATGTACAAGCATAATGTGGTCCCATGAAAAGGAAGAAATATAAGACTAATTTCACTGGTACTGTTCCATGGGTAAATGGTTCCATGGGTGTATGTCAGCCACTGTGGGAGTGCAAGCACTAGGAGAGTGCATTTTGGACATAATAGTTATTCACTTGTGAAATATATTCAATGAGCCTACGTGTGTGCAAAGGCAATTAATTTATGGCAAGCAATGATAATGCAATCAATTGTTCAAAGGCAAGAAATAATGGGTTTAAATTGCAAGAGATTTAGGGTTAGCTATTAGGACAAAATTGATAACTTTGAGGATCTTTAAGCACTGAAACAGATTATCTGGGTATGCTGTGTTATCGCCATCATGCCATTTTTAATTGCAGGTTAGAGAAGCAGTTGCCTGGATGGTACAGATGGAGATAAGTTTGCCTGGAGCAGAGAGTTGGACTACATGACCTCTTTACCTCTTTTATGTGACTCTACAATTCTATGATTTAGATTAAGGGAAAGAGCAAAAAAGATTGAACAAAAGTAAAACCATCCATAGCACAGGACACTGTAGCATAAACCAGTAATTCTACCTGCTGCTTGTAGATGTCTAAGTCTCGTGTAGAGCCCCAGAAACCTGCCTATCTGCTGCCTAACTTAGGCTCCCTATATGCGTAACAATCCTAAAATATTCATAAAATCATAACAAGTTTATTGGCAGAATTCACAATCTACGACAGTGGTTCTCAAAACCTTTTTGGATTCAAGGCACCACTTGGAAAATGCCAATTTTCAATCATTTTTTGAGTGGAGAAAAAAAATAGAGCAAGTCTTCTGTGCAAGGAACTAAAAAAAAAACTGCAACAGGGAAGAATGTTTTTAATAGTATGGATTTCTATTTGAAATCTCTGAGTTTATCTTGTGAATTATGTTTGCATACCTATTAGAGCTAATATTGCATGCAACCCCATGGCACCCTTGAAAAGATCTCAAGGCATGCAAGGGTGCCAGAGCACCCGGGTGGAGAATCATGATACATGGAACTGCATTTCCTGCAGTGTCCAACAAAGTGGGAATTCTGTTACTCTTTGGAAGGTTAATTCAGTTGCCTAATTAGCTCTGCATCTACACATGTGGCCCTATTAGGCTATAGTAAACTAATAAACACCATCATAGGTTAGTATTTGTCAACACAAGTACTATCTCATGGTGGCATTCTTTAGTGTGCAGTAATGCACATGTAGCCACTACCAGGGCTGGCTGGAGTATAAGGGTGCTTCAGTATAGAGGCTGCCTGCCAGTTAGCCCCGCACTACCCTCATGCCCCAGGCAGCCCCTCTGCAGTATGTTGAGCTGGATCGGAGCAGCCCTGGGCTGGAAGGATGACCTCCAAACCCTTGCCAAACAGGGCTGCTCTGACCTGGCTCAATGTGCTGCAGTCCCAGGCACACATGTAAATGCCATTCCCAGGAGCAATAAACTCTGGTGCATACTGTGCCAGAGTTTATTCAGTTGAATTAACTTCGTGTGTAGACATGCACTTTGTGTGCATAGATATTTTTCTAGGCTCATAAAAGACACTTCAGGCACTTACATTCTTTTGTGATTTTGTTACTTAGTCTTAACACATAGAGTGTCAGTATACATGGTCATTAGGCCATGCACTAGCCTGGCAGGTACACAGCTCTGTATATGCATCCAGAGTATCTGAGTAAGGGATCCTCTACACGTGCAGGTAAAGGTGCAATGGGGTCTAATGCATGATGTCATGCCATACATGCATGCCACATCAGCTCACAGTGCTATCAGAATTGAGGAATGCTGCCACCACTGCAAGCCATCCACTTCATGAGGCTCGCAGCAGGGAATGTGTTCTTTTTGCTGCCAGCGCTGAGAATTTTGCAGCCAAAGACACAGCCCCCAATGACAGCCCTGCAGCTGAGGATGCTTGCAGGGGGGTAGCATTCTCCCACTGCAAGCTCCACAGCTGCCACTGCTGCCACCACTGTGAGCCTTGTCAGCTACTGAGCTGGCAGCAGGTGATGCACCCATGGTGGGAAGCATCTCAGTTCACGGGGGTCTTAGCCACAGGTTAAATTAATGGCATGATTAAAACAAGTTACAGTGCTACTACAAATTTTTTGTGGAATAACTTTGTGGCTTATTGCTTGCTTTATCATGATGTTAAATGGAAGAGCAGGGTCACAACTTGTAGAGGGGCCTAAGTCACAGAATTATAGCTAGACAAAAAACAGTGACTAGCAGGTGTTAGATGTTTTCATGTCAGCAGCTGAATGGCTAGGAGGTGCATACTTCCAATGTTTTGTGATCCTAGAAGATAGAAGATGCAGATTCTGGACTTTTTCATCCAGTGGGAATTTCAACATGCCTCTTTTAAACTTCCTAGTACACTGCCTGAATCATCAGATCACAGATATTACCTTCGCTATTCTTCAGCAGCCAAGAAAGAGAGAGATGTAGGATCAAGAGAAAAAAGTCAACTTGGAAATTGTGTTGCTCATTCTAATGGATGCCACTGGCTTCACGAGAGTAGGTCCTGGGTTCTAATCTGATACCATTTGCCTAACATGGTAGAAACTTACTTTCTTATGGGCACTTTACCCATTTTAGGCAGTGACAAGGTTCAAAACAAGCACTGGAGAAGCAGCTGAATACCACCTATCTGGTAGTGTGATGGTTTGGGCATTGTGCTGAGATGTCAGTAAGATGCAAGTTCAAATGTGTTGCTGCTGCAGGGTGAATGGTGGGGCTAGTGCCCTGTCTGCTCATCTGTAGAACCTAAAATGTGGGAGCATGTCATTCTTACATTATTTTTCTAAGGCCTATATAGCAGTGTACCTTTCTGGCAGCCTTTTTAGCAGGGACATCATATGCAAATATGTTTGTCTCCACACTGCATGGAAAATAGAATCACAACTGTGCATAAGTGCCACTTAGTCTCACACAGACCACATCTACATGAGCCACTGACTGTGCAGCAGGCCAAGACTACTGCACTGTGGCAATGCATGGCAGAAAGCATGATGTGATGCTGCTGCACAGTCAGCATCATGAAAAAGTGGTTCGTCGGCACTACTGCACAGTAATGACTGCACGGTCAGTGTCTTGGGTAGACACAACCAAAGAGTATTAAAATTCTGTGTTGGATGTTCTCAGGACATGCCTAAAAAACTGGGTCTTAGACAAATCATAGACTGACACAAACTGCAGACCAACATGGACCTGCTTGTACAGAATAGCCCACCTGGAACGTGAAATAACCAGGTTGCAATACCTCCTCTGCCTAAATTGGAGACCCAGACAACCTACTACTAATAATGCCCGAATAACCAAATTGTAGATTCAAATGAAGTCCTCATAATTTCTCCTGATGAAGTTGTTCTGCTTTGTATATTAAATATTGGAGTACGGACTTGAGCCTGGCTCTTCAGCTTACTGCCCTAAACACTAAGCTGTGGTATTTCTTCTCCCTGGCTAGTCTGCCCCAGAATAGCAAACCATGGAATTCCATTCCCCCTACGTGGATTATCCCAGGGCCAGGGACCTTATGGCTACAGGATTCCCAGCTATGAAGAAGACTGAAATTACCTAGTTCCCATCACTGGAACACTCTATTAGAAATACTGTAAGAAAAGAATAAATATGTTTCGAGGTTACACTCCCTGCAGAGCCTGGTTTGGATGAGGTGTTGTTTTTTACTTACAAGGAGTATCTACACATGCAGTTAGCATAGCGGAATGAACTCCAGTGCAATTTGCACTGGAATTTATTTCTCCCGGGCACAGTGCTTGCATGTGTGCCCAGGAACACAGCATGGTGAGCCAGGGTGGAGCAGCCACAGCTGGCAGGGGCCTGGGCATCAGCCTGCCAGTCCAGGGCTGCTCTGACTCAGCTCACCATGCTGCACAGGGGCTGTCTGGGACTTGAGGGTCCTACAGTGTAGGGGCTAGCTATTGCACTGTAGCACCCTCAAGCCCCAGCCAGGCCCGTCAGTGTCTACATGTGCATTGTGATGAAGTAAATAACTCCTCCGTAGGATAGTGCTTGTGTCTAGCAGTACTATCCTTCGGTGGAGTTAATTAGTTTACTCCAGCCTAATAGTACCACGTGTGTAGCTGGTGACTTTTTATTGGGGATCTAATTAGTCAGCTCTGCAGTAAATGCCTCATGGATACGTGCCCACCGTGTAGATGAAAAATAACAAAATACAGCCCATATTGATCAGTATTGCTATATGACATAAACTTTAACCCAGCACATGTTATTGATAAAATCATAGCAGATGTATTTAAAGAATTTCTCCCAGTACTTAATGTCACCTATGTCCCACACTTCTGCCTATTTTCATAAAATTAGCTGTAATATTCTTCTACCCAAAGAAAACTCATCTTTGATCTTGAACACCCATCCTCTTCAGTGTTGCATAAATATATATTTTTATAGGTAAGACAAAGCAAACAAACAAAACAGCTTTGCTATTCAATTCTGCTTTTCATTCATGTTGAGTACAAGGGAAACCATACAGGCAAAAAATGTATACTTTCACCTTTTTGTGACCATTTCAGAAAATTTAAACACAGATGTTTTCTCCAGCTGTTCAGTTAAACTATTGACACTACATTCATTTTGGAGATACTATTCTCAGATTAAATCCAGAAGGAATTATGTTCAGGGTCTTCAGTTTAACCAGTTTTGTTTTCACATATGAGATTTCTTGGTTCCATAACCCAAAGCAAAATCATCAGGAATCTTACCATTTATTCCCAGAGATGCTGTATTAGGTTTACAGAGCTTATGCAAATGCTGATTTCTTTACCCAAACATTAGTCAATCATCAGCATATTCAAAGTATTTTCTTGGTGACGATTTCACCACTAGCATTGAAAAATTGATTTCATCAGCACACCAGTGCAGCTCAGATCAGAATTTTACCCAACAGCTTTAATAAATTGTGATAATTTTTATATGACAATACCCAGGGACATTTTGCATGTAATAATAGTAATAATGTTATAATTTTCTCAGGACAGTTTAGACTCATTATTTGAATTCAGATAGGCAGCTTCTGTATTTCTCAGCTAGCAGGACCCTTTCTCCATAGGGCAAAGGCTTTGAGAGCATGTCCCATTTGGACACTACTTATATAAGCTACACTGAAGAGGTTACCTATAAAGTAAGTGGTTGAACCAACACATACTTGGCATTAGAAAATACTGCTGGGCAAACAACTTCTTATTCAAACCTCGACAGGAGGGGGTCAGAAATATTTGGAACTTGCCTTAGCTTGCAGTAAGTAATGTGTTGGTTTTAGTAGAGTCTGTCCCTTCCTTCTTTCAATGTCCATAGTGCCATTCTGTTGTGTAATGTGTCATTATGTCTTGGAACCAGGCCCAAAAGTAATGCCCTGTTATAAACAAAAGAGCAAGCAAAGGAGTAAGCCAGGAAGCTATGCCTTTTCTAACTGTCTGTGGATACAGTTGATTTCAAATTCTGACTATGAGTAGGCATCTCATATTGGCACTTGCGTGTATTGGAACCACAGTCAAGGCAAGCACTGGCTTGATGGGGCTGTTGATTTTCAAACAAACAATACAAAGAGCTCTCTTAGGTTAGGGATCAGACAGCTGCCAAAAAGATATTTGGAAAGTAAAATCACTACTGAAGCATTATGGGGAATGCTTTGAAAACAGTGTGAAAGGCAGTAACACTGAATTTTAATTTTTAACTACTGGTATCTAAAGAGATAATGACTAGCTTGCATAAGTGGACTGCTTACACTGAAACAGAAATCATAGATTGGGTATATAATTAAACCATGGAACAGTTATATTCTGCACTGGGCTGGTGGAGGTTTCTTGAAACAACTTTAAATTAAAAGTTAAGATTCAGTATTTAAAATCACTGCAGCCCTTCTCTGCCTAGAGATAATATGATGCCTTTCAGTAACACACTGTAGTGTAAAATGATTAGATATTTAGGTTCGTATAATTCCCAGCACTGGAAGGTCAATTCAGATGTTGAAAGGTGTTTATCAGTTTATTTATTTATGAGAAACATGGAGCACTTTAATTCTCTTTTTTACAGATGAGATCTGTTTCAACTGGCCAGCTCTCTTACTTGCAGTAATTAAAATATTAAGAACTATAGAAGCGGGGGAGGGGGGAAGGGGGGGATATGAAATATTGGGTTCAGTACATCCCACCCTGTCATGCAGTCCAGTATTATCTAGTCTTTCTTTTTATGCCTACAGTTTTCATCTTTTAATAAGTGCAGAGGTGATTCACTAATATAAATGTCTGCACAAGACCCAGAATCTTACAGGGAAAAACAATACACCTGCTTCATTTATGTCACCATATTTTCAGCTCTGTAAGTGTCTGTCTATCAAAAATGACTAAACAAAAGGACAGATGGAAAAGTGGGTTTGTGTGTTAGTCTTTCATGCCTGGAAGCCTAGTTTTAGATTTGCCTTTTGTCACTAACATAATAGGATTCACTGTACAAGAGTTGTGTAGCCTGGGGAGCTCAAGGAGGGGCTGTGCCTTGGGGCAATGATTGTATTCTCTCCTTGAGCAGAGGACAATCATGAGAAGGGTGTGAGATGCCTTCTGCAGGCTCTTTTGTTCACTTGCATGCATGACATGCAGGTCTGTTATAGCCTGGTACAATTAGATCAAAGTTTTCATTTTTCCCTTTAGTAAATATTTGCCCAAGCTACAAAAGCCTGCCTCTATATTTGGATCGACAGAGCTCCCAGTCCCAGCTGGGTTGAGATACACGAAGACCATATTCCTCCTTTGAGGTTCCATCCAGACTCTTTGCACCATATTTCATCATGTCTGAATTAGTGGGCCTGTTGGGATATGTTTGGATTCCTTAATGATTCTTGATATTACTTAAATGATACTAACATTGTCTATTATAAGATTAGGGTCTAATCTAGCAAGTGAGGACCCAAAAACAAGCTACTGAGAGGTGCAAGTCCCTACCTGTGCTGCTTGTAGTACCTCACAGCTTATGTTCTACCTCCTCAACTGGAGAAATTGCATCAGCACACTCTAATCCTTCCCTAGACTCTGCAGAAATCATAGAAAAGAATGCTTGGAGCTTGTAACCCATGTCTCTTGATCGTTTGTTTAAATCTACTATTCTGGGCCACTAAGCTAACAATTTAGATATGTTATTAAAATGAAATATTAGATTTATTTGCATGCTGTTTTATTCTCTTTGAAATGCATATCCCTGTTTAATAATGTATTATGCACTTAGACCCTCTTTGTGCAGTGAGACTTGTGAAAATGACACCTTTGGAGCATACACAGGTGCAAATGTATTTCACTGCCACCCTTAAAATAAACATAACCCAGAGTTTATCTGAAGAAACCTTTAATTATGCATTACTTTTATCTCATTTGCTTAAGCATTCACCTTTTTTGCAGAGTTGACATTGAACCAGTAGTTTGTGTTTCTGTATCCCGAAGGCATCAGTAATTCCAAAACACATGGGAGATTTATGAACTGCAGCCGACGAGTTTTCCTACTATCCTTTGGAGACCATACCAATTTATTAGCATGCCATTGTGGCTTTTTAAAAATTAAGGCGAAAATAATAAGTTTTCTCATCCATCTATTGTGACAGAAACTGCGTTTTCATCATCTCTTGTAATTCTTTTGGTGTCATATTCTTTTTATTGATCATAGACTAGAATTGCATGGGAGGGCTTCTAGTAGAATTCATGAAATATTCAGATTGAATATCATAATCTGTTACAAAGTTGTCCCCTAGCATTCTCTGATTTAATGGCTTTAGTATATCCATACAGCTCATGGACCAAATCCTACTCCGGGGAAACCACAAAACCCTATTTTTGCACTTCTGAAAATATATTTATAACTGCTAGGTAATAGGCTTGACTCTAATTTTTGGGAGTTACTGGACTGGCCACACCTATCCATTGTTAAAAATGTAATTTTATAATGATAATGAATCTTAAATCCCTTTTGGTTCCAGAAGAAAATTCTGTAATTCTGTAAACTAAAACTCTAAAACCAATAGTTTTATTTAGCGGGGATGGACTGAAACAACAACAACACAACAACTCTTTATCTAGATATATACTGGAAAACATGGACTCCATATCCACAGCAATTTGAATGATCTCTAGAATTTGTGGGTCTGTATACATGTGCTCCCAGGTGGAGGAGGGGGGGAGCATTTTAATTAGAGTGGATCCTGACAGCCACTCTCATTAAAATGCCCCAGGGTCACATGTGTTCAGTGCCCCGTATTTCAGCATGGCTGCAGGGGTTCTTTAACTAAACCTTGTTCAATGAGTTTTAGTTAAAACACCTATGCTGCCATTTTGAAACATGTAACAAGAGGCGCATCTACACGTGATGCTCCATCACCATAGCAATGTGCTATGGCGACCTAGCATCTGCAGGCAAAAACCATAATTCTGCAGCTACATCGCTGTAGCAATGTGTTCCGTCCCTATAGTGCATTGCTATGTTGATGTAGCAGCTAAAAATAACTGCACCACATGTACAGCATAGTAACAATGGCGCCATAAGGACACGTGTGGATGTGCCCGCTGAAGACACATGATGCTGCAGCACACTGCAACATTGAATTAGAACACTCCAGCAGACTCAGCTAATCAAGTCTGCTCTGATGCATTCTAATAAGAACACATTGGAGCACATGTATAGACATCCTGCGTTTGCAATCGGAAAAATGCGTTCCTGAAATTGCCTCAAACCCAGGCTTCAAATAGATGTATTTTCTATTTTAAAAAGATGGATTGTGCCCTGTTGTGAAGTGTCAATGTATTAGCAGCACTTGTGGATTTTAAAATTCAGGATGCTCTCCTGTCTGATTAGTGATAGGTGTTTTGACATGGCACGGTGTCAGAAAACAGGGAAGCAGAAACACTGGAGATGAGTTAGAGTACCACTGAAGTAATTTAAAAGAATAAGGACTGTCAAAAGCAATCAAATGAACATGTTGATCTCTATTACAGGTGGCACAAGACCGTCAGAAGAGATATTCTGATAGATATCCAAGTGGAGTTGCTGATGGCACTGTGTTAGGAATAGCAGTAAGAACAACAGGCTTCCATTTCTCCAAAAGGCCTGTAATGCTGATCGTATGGATTAGCAGAGGCTAGTGTTTGGGAAGTTCATGCCTGGCTGTACAAAATCCTTCCTGTTAATCCTGCTTTGATTTTCTTTTCTTTTAATTATAATCATAATTGAAGAACATGAGATTGGCTTAAAATCATGACATTTAAAAATTTAACCTAATGGCAAACATACGGTACTTTAAGGGAATCAGGATTTCTACCTCGGATTTACTTGTTTGTTTATCCTACAGAAAAGGGGTCAACAACATTTGCTGGCAGGGGGCTGGAATGAGCCAGCTTGGGTTGGAGGACTGTGGACAGTAGCACAGAAATGCAGCCAGCAGCCTGGGAGACAGGAACCTCTGTGATTTCCTGTTGCCATATGTTCATGATGGCACAGCTGTCAGCAGCAGTGACTTTTTTTCATCCCCTCCCAGCCTCAAGCTGGCTCCTGGGGCAGTTGCCCTATTCACCTAGATGTAGGCTTACCACTGAGTGTGAACTCTAGGACCAGCTGCCACCATCACTTCTCCCTGCTGTTCACCTGTGAAGTGGCAGAGTGAAAATCCCTTTCCAATGGAACCTGTGCTGCCCAACTCTAGTGCAGCATGGGCAGAGCTCCTCCTCCCCTACAGCCTCAAGCAGCTGACTGCACCACAGGACAGGGAGAGCCCCTCACCACAGAATGTGCCGTTGATCTATTAAATAGGCTTTATACAGCACCAGGACAGCAAACACCTTCAGAACCACCACTTAAACTACATGGCCGCATCCACACGAGTGTGGACATTTGGTTCCTTGGGGACAACTAGCTGCGGCACACACTGCACTGCTACTATTTGTCCCTGGGGAATACACATGCCATGCATGCTTTGGCAGGTGGGGTAGAGGAGGCTGCGGACAGCACTGTGCTGGCCCCAGAAGCCTTACCTGGGGTCCTGGGGGCTTCCCAAGGCTGCAGCAGCAGCGATTCTGCCATGGAGCCTGGCCACAGATGCAGCACAGCTCCGGGCAGCCCAGCTTCACTTTTGAGCGGCACATGCTGCCCATGCACATGCAACTCTGTCTTTTATTTTCATGAATTTTTTTGACACCTGGGTATCCAGGAGTCAAAAAATCCCATGGAAAAAAAAAAGCAGAGTAGTGTATGCCTGGGCAATGCACTGTTACAGTGCAGAAAACATCTAAATGTGTGGTATGTGATGCTGCAGAAAATTAAGCTGTAGCTGAATAGAGTTTTGGGGTTGTCAGTGCCATTTAAATTTCAACTTTGGGGCATCTAAAGTTGCAGATAGGTGCTCAAGTGCTTTTGGGAATCTGGCTCACTAGTCACTTCTGAAATGTTTCCCCATTTTGCTCAGTTAGAGATATTTACCTTTACAGTAGCCAGTACAGGGTCAGGCTCAGTACACCTAAAACAGAATTTCTTTTTCCTCTTTGTGCCTAATTGGCAGTTTTCCTGCAGTGTATGTAGCACTTTAGAACTTACACCTAAGTTGTGATTCAATTACACCTGTACCATGTGCCTTCAAGTGTACTCATGCAGACTGAGAACAAGCAGTAGGTAATGCACTGGCAGTTCAGATACTGAGGGCGCTGAACGATGTGTAGCTCTCCAGTCTAACTCATGGTGCTTCACAGAAAGCACCGTGAGTTAAACCAACCCTCCTGACCCAACATGCATTAGTTGGAAGACCAACCCCCTGCCTAGGTCTGGTGCTATCTGAACGATGTGAGTGAAGAGACAGGAGAAGAGGGATCTTGGGCTGGACCTTGCCCAGCCTGCATTGGAGTGGGGGTGGGTGGATTGGAGGCCCGTCCCCACCCCATAAGGCAGGCATCAGCCCAGCCACTGAAGCAGACAAAAGTTAATGAAGGTGCTCCACTTTGGAGTGCTTTCATATGAACCCTCATATAATAAGGGTTAATTTGTCATGCAATTGGGGACTTATGAAGTGCTCGGCACATCTATCAGGTCATAGCTGTGGAGCACTTTCAAGGGGCTGATCATGCAACAAATGTAACTTCTGTCTGTGTCCTGATAAGGCGCCTCAGTCACACACATATGAAAGCCTCTCTGGATAAGGGAAGTCTGGAACTCAGGTCTCCTTCCTGGGCAAGTGCTCTAAGCACTCACTTGCCTGGGTTAAACAGAGGCCACAGAAGGGTCCCCCTCTCACTTTCTTGCAGGCTTGCACTCATGTACGCACATAAATATTTGCGTACCTACCCAGCTAGCATGCAGCCTTCTGCACATACTCAATCTGCACACACATGCTTACATGCCCACAGTAATAGAATCACAATCTGTGCACAGGTATCCAAAAGGCCACTTATGTGGCTAGAAAACTGCCATTCAGGTGCATGATGAAAATACAGTTCTGCCCTCAGGTGATAGTGTTGGTGATTCAAAGTTTGAGGGCCCAGAATTGAAGCTCAGAACATACAAGTCACCATGTTCAGGTGTAAGCTATGTGTTAAGGTCAGGGAGAGTTCTATCAATTATTAGCATTTGAGGACTCAGTTGTTCTGGTTAATGGAGGACTAGGGATAGTAACACTAGTAGTAGGGCCTGCTCTCCAACTAAAGAGTCCATTTCAAAATCACAGGCCTGCTACACAGATTATTGGGATCAATGAAATAAAATATTTTGATACTAGCAAATTGCCCATCAAGAATGATAGGGTGGGGGATGGGAACAGAAGCCTGTGCCCACCCCCCGGCGCTTCAGGCCAGGCTTGGGGTCTGGGCCATTTCCTCCCACCCCACTGCTGCTTCAGGCTGGAGCTGTTTCCGCTGTTCCCTTTGGGCCAGGGCCACTCGCCACTTCCCCCCCACTGCTTCGGGCTGGGGTCTGGGTCTGGGTCTGGGCCTGGGCCATTTCCCTTCTCCCCTTCAAGCTGGGGCCTGGTCCATTCTCTGTCTCCTCCCCCCACCTCTGCTTTGGGTTGAGGCTGCTACTCACCTCCCCTTGCCACTTTGGCCGGGGCCTGAACCATTTCCCTCCTTCTCCCCACTGCTTCCAGCCAGGGCCAGGGCCACTCCCTGCTTTTTCCCTGCCACTTTGGGCTGGGGCTGGGACCAGGGCCACTCCCCGCCTCCCCACCCATTGCTTCAGGCTATTCTCCATCCTGGAGGCCAGGGCTGTTCTCCATCTCCCTCTGCTGCTTTGGGTTAGGGCCTGGGCCTTACCCATTTCCCCCCTTCCCTTTGGGTTGAGGCTGTGGCTGCTTCCCCCCCCCCCCCACAACTTTGGGCTGGGGCTGGGGCCAAGGACTGCAACCACAGTGACGGTTATGGCTGCGGCTTCATCGGGGTGCAGTCACCAGTAAACTGCTCTTCCCTCTCTGCTTCCCTCCTTCCCTTGTTCTCTGCTGTCCAGACCAAAGTTTTGAGTGTATGCTGGGTAACACAGCGTTGAGTTTGAATATGTGCAGACAAGCCTGAGCCCAGCATGTGCCCCCAGTGTGACCCTAGAGCCTGTCAATCAAATCTGACCTAGTTTGTAACAACATGCATGCTCAGTTCTGCCAACTATATGATATCACCGGACTAGAAATTTCTATGAAAAGAGCAACCTGATTGGCCACATAAATTGTATAAAAGGCTTGTGAGCCCCTGCCCAGGGGGGAGACCAGACCCAACCTGAGAGCAGAGGCTGCTATTGCAGGGACTGCCTCTCAGGAGAGCCTCCTAGGCCTAGAGCCCTGGTTCGCTGCCAGAGCTCCACTGGTCTCCTCACCGCTGCGGTTTTGTAGTTCGTTCTTCTTTGTTTTCGACTTGATTATTCTGTTACCAAGCTGACTTCTGGCCTCGACACTGACCATTATCTGACCGACCCGATCTGCATCGACCACTGACCACGGCATCGCTATCTCTTTCCTGCATCAACCTCGGCACCATTTTCAATCGACTTTGGCATCGTTCTCAACCCGCTTTCATCCACGTTGGACTTTCATTTCATTACAGTTTCATTGTTTGTCTGTCCCATTCATGAGCTGTTGACCAGTCCTGGGACTATTGAGTCGGGCAGCTGCACCTAGCCTCCTGGGCTAGAAAGCAAGGGCTCGGCTCAAGAACCCCATGGACCAACAGACCCCTCTTGTTGTTTATACTGTAACTGAAGAAAGCTCGCCTGCCTAAGCTACCACATCATCTGTAGTGTAAGTAAATAAAATCTACACTTTTTGAAACCTCACCGAGTCCCCTACTGCTCAGACTCCTTGCCGCTAATCCCACCTGTTCCGTACCGAAACCCTCGGCCCACCGTGACCTTGGGGCTGCTGTTCCCTGACTCCTGCCATGTTGGGCGGTGGGGAGGGTGGCTTCCCCTGGCTCCAAGAAGCAGACTTAGTGGGGAGAGGGCAGCACCACTGGCATTGCCTCCCACACCATCCCTGCTCTGGTCCCCACCACCCCCTCTGCCTACAAGGAGCAGGGGTGGGGGGCAAGGCCGTCCCCTCCAGCCCCTCAGTCCCCATTGTCATGCCAGCACTCTACTATGTGTCTCTGTGTAGAGAACTCTGCACTGTGTACAGCTGCTGATACAGCCAATCAGAGTGCAAATAAAGCATTATGGACAGACAGACAGACAGACAGACAGACAAAGTCTTTTATAATATTAGCATAATTTAAATGATTCATGTACTCTGTATAATAATATTCCATCTAAAGTTTTCCAGATAAAAGTTTCTATATGACTTTGAAATTAATAAAAGATGATTTCAACATATATGTTTCCTCTCAAGTTGGCTTACATTAAAAAAAATCCTATCTTGTCTAAGCTATACAAGGATGCTCAGGTTCTTTGCAGATTCACAGTGTAGAGAATCCTTGAAATAATTGCCTTCTTGTTTTTTTTTTTTATCACTTGCAAGTCTATAAACTAGTAATTAACAATACTGCATTTAGGAAACTCAGGCAATTTCTTAATTTCCAAGAAGTAAATAATACCACTGATGCTACTTCTCTTTCAAAAATGGAAAATCCAAAATGATCTTGGGAAAACCAGTGATTCTTGAATGTTGGCACTTGTTTAGTCCACTCACCTTAGCATGACTGCATCATCCAGGATCCAAAGTGATGGAATATCAGAATATTTGATGGGGTGATGGGGTGATGGGTGTCTTATTATGTTTTTGTTTTCTAGCACTGCTTTTTAAATGACAAACTGGCATTTTCATGGAAGCATACACTTTTTGTGGAAAAAAATCTTCAAGTAGAAGTCTACTTTTCCATCAAAAATAAATTGTGTTGGAAAAACGTCAAGCAAAATTATAGATTGACAGCACAAAGGATGCTTTTGAAATTCAGCTTTAATCAGATCTATTCACTGCATTTACCATTATTATAGAAGTGAGCTTTAAATGGTATATATATTTTCTGGAATCTACATGAGAAAGGTTTTCGGTGTAATTTATATAAATCAATGGAGTTACTGTAGATTTATATCTGTGTAAATGAGAACAGAACCCAATGCAGCTTTGTGAATTACAGTCAGGGCAACATGTGGCCTTATTAGTAATATAACTAAGAATATCGACTGAAAAAATAAAATATTGAGCTGATCTGAATGAAAGCCTGAAAACTTGATTCATGACAACCTAAGAGAAAGAGAATCTTTTAATTGACTTCAAAGCACTTTAGGTCAAGCCTTAGGTTTGTTGTTAAATCACATTGTCCTACACAGTGATATTTTTGTTCGTGAAAAGTAGTACATCACTCTACAAGCTCCATTATACCTTGAGGGCTTTGGCACTTCTCAGAATGAATAAAGATCACAATCTAGTCCATTGTTCATACCCACAACATAGATTTAGAGAATCATTATTAAGATCAGCTGACACATTATAAGATACTGTTAGTTGCTTATTGCTTTATGAAATTTTAACCATTCTTCATATCTGCTATTGGTTGAATCTTCCCTCTAAAATTTCAGCCAAAATTGTTCAGTGAATGCAGCACACAACAAAAATATGATGCAGTCATGTAATTAGATATTGTATAACAGTGCACGGAAGGGCAAAATTAATATTAACCAGGCAACCTTAATTCTGGTATTTCCAAACCACTGAGTACAGTATTTATAATCTTTTAAAAAGGTAATTTATTGTGGATAATAATATTCATATATTAAAACAATTGGCTAGAAGTTAAACCTTGCTTTTATTACCTACATCTGAAAATCAGGATTTATTCCTTGTCTGTAACTTTCAAACATGCTTAAATTATGATATCAAGATTCAAGTGTGGACTGTTAGGGCTAGATCCACAAAGGGATCTAGAAGCTATTATAAGTGCCTCAATCTAAAATTCCTTAACAGACCTAAGTAAAAATTACCTAAACCCTCATGAAGCTGCGCTGTTTGGTGCCTTAGCTAATGTCCAAGCATGGGTGGGAATGATGAACTAGGTGTTTCCCTGCCTGTCTTTTGTTATTGGTTTGGTGTCCAATGTATCCTCAGAATATATCTACTGGACAAGGTACTATACTGAAAACAGCCAGGAACTAGATTTTTGCAAGCAAGGTGTCTGTGTATGATCACACCCGGTGGCTAAAGCACTCTCTTGTGTTGTAAGAGATACAAATATGAATCCCTCACCTGCCAATAGGTGATGTGTAGGGCGGAGACCAGGGAGGGCAAGTGCCCACACCCTCGAGAGCACTGGTGCCCCCCTTGACTGAAATTGGCTCCACCCGCTGCCCCACTGGTGCCCCCACCCCCTAGACTTGGGAGGCACCAGTCACTCATGCATCTGCCTGCTTTGTAATGGATATATCAACCCTAGTTAGTCACAAGTGCTCCAAGAGAGCACTTTCACCACCAGCTACTGGCTATGGGGATGGGGAGGGAAAAGGACAGGAGGGGGTGGGAAGAGGAAAGGAAGGAGGGAGGGAGAGAGGGATGGGGAAGGGGGAGGGAGGAAGGGTGGAGGACTGTCCTACTGAAGATGCCACACATTCTAAAATGAATTAAATATCCATTAGTCCAGAAACTGAAATGATTAGCTAACATGCTTAGCTCATTAAACTGGTGTGTTGGAAGGTTGAGTCTGATTTTCTGCTTCATAGTATCATAGTGCTTAGGGTTGGAAGGGACCTAAGCAGATCATCAGGTCCAACCCACTGCCCCAGGAAAGGAACAAATGCTGGGGTCATAAAACCCCAGCCAAATATCTATCCAGCCTCCTCTTGAAGACCCCCAAGGTAGGAAAGAGCACCACCTCCCTTGGGAGTCCATTCCAGAGCCTGGCAGCCCTAACCATGAAGTAATGTCTCCTGATGTCCAGCCTGAACCTTCTTTTTAACAATTTGTGGCCATTACTCATAGTAACCCCTGGTGGTGCCTGAGGGAACAAGGTCTTACCAAATTTCTGCTGGCCCACCCTGGTGAGTTTTTAAAATGCCACCAGATCCCCTCTCAGCCTTCTCTTGTGGAGTCTGAATAGGTTTAGGCCCTTTAGCATCTCTTCATAGGGCTCTTGACCGTGCAAATGGCCTTCCTCTGCACCCTCTCAATGCTAGCCACGTCCCTCTTGAAGTGTGGTGCCCGGAATTGGACACAGTACTCCAACTGCAGACTGACCAATGCCACATACAGGGGAATGATCACTTCCCTGGACCTGTTTGTGATGCATCTGTGGATGCACGACAAGGTGCAGTTAGCCTTACTGACTGCTTCCTTGTATTGATGCCACAGTCACCTAGTTTTTTTGAGAGAATGTGGTGAGAAACCATGTCAAAGGCCTTCTTAAAGTCCAGGAAGATGACATCCACCTTGATGCCCTCATCCAGGAACTTTGTGACCTGATCATAACAGGAAACCAGATTAGTCAGGCAGGATCTACCCTCAGTGCACCCATGTTGGTTGTCCCTGAGCATTACCTCCCCGGTGGGCCCTTGCAGATGTGTTCCTTGATAATTTTCTCAAAGGTCTTCCCGAGGACCAAGGTACGACTGACTGGCCTATAATCATCAGGGTCCTCCTTCCTCCCCTTTTTGTAAATGGGGACCACATTGGCCCTTTCCCAATCCTCTGGTATCTGACCAGAGCCCCACAAACACTCATACAGCCATGCCAGGGGCCCCACTATGACCCCTGCCAATTCCCTCAACACCCTTGGGTGAAGAACTTCTGGATCTGCTGATTTAAATACATCCAGCCCCTCCAAAAGTTTCCTAATTAGGTCACCCCTGACCCTTGGCCTGGTGGTGCCTCCCCTGGGTCTGCCCATAATCCTAGTCAGGGAGATGTCCCAGTCCCTGCTCAGAAATATGGAGGCAAATAATTCATTAAAGAGGTCAACTTTTTCATTTGCTGCAATCACTGGATTACGAAGCCTATCCTGTAGGGGCCCTGAATTAACCAGTACCTTCTTCTTACACCCTATGTATTTGAAAAAGGACTTTTTGTTGTCATGTCTGAGTTTTACCTGTTGGTTAGAGTGCCGATGCCAGCAAAGCAAAAGACTATAATAACTTAGTGAGGATGCAAACCATAAAGATCCCTCAGCACTAGTAGCCTTTATTTCTTTGCTAAAAGAAGCATTGCAGTTGGAGTTTGTTAAAAGTTGTTCTCCACACTTAGAAGCTTGTTGTCTGC
>NW_017728886.1:21507266-21515062 GCF_001723895.1 Crocodylus porosus
TTGACCAGTTCTGGGACTATTGAGTCGGGCAGCCGCACCTAGCCTCCGGGTTAGAAAGCAAGGGCTCAGCTCAGGAACCCCATGAACCAACAGACCCCTTTAGACCATTCTGTTTTATGCACTGCAACTGAACAAGTCAGCTATCCTGCCTACGCTGCGACCATCAGTAGCATAAGTACAATAAACCTTTCATACAACCAATACGCTTCAAGCCATCTGACTCCTACTTGCTGCTACTTCCCACCTGTCCGGTCATTTATCCCTTCTGTGCCAAGCCAGTCATGCCGACCCAGGCTCGCAGGTCAAGGGTACACCGGTTACGAGGTGCAACATTTGTTATCCCTAATTCTGGTCGCTGGCCCTATCTCCATCTCTGCCTTGGCCTTCCTAACAGCCTCCCTGCAGTCACAAACAATTGACATGTAATCCTCCTTGGTGATAGCCCCTTGCTTCCATTGCTTGTATGCCTCCTTTTTTGCCCTCTGGCATTCCTGCATGCCTTTGCTGAGCCATGGGGGCTTTTTAGCACTCCTGCCCCCCTTGGTATGCGATGGGACTGACTCCCTTTGAGCTCGAAGGATTGTCCCCTTGAGGAGCAACCACCTGTCTTGGACTCCCATCTCATTGAAGCTCATAGTCCCCAATGCCTCTCCTGCTAGTTTTCTTAGTTCATTGAAGTTGCCCCTCCTGAAGTCAAAGACTTTTGTCTTACTGCTTGCTTTCATTGCCCTGTGCTGGATAGTAAATTCCAGCAGGCAATGATCACTGTTGCCTAGGTGGTCAAGTACCTGCAGAACCCTCACCAGGTCATCCAGCAAGACATTTCCCCTGGTGGGACTATGCACCTACTTTATCCTGGCTAGAAACTTACATAAGCAGTCGAATCTGGCTGACAGCTCCTACCACCAGATGTCTGGGTAGTTTAGGTCACTCATGACAACCACATCCCTTGACTTTACAGCCTCTGTGAGCTGACCTGAGAATTCCAGGTCCAGCTCATCCCCCTGGTGAGGCGGTCTGTAGTAGACACCCACTATCAAGTTCCTTTCCCTATGACTCCCTTGTATTCTTACCCAAAGCGCCTTAGTTTGCCCCTCCACTGACCCCATCCTGATCATTGAAAATGTCTATTGCTCTTTTTCCTTGCTCTGTCTCACCTGCACAGCCTGTAGCTCTTGATGTTCACTGCCCAATCATGGGTAGAATCCCACCAGGTCTCCATGAGTCCCACTAGGTCTGGGTTTTTGCTAGCTACCAAGAGTTCCTCCTGGTTATTCCCCATGCTTCAAGCATTTGTGTAGAGGCATTTGAGGCCTCATGTGGGTGCACATACCGCCCCTTTGTTCCTAAGCCTGCCCTTGCCCCTGTCACTTACCTAGGTATTACCTGCATGCATCACCTGGTTTGACTGTGAAGTGTCCTCTTGTTTCTTTATGTCCCTGTCTGCCCGGCAAACCTAGTTTAAAACTCACTGTACAAGATCAGCCAGCCTGAAAGAAAAAACAGCCTTACCTTTTGTGGCTGGATGTTGCCCGTCCCGTCCAAGCATTTCCTCAGTGCAGAAATGTGGGTCATGGTCCAAGAACCCAAGGCCCACCTGAAGCCACCACTTGGCCTCACTGATGCATGCCTTCAGTTACAGTTTATTTAGTTATAAAGAGTAGAACACACACAACAGGAAATACTGAACAGGAAATATTGGAAAAATACCCTGTAGAATACCCAATAGTTGAAGAGTTAGAGCACACTTCTAGGTTGTGGAAGACCTGAGTGAAAGCCCTTGCTCCAAAGTAATTGGAGTATGGATTTGCAAACATACTCCTAGGAATTGTGAGTAGTCAGGACTTCTAAAAATTAGGCCACTTTTATTTAAATGCCTAGATTAAATCCCTGTCCTTTGAAAATGTTGGCTTATGCACCTAGGTGAAAATTAATGAAGAAACAGTAAAATAGAGCCAAAAAATTAGGGTTTTTAACATATATATATAAATATAGATATAGATTATATCTATATATCAATTTATTTAATATATAATTCCATGTTTTCATGGTTTTATAATTGAACACTCCCCAAAATATACTTCCCTTGTAAAAAATAATTTTCTTTATGAATCATTGACTAACAGTATCACATAAAAGCAAGATTCTCAAGGTTTTTTATGGGAGAATTACTCACAAACTAGGAATGTTTCCAATGACTGGGATAAACTAAAGAATGTACTATAAAGTCTTTAGGGTCAAGTACAGGGAGTGTTTTATTTTGAACATGATTCAGAAATGCTCTCCATGTGTTAACTGTTTTAGCCATCTAAAACTCTAGATATCAGTAATTCAAAATATGCGTTTTATATGTAGTCACACCCTCTATATTTGGCAGTTATATGTTAAAGTTTGAATGATAGATACTGTGAAGCAAACAGTAAAAGTTCTCAGTGCTTCTGTATAGAGCAATTGTTAAGTATAAAGTTACTTTTAAGCTTTTTTTTACCTCCACAGTAAAATAAATCCTTCCTGTGCTCCTGAAGTAGGTTTTCTTTTTTCCCTTCTTTAGAAATGGAGGTCTAGATTGTGAGCATAAGGGTTTCTTACAAACATGGAAAATACCTCCCCAAAAACAGTGTTTTACTTTCAGCTCAGCACACCCCAATGCTGACTGCAATGCATGCCAGGAAGAGGAATTGCACCAATTTGACTCAGCTCACCCAGTATCTGTGTAGCTCACATGCTTCAGCAGGACTTTTTGGTGTTTTTGTCTAATAATTGATTGATCTGAGTGGAGGAGTAAGACCCTCTGCTTAGGAACATCCAGATCAGGCTATGATTCAAGATTCGCTTTCTGATGTGCTCCAGGGGCAAAACAAATGTGCCTACATTTAGTCTGCAGCAAATACATCAGAGCTCTCTAATTCTCTGCATCTCCTGATTCTGAACAGAAATCCTGTGAAATGATCAGTTTTTCATTTATAAAAGAAAAATATCAACATAGTTAAAAATGTATACAGAAAAACATTCATATTAAGCCTATGAGTCATAATCAGTCTTCAGCTGCACTTTTACATTAGACAGAATTTGACTTAGTAAATTTGTTTAAGGGTGTTGGCAGCATAATGGCAAAGATAAGGGTATTATCATTGAGATTCTGTATGAAATAGCTATCCCAATAGAGAATAAATAAATAAAAGAGAGCTTAATTGTTTCCTCGATTCTTTCTCCTTTCTTTCGAACAATAGATAGGCATATACTAAAAATATATGTCTCATGAACATATTTGCATTTAAAGGTAAGGTCATAGACTGCATTATTCATTCAAAAGCTCTACATAGTTGTGAAAATCTTCAAGTTTCGCAAATATCAACAAAGCATTACAGACGTTCACCTCAAAATTGATATAGATGAATTCTTAATTATTATGCTCTTACATTAAACCAATGGTCTCCAAACTTTTTATGGTGAAGATCACTTTTTGGAAGTATAGGGCACCCCAGGATCTACCATTAGGATCTGGTCCCCCCTGCCATGCCCCGTCCCCGCCTACTACCCCACTCCTCACCCTGCCTCCCGCACCCCTGGACTGTGGAGTGTCCCAGACCCAGCAGGGCTGGGCCAGAATCTGATCCCACTTCTGTGCCGTGGCTGCACTGAGCCATGCCTGCCTGGTGGCCAGATGAATGTGGTGGCAGGCCCTGGTCCAGATGGGTCTGGGACTCTCTGTGGTCCAGCGGTCCATTGGGCAGGGGGTCCTGCTGCTGGGCACAGCTTAGTGGAGGCCTTGGGGGACTGTGGCCCCCCACAATTGCTCTGGAGGTTCTGGGGGCCTGTGCACCCACCACCTGTGCTCCAGAGACCCCAGGGGCCCATGCCCCTCTACCTGTACTCCAGAGGCTTCGTCCCCGCATCTGCACTCTGGGAGCATACTTGTGCTGCTGTGGGCTTCCTGCTGAGCCCAGAGCACAGGTGGGGGGGGACACGGACCCCCAAGGTCTTTGCTGGCCTGTGCCCAGCAGTGGGAGTCCCCCTTCATGCACCCCTGGGCCATGGAGACTTAGAGACCTAGCCAAGCCTGGGCCAAATGCCACATTTCTTTGGCCACCAACCATGCGCTACTCAGCACAGCACAGCAGTGGCATAGAAGTGGGGTTGGGTCCTGCACCTGTGCTTGGGATGCGGCAGCTGCTACTGTGGGCTGCCTGCTGTGACCTGAGCACAGGTGGATCAGGGCATGGCCCCCCAGGGCCTCCGCCAGGCTGCAGCCAGCAGCACGAGTCTCCCCTTCCCCCCACATGCCCCCGGACAACCCAACCTTGCCAGACTCAGCTGGGCTGGGGCCACCCCCATGTGAGTCCCTGCTGTTGAGATGAGCCATGCTCACATGTGGCAAGCTGCAGCAGGACTCAAAGCACAGCAGCAGCAACCTCTGCTACCTCCACTCCCACAGAGATGGGAGGATCCCCACCCCTGAAGGAGCCCCCCAGGCTCCAATCCTCCCACTACCCAGCTGGGCTGTGGTCCTACTTATCTTCCCCTGCTCCTGGCTGGGCCACATGGTCAGTCACTCATCGCAGGGGCCTCTATCTGGCCTCCACCCCTTCCCTCCCCCACAGATTGACCTCCTGGGACTGGGGGTGGTAGTTGTGTGTATGTTTACATGCCAAGCTATCTCCCCAGCCCCAGATTGACTCAAATAAGCTCCAGAATCTACCTGTTGATAGAGATCCCCAGGTTGATGACCACTGCTATAAACGCTCCTCAGATTAAATTAAACATAATCCAAAGGACTGAGGTGACCAATCATACTCATTCCAAAGACTTGCTTTCATCTTTTGTGGAAAGAAATAACTTCTTAGAAGTAGATAGTGTGAGTTTATTCAGTCACTCATTGCCTTGAAAGGGTTCTCTGTAAAAGTTCAAACTCATATATACAGTTAAACTGGGCCTAGTGACACAAAGTGACACTTAAAAGTCAAATGGTAGGTCTTTTATGCTTACTCTATTTCTGATTGCTAAATTGCAATTTGGATTATTAAAGTGAATAATGCAACCATTATATTACTAAATTCACAGAAATGAAATGTTTCAAATTTGAGATTACAAGTAAAGTGTGTAACTATATGACTAACATTTCAGTCTGTATATTCACATAACAGCAGCATTAACACATGAAAATATACATTACATGCTCTAATAACAACCACAAATTTTACCCAGAGGACTCTAAATGTATGCATGTACTCTGCTACTGAGCTTAAGCAACTTGTAGTGGGGTAACCTCTTGTGCAGGGTTCCTGAGAAATGAGAAGCTGGGGTGAATGGATACCATAGGTTTTGATGTGTCAATAAGCCTTTCCATGGCTGTGATGCCATTATGAAAAGATGCAATGGAGTTGAACTCTTTATGTATTTACTGGTAATTTGTTAAGTAACATTGTATATCAATCAGTCATGAAAAAATGCACCTAATGTCAAAGTAAATACTGACTATGGAAAGTTAAGTGGAAAAATAGCACGATAGTATTTTTTTTCCATCCAAAAACAGCAAAACTCTTTTCACTATAATAGCTTAATTCAGTTTGACAGTGAAATATATCTCCAGAGAACAGAAGCACTGGAGGTAAGTGAGGTAAAGAGAGACAATGCTGTAGCAAGGAAGTTTGGTGCCTGGGGCAAGCCCGCAGCAGCAGCCCACCCTTGCCCCGCACACAGATCCATGGGGCATACCCCCCACCATGCTTTCCCTGGGGTGCATGCAGCAGTAAGAGCCGCCCCCCCCTCTCCCTGCACCTCCCTGGATGAGCTGCTCTCTAAGCTGCTGGGCTGGCATTTAAGCTGCAGCATGCACTTGGCATTTATCAGTGATATTATTGGCCACACCAGCCAAATTTTTAGCAAATATTTATAACAAAATATTTTCTTGCCTGTTGGTACCCCTTCACTTTGGCATCTGGGGCATTGCCCCATTTGCCCTGACCCACCTTGCTACAGTACTGAAGAGAGAACAATTCCATTATTGCTGACATAAATACCAGTTTATGTATTCCAATAGAAAAGAAATCAGAGATTTATTAAGATTTTAACTATTGTAGTTTCTATTTTTTAACAATGATAACAATCACTGAAAGTGTAGTTCCCCTGCCCCAAGATCTGGAACCAAACTTGCATGACCCCCCAAAAAATAGGATTCTCTTAAATTTATTGCTGAAGTAGAGAATCATACTTATTGATACAATTCTCTCACAAAATGGCAAAATGTTTAAATATCTGCCACTGCATAAGCAATTGCTGACTTGTTATAACATTGTCTTTGGATTTGCAAATCAGTGTTATGGTCCTGAGTATACCGTATATTTATGTATTTCTCTTTCTGTCAGGGTCAGTTATATATACTTTTTTAAATACAGGTTTTACAGAGCATGCATTTGCAAGTAAATTTGCACCTGTTGTACATCTCCCTAGCAGCCTCAGGACTGACTTGACTTGACTTACATATCTCCCTGCTAAACTATCATGTTGTTACCTCAATTGTGTGCCAAATTATAATAATCGAACACATGAATTAGACATGAAAGTAAAGGCACAATTTTTAACATTGAACCTTAACATTTACTGTAAAGAAAACACCTTGTGATGTATTATAAAATTAAGCCAGATAGGGACAATGACCCCTTGAATTCAGGGCACAGTGTAGCCATGAACACAGCACAGCTGCTATGCCATCCTATCAGGCTAGATACAGACATTCAAAAAGCCTGAGGTGAATTCAGACTAACTTACAAGGGTTTCTCTATGTGGACTAGGTTATTTGGGAGAAAACAGAACACAAGTTTGTCTTTTGATTGGGGAGGGGAACACAGATACGTGCACTGGCCAAAGCCAATAGCTTGGGGCACTAGTCAGAGAAAGCTGGGTGCAAATAGCAGCTGGCCACCCATGATTAGCCAGCATGGCCCTTCACCCCACCCCACTGTTTTCCAGCAAAGTGGCCCCTCCCAGCTGTTCTAGATCCAGTCACGCCTGTCAGTGACAGTGGTATGGGGAGGTGGCAGCTGCATCTCCACTCCCTGCCCCACAGAAGAGCCAGGCTGGACACACACACATGGCCACCTCCCACACACACACCTACACAGCCAGCCCTGCTATCTCCCCCTGCCTCACCAAGTGCCAGTACCAGCAACAGTGGCAGTGGAAGCAGTGGCTGTAGCTCTGCTCCCTGCTACCCTACACCATGGCCATGCCAGGCCCCATGCACACAGGGTACAGCAGCCCGCAGTGGCTGTTCGCTCACTCTGCCTTCCCTGCCCTGCCCTGTCCTGCTGTTCCTGCAAACCAGAGCTCTCAAGAGCTCAACCCATCCTTCTGTGGCTTCCCCCATCCTACTCCCTGCCTAGGGACATTGCATAAAGATGGAAAAATACAGAGCTACAGACACCCACTTCCTCTCACCCCCACACCTGCAGCTGATGGCTTGGAGCAGCCAAGTGCGAGTTGAGTTCTAGCATGCCTTCATGCAAGGGGGACGAGTGGGAGGATCTGCAAAGGCACCTGGGATGTGAGAAGACTGAAACAAAAGTTGAGTTGGGAGGTACAGAAGTTCAATAGACTGGTTTAACCTAAACCAATTAAATCGATTGCTTTATCCATCCAGATCCATCTTAGACCAGGTTCCACCATTTTTAAACCAGTCTATGTGTGCTGAATTTTTTATTTATTTTTTGTTACAGGTTTAGACCAGTTTCTGATCAGTTATACCTGCTTTTGTGTAATTTCATAGATTTCATAGACATTAGGGCTGGAAGGGACCT
>NW_017728886.1:21516068-21522006 GCF_001723895.1 Crocodylus porosus
CAGTTTGGCCAAGAGGTGATCATGGGATACCAGATCAAAAGCTTTTTTGAAGTCAAGATATATGACATCAATCTCTTCTCCAAGTAATGTCTTGTGCTTCATTAGATAGACCCTTTTGGACAACTGTGAAGAATGGGGCAGGAGGTACCACAACCGGTGGTAGTACAGGAACTGTAACTATGGCCAATCCCTTCTGAGAAGACCAATGGAGAACCTTGTATTCTCAAGCTATGCTCATTTTTGCAATCATGTAAAGAAAAGAAAAAAAAACACAAACAAAGAAAAGGTTTCTGCCTAGATTTCCCATATCTGCTGCTGCTTGTAATGCCATGTTGTCAGATGCTATATGCTAAGGGGTATTGAATTTGACCTAACTAAACCAATACCTCACTGACCTATTGAGCTAACAAAGGCAGAAGGTCAAAGCTTGCTTTGAATGTGAAAGGTAGTTCACAATGAGACTTTTTGATATCTCATATCTCTTTCTGATGGGAGAATGGGATTTCCTTGAGCTAGTAGAAGCTTGACCATTTCACTACCTGGATAAGCTTCAGTCTTTGACAATATTAGACATTGGGGATGTTGATGTTTAGTGCTGTGTGTTACATACCTGTGTCTCCTCCAGCAAAATCATAAGTCAGGCCTAGTTGCATGATGATGATGGTGGTGAAGTGAGTGTCACCACACACATATGTCTGAAGCATGAGGACCAGAAAGCCAGCAACAGGTAGAATGGTTAATGTCAATAAGATTTTGGGTGCCTGGGTGCCTGAAGGAAGGCCAAAAGGGCATTCAGAGATAATGCAGTCAGTCTTCCAAGCTTGAGCACTACAGTTGTAGCCAGTGTTACTGGAGAGGCCGCAAGAGTGCAAGCTCACTTTAAACTCAACTGGTTTCATGATAATCTTGGACATCACCTAGTTATGTATGGATTGGATGGAAATCATCACCAAAGCCCGCCTGAAAATTAATAAGGGTATTTCAATGAGTCATTTACTACCTCTCTGATATAAATTCTGTTAACATGAATGTAGGAAGCCCTTATTCTTGTGTAGCTGTTCAGAGAGAGAAGATGATGGAACCAATAGGTAAGATATTTTATAGGTCCTTGGGACAAAATATTAGTAGATGAAAATTGTCATACCTATAGCAAAATTATAGCTATGCTGATTTATACCCACTGAAATGTAACCCATAGCTGATGCCACAGAGTGTGCTAGAAGAAATTTTCAGTTGCTTAAAATAGTCAATGTTTTCCCCAAACTAGCTATAGTGCTACCTCATGGAACACACTATAATCTGATTTCAAATGGCATCCTTTTCTGAGTTATGTATTGGGAAAAAAGTTTAGTATTTTTATTGTATTTTACTGAATAGGGATAACTGGTTTTCAGCTTCACGTGTCCCAAAAATGGTTGAAAATATTTTCTGTAACATTTCATTAAAGAAGTTAGTGTTACTTGTGAGTTAAGACAAAGAATTAAACCCTTCAGCACCAAAGTCTAGTTTCTTTGTTAGGAACCAGTGAAAATGATTAAAAGTTTTGCATAAGACTCGCTTAACCCCCCCCCGTAAATGCCATTATATTTCCACCAAACGTGATTTAGAACATTAGATGCTGGTCAACAGGATTAAATCTTAGTTTTCTAGGAGTCCCATCTGTTTCAAGTTACAAGCTCCCAAACATTGAATAATAAAAAGGTACTCTATACACAATCACAAGGTACAGAGCAATATTTTTCAGGATGTTTGCACTTCTGTTAACAAGAACAGACAAACAGACCCACCACTAGCCAATACATCTTACAGTGGTGGAATTCCTATCCAATAATCTGCTCAGTGTTTGCTGCGTTAAATAACCTTATAAAAGCAATGTTTACATGTTAGCTGCTGTTGCCAGCTTTTAAATTCCTGTGGATTTCAACAGACTCTCTGCTTTATTATGACTAAGGTGCAGCAGTAAATAATACATGATAACATCAAGAAAAGAATTGAGACAATATAGTCTGTAAAACAAAGATATGTTGAGGATGCGATCTCATCCATAATGAAATAGCATTTTTCAGATCATATGCCACAGAGCAATCATGCCCTTATAAAAAGAGTTTACACTGAATCCAATAACATCTTTTATATGGTGCATGCTTCAATTAGCTCTGGCTTTTCTGAATCTGGGATGTTGGTAGGGAAATGATGCTTTCTGGCATTCTCTGTGTGATCCATAAACCGGAGAACAGTCAGCTGGTTTAGGGGAATCATTCCGCAATTCTAGATTTAAAAGTTTATCCAGTAACTGGATGAGATTAAGCTGTGGCTGTATAGTTACTGTGATGCAACTGGGAGACTTCAGACATACAGTTTACATGCTCTTAAGCTTGGCAGTTTGGAAAATACCAGTCTTGTAAACATTCAAGCAGATTTTTCAAAGCCTGAGGGAAATGTATCTATGTACAGATAGGCACAATCTTAGCTAAAAGGCAGAGAAATATTAATCAATGTTACCATTCTGAGGCATGAGGAGTAGCAAATCCTCATGAATACAACTTTTTAATTAGGTACATTACTTAGACTTTGGAGATTGTGGGGAAAATATTATTTACAGTAAAATGCTGTACCAAGCATATTTGCTTTTAGTTTCTCTGAGCTCACCAAGCCACAGGCATGAAATAAACTGTAGTTATATTTCCCAGTGATGTGAAGAGGGAGTATCATGTTCTTTGAGCTCATTTGTTAAAAATACGTTTCCCCTTTCTTTATATTTTCCTGCTCCATGAACATCATTTTAGAGGCCTCTGCTTTAGTCATTTTGAGTCACAGTCACACATTGTACTGTCTTCTGTACTTTGGCAATGCTAATGTTTCTGAGTTTCCTTAGTGATCTACCAAACGGGTTTTTTCCTCCCCTCCCCTACACAGCACATCCTTGCGATGGAATTCCTATTGTGCGGGAGGGTAGCTGCGTTCCATTCACAGACACGCATTCACAGATGTGGCCGCTGGGGGTTATTCCTATCTTGCTTTCCAACAGCTGAATATTTTGTAGCTCCAAGGCCACTCTCCAGTAGTAATATCATCAGAGCAGAGGTTTGTTTGTTTTTCTTTTTCTTTTTCAGCGTGGTTGAGAATTTTCCAGCCAGAACTCAAAAAAAAAGCCAAACACTCAACTGAAATCTTCAGCAGATGAAAGGGGAAAGCTCAGTTTCATTCATAATTGCCAGACACTGTTATTTGAAGAGTACACTGCTATAGAACAACGTGGGATTCTGGAGACATCGGTAGAAAGAAAGGTTTTCCTAAAATCACTGACTTGAGCAAGAAGTGCCACGTTACAGTTTGAGCTCTGATTAGAAAGTTAATGATGTGTATGAGTGAAGGGCAAAATACAGTCAAGGTCTTTTATTCCTCCCCGAGCCAGGGTTCACTGTGGCAGTTATACTTTCAGCAAACAGCATTCCCTCAAACCCAGTGGCCACGTCCAAATGCGCATGGAAGTTTAGTTTCCTGGGGACAAGTAGCAGTGGCTCACCTTGCGCTACTGTTACTTGTCCCCGGGGAATGCCCGCGATATGTGTGTTTTGTTGTGTGGCAAGTTACCCCAGGTTGGGTATAGGAGGCTGGATCCAGCAGCCTTACCTGGGCTCCTGGGCGCCTCCCGGGGCTACAGCAGTGGCAATTCTGGCACACAGAGCCTGGCCGGCAGCCAGAACATGGCTCTAGGAGGCCCAGCTCTGCTTTTGAGTGGTGCACGCTGCTTGTGTGTTTACTGATCTGCTTTTTTTTCCTCTGGAGAACAAAAAGGCAGAACAGCATATGCATGGGCAGTGCACCCTTGCAGCACAGAGAACATCTAAATGTGCGGTTTGTGACACCGCAGATGTGGTTGCAGCACCCTATGCAGCACGGCCATGCTCATCTGGATGTGGCCAGGGTTCTCTCAAACCCGGGTTACCACAGGGTAGGAGCAATTTATCCATTAAATGAATGTGGAAGAAACAGACCTGGCGTGCACCTGAGAGATCTGTATTATTATTGTGGACAGAATTTCACACATCATATGAGTTTTAGAAACTGGATAATATAAGGAGACTTCCTCATATATTGAACAAAGGATGTAAGAAATCCATGTTTTTTTATGACGGAAAAATGAAAATACATGTGCCTATGCTTATGAGGTTAAGGAATTGATGGGTCTGGCAGTGTGAGTTTCAGATTTGTGGCTAAACTGGAACTACAAAGGCAGGATGAGTTCATTATTTCTGCCTGAAAAAGCAAGATGCCAGATCCCAGTAAAGGGGAACCCAATTCCTCCAAAGCAACTTAACATACTCTTTGTATACAGAGGAGATGAACAGAGATCTTCAGTACAAGATGTGGGTACTGCTCCATATCCTACTAGCTGCCATTCATATTGAAGGAATGAAAAGAAATGGAAGGACTCCCCTGCCTCTGACAGGGACCATCCTCTCTGGTCACTGATGGATCTTCCCTGGCCTATAAAAACACACTTCAAAGAGCATTTTGAGCATCCAGTTGCATTGAATGTCATGTGCTTTCAAAATATGTCCACAGGGTTTTTTGCAGTCTCTTCTCTCATCCTTAGTTTCTCCCCTTTCTTCCTTAATACATAGTGCACAGGAAATGAAGGCCTGTAATGGATCCCTTGTGCTAGTAGGCAACCTGGTTTTGTTCCATTAAGTGGGTAAAGTATATTTATATACTCTGATGAACTATTCCAAACATGAAAAACGGTCAGTGATTGTACAGGTTATCCAAATCATCTAGGCCAAAACGTATGACAGGATCCTTGTCTATCCTTGCACTTCTTCCCACAGAATAGGCACAAGCAAAATCCTGTTGTCAGCACCCCTCAAAAATCCATCTACTTTACTCTGACCTTACTGCAAAACCGTTGCCCAGTCACTGATCATCTCGCCTTCCCAAGCATATGCTCTCCCTCCAAATTCTTTGGCCTGTCTGAGGTGTTTCTAGTAAAGTTGATTACTTTTCCCACTGTGTTCTTCACTTCTCCCATTCTTTTGAATTTGCTTATTCATGCTCCATGTCTTTCCCTGAAAAGGTCTGAAGAATTCTGTGCTGGCTTTTCTTCATACTTGCTGCCATACTATGCCTTTCCTCATTTCCTACACTTCAGTGTCACCTTTCCGAGCTGCTCCCTTTGGACTCAGTCATGCTGCTCTTAAAAGGAGGCAACATTCGTTCATGTGTTTAGATGTTGCAGGCGTAACACTCGTACAGGAGTGGTTTTCAGGATCGGAACCTCTGCCCATCCAGTGTTCAGCTTTGCACATTTTTTCAAGCTGCCTCTTAACTATACAACAGCCTTCTGCAACCTACATTCTAGAGATTGGTCTGGCTCCCACTGAAGTCATTTGGGATCTGTCCATTGACTTTGAAGGAAGTTGTTGGATCAAGTCCCAGGCACACATTCATCAGCTATAATACTTCTAATTATTTACAAGAAGAATGCAGAGGATTAGGGTCTGTGCAATAGTTAATGGCAGACTTTTCCCACATCACTTCCAAAATGATTCTTGTAACAAAGATGGTAGAACCCCTTACAGGAACAAAGGTATAAAGTATCTGGTTTGACTTACCCAAGGTCATGCAGGAAGTTTCTGGTAGAGCTAGAAAGCCTTGAGCCCTAGTCCTATGCCATATTCCTAGCCTATCACTGAGCTATCCCACATAACGGTGATGTAAGTGAAAGCAGAATTAGGCCTATTCCTGCATATACATTGCTGTGATAAATCAGGAGGCACATACCAATGTGTCACAGAACTTTTACGGCTCAATTTTGTAGCCACTGGTATCAATGCAACATGTATCATGGCTACAACAACACAAAAATTGGTTTTTAAATGACATATTTACATTCTTAATTTTATATATATATAAAATTATATATATATATATATAT
>NW_017728886.1:21522106-21556577 GCF_001723895.1 Crocodylus porosus
ATAAACCTCTTGGCTTCTCAAATTTTTTTTTAGGTCAATCTCATGTTGTTTTGAGGTGTACCTCATAATTTTGGAATTCTTGCATCTGGTAATACTGTTTTTTAGAGTATGTTTTTATCTTATCTTGTTTTTATTTCATCCTCATCCTCACTTCCAAGTATATTTTTTCATTTTATTGAATTGCATAGGTAGTTACTATATCTCCCCAGCCTCTCCTTTTCTAAGTCATTTTGATTTTTATTGCGTTCTTACTTTTTATTGATTGCCTTGTCCCTCTTCTCATAAATTTTCTCAATTTATGGATGTCTCTTTGTCCACCAGACATTAGTTTATAGAGTAAAAAAGATGAAAGGTAATATCAGGGCTTTTCACTGGTCATCTCATGTAAGCTAGTTTGTTTTCCATCCAGAGCCTATTGAATAAGGTTTAGGCTGTTGATTATTTACCACCAAAGTCAGGAGGAGGCCTGCTTTTGATATAATGGGCATATCTACATGTGCAATTAGCACATAGCAATAAACTCTAGCACAGTTCATACTGAAATGTATTGCTCCCAGGCACAGTGTTTACACATGAGCCCAGAACCACAGCACATTGAGGCAGGGTGGTGCAGCCCCAGTAGTTAGGTGTCCTCCGGGGTAAGCCTCTCAGCTGGGGCTGCTCCAACCCAGCTCAACATGCTTCACAGAGGCTGGGCCACAAAGGTGCTAGTGTCCTGGTCAACCCTGTCACTGCTTACATGTGTGTTTTTCTGCATGTAACTATTAGGGCTGTGCAAAATTTTGCCAGAAGTTTCATTTCAGTGCTGTTTCGACTCGTTTCAAGCTTGAAACAGCAAAATTGAAATGAAACAGAGAGCTTCAAAAACAGCCTTGAAACAAAATGAGACGAGTCAAAAGATTTCAAGTTTTGAAGCTCAAGCTGGGCTTGCCTGCAGGGAAACAGAAACTAAAGTAAGGAGAGGGAGGGGAAAGAGTGGAGGGGGAGGTGGTGTAAAGGAGTGCTCTCATTAGTGACTGCGTAGCTGGCCAGTAACTATCACCCTTCCCTGAGGTCCCTTGCAATCCCAGTGTTGTGGGGGAGGGATAGAAAAACTGCATAAAAGGCATCATTGTTTGAACTGCCCTGCTTTCTACCTTGGTGTCAGTTGAGTGAGGGTGCACCTTAACACACACACAGTGTCACCCACCCATGTCATGAGTTTTGCCTGTCAGCATCTAGAGGTGCAGGGCCCCAGAACCCAGAAACCTTGAGCCTATCTCCTTGAAATCTGGCAGGCTTCATGGCCACAGCAGGGGCTAGCATCCCTGCAGTTTTGATCCCACAGTAGCTTAACACATACACATGACATGAGTTTTCCTCTAACCCCTGCACTTATCATCTTGAAACTTGGCAGGCTTCATGCCCTCAGAAGGAGATACCATTCTTACAATTTTCATTCAAATCAGGCCAGAAATGACAAAGTTATAGGCTGTTTTGAGTTTCCCCATTATGGTGTATGAGTGAAATATCGAAACAGTGTTGAAACAGCAAAACTGTTTCAACGAAACGAAACGAAACAGAAGAGCAGTTTTGAATCAAAATGAAATGCTGTTCTGTCAAAACCTCAAAATGCAAATCGAAATGGAATGGTGCCATTTTGCACAGCCCTAGTAACTACTCCTCTGTGGGATAGTACCAGACAGTACTAATCCACAGCAGAGTTAATTAGTTTACTGTGTCCTAATAGGGTCATGCATAAAGATGGTAGTGCTTTAACGTGGAGCTAATTAGTTAGCACCACAGTAAAATGCATGTTTAGATGCACCCAATGGGTACAAGATCAGAGCCTAGATTAGATATATATTATTTGGTACATTCTAGTAATTAATGCTTTAATAACTTGTTCACTATACAATGAGTTAAAGTTTCTGGGCAATATTGGGAAAAAATGTCAGAGGTCTGTACACAAAAACATATGACAAGTTTCCTCACATTTATAAGCATAAGGTCAGTTCCTATTTCACACTCATGCACCTAAATGGCACATGCATAGTTGCATAACTGAAGATTTAGGCACTTAAGCACAGTTTGGGTTCCAGTATAACTATATTCACCTCGTGCTTAATTCTGTGAAAGCTCAATTGACTGCATTCTGGCTGTGTAAGTGCCTGGGAAAACTGAATTGCTCAGGCAAGCATACAAACATGCCACATAAGCCTTGAAAATTTAGTCACAGGTATTAGATGGTAGAGAAGGAGAAGGTCCTCCTTTCCCAAGGAACAGGAGACCCAAGTTCATGGCCCTTCTCCTGTATGTCAGCATGTGCTAGCCACCAGGCCATAGACTAGGCATTGCCCAGACAGCTTTATCAATGCTGTTTATCTACTGTATCCAACAGATATTAAATGCAAAGTGAGGTGCGCCAGTTTCAGGAGTGCTTTGAATGCTACCGGCCATACCTAGCTTGTGACTTCACTTCAAAGTAGAAGATAACCATTTAAATCCATAAGCTACGTAAGCAGAAGTTGGAAGAGCCCTGGCTCATCTCATCCCCCATTTTACTTCCAGCAGGTATGTGCATGAGGTGTTCGTGTTCTACTACAGGTTAAACAGAATCCAGATTGTACATAAGTACCATCAAGGTCCATTACATAGCTTCTTAAGTCCCACTTAGACACATGCAGGTGAAATAGTACTTAGCCCATAGTTGCCAAAACTGTACAATATCACATGTCATCCAGGCATCCAAACATCTAGATAAGCATTTTTCTTTTATCTGCATGTGCTGTTAAAGCAAATATATATCCAGGTAGGAATAAGAAATTAGAATGGTTTTGCCTAAGGATTCCAGATGCCTATATTCAAATATCTGACTAGCTAGGTCTCAGTTTTTTAGTTCATAGTTTCCTTGTTTAATGTGAATGTGGCATCCCAGTTGCTTAAGACAGTGTTTTAGTTATCTAAATGATATTACTTTAGTGTTTGCAGAAATTCAGGATATTTTCTATTGTCATCTATTTAAAGTAAAGTGATGTGGTTATGGTGACCACTACAGTTCTAGGGTAAAACTGTAGATAGCTTACATCTATGTCTCCTTCATCACCCATATCTACACTGTTATAACACTCCAGCTTTTACATGCTTACCTGATAGGATGTACATAGGCAAAAACCCGTTATCCCTTCTCTAACCCGATGCATCTGTTTTAGAATATATTTATGAAGTACACTGGAACTGTTGCTTAAAAAGCAAAGACACATGAATCTGCAAGTACAGACTTTCCAATCTATTTTTCATAAGCATGGATCAATCCTTGGTTAAAGTAAGCAGCACTGTTGTGTTCTAGAACTCTGGGAATTAGAGATTAGGCCAAAATTGGAAAATTGTCACGTACACCTGAGGATCTGTCTAGCCTTGTTTAATAACAGCCACAATCTTCTCCCCTTTTTCATATTCTAAGACATAAACAATGGAACGACCTTTTTTCAAACATACACATTTCTTGATCTTCCCTGATTCTTTTTGACTTTTGAAAACAATATATTGGATCACATTCCATCCCAGTATCATCCCTCCATCTTTTTTGTAAACAAAAGGAAAATCATTAATTTTGCTCCCTCCTGCTGTCCTCTTTAATAAATTATTAGGACTGGGTGAGATGGAATCATTTCATTTTGACCAGTGTCTTGACATTTCAACAGAACAGTGTTTTATTTCGACTTTTGTTTTGAGTTGAGATGGCCGTTCCCTTTTGTTCCACCAAATTGTTTTGCTGTTTTGACCCTGTTTTCAAATGTTGCCCATAGGATATAATAGGGAAGGTCAAAACAGGCTATAACTTTGCCATTTATGGCCAGATTTGGATGGCCAGATTTGTCATTTAGGGCCAGATTTTGGATCTTTTCATTGGTGCCACACAGTGGGACCAGACTGTGTCAGGGACTCTGCACTTCCATACAAGGCTAATTTACTCTGCCACCATGCTGTGTGCTTCCTCCCTGCAGAGGGGCATTAGAGCAAGGGCATCTCTCCCAGCTACACCTGCTGTATGTACATCCAGAATCCACTGGGATAAAATCCTCAAGCTGGGTGCCACAGCACTGTGGGGTGTCTTGAGATCCTTTTAGTGGTGCCGCAGGGTGCCACACAATGTTAGCACTGTTAGGAGTGCAAACATGATCCACCAGATAAGCCCAGAGATTTCCAAAAGAAATCCAGAGTGTTTAAAACCACACTGGCATATTGCAGCCCTTCAAAGTTCTTTACAACAGAAGAATTGCTCTCATATTTTTCTGTACTCACACAAGGGAAGACTAAAAGCTTGCATTTTTCATGGGGTGCCTTGAGCCTAACAAGGTTGAGAACCACTGCACAAGGGAAACTGTCTAACAGGCTGCCCCGAGCTGGAAAACCAGGCCCCACATATGCAATCCTGCCTCACTGGTAGGCTGCAGATGGAGGATCTCAGTGGTGCTGTAAGGCTTTTGAGGACTGGATTGCATGAAATTTTGCAGAGCTTGGGCGCAGCAAAGGATGCAGTCAAGCTGGTTATCAGTGCCCCATCCTAACACACACCTCCATAGCACACATAGCTTTTTCACTCTGGTTATAGACTCCTTTTTGGCTAAGCGCAATGGCTCAGTGATTACAAGAGTGGGCTAGAAATCCAAAAGTATTTCCCTGTACAAAATCAAGTCCTGTCCACAGGAGAGGCTTGTTTCTTGAAGAAGGGCATTGGACTAAATGACCAACGCTTGCTTTATTCTTTATTCTTCTGTATTAAGTGACTGCTCTCTTTTCTCCACAGCAGCTGGTGCCAGCGTGCCAAAAAACCAGTCTTCCTTGTTTAAGAAGATACCAAATGCTCTGGCCAGAGTGCACTCACTCCTGTCAGGTTGCCTACCGCACCACAAGAAACTTCGGAAAATCGCACCCAAGATTATACAGACATGTTAAAATTGTTGTAGGAAAAATAAGGAAAATATAGAGTTAGGACAAAATGGGGACTGGTGGAGGCTGTTGATTGTACTTTTTGAGTGTCTGCAACATCACCCTCCTGTAGTTAGGAGGCTCCTTTCAGGATGTGTTATTCAGAATCTTAGCTTCTGCAAGCTTATTACAGAAAGACTCCTTGATGAACATTTCTAGGACTTTCCCTAGGATGGAAGTTAAGCTGATTGGCCTATGGTTACCCGGGTCCTCCCTCCAGCCCTTCTTGTTGTTGGGTACAACATTGGCCCTCTTCCAGTCCTCAGGGACTTCTCCAGAGTGCCATGCATTGTGTGGAAGAGTTTAGCAAGGGGTTCTTCAATGACTTCAGCCATCTCTTTCAGCACTCTTGGATGAAGATCATCTGGTTCTGTTGATTTCTATATGTCTAATTTTGTTAACTGGTCATAGACCAATTCCATAGCAATAGTAGGAAGGCAATTCTTCCTACCATGGGAATAATAATACCTTGAACAGTTGAATAATTGAAATACCCAAACCATAGTGCTATCTATACCTGATCTTACATAAACATACTAGAGGATGTGGGAAAGCAGGACTGGAAAGACCTCCTGAGGTCTAAAGTTAGAGCCAAGTCCTTCCAACATTGCCATGTACCCCTGTGGCCGCCAGAGGCAGCTCCAGCCTCTGGGCCTAGTTGCCAGCACTTGTCAGCCATCTTGGAAACACAGGCCCACCCTCTGATCCCTGACCAGCCCCTTTCCTGCCGAGGAGCCATGTGACCAGAACAGGGCCAGCATATGACAGCTCCCTCCACCCTGCCTCCCCACACCATGGCTGCACTAGACCCTGCCCTTTCCGCTGCCAGTGATGCCTAGTGCCCTGCTGCTCCAACCCTACTCCTGCCATCAACAACCAGTGCCCCATGCTCTTGCTGGCCATGGTACTGGCTGTGCTTGTCCCAGCAGCACCCCCCCCAAACACCTGTCCAGGCCTCAGGAAAGCTGCACACCTGCCATCAGGAGCCAGGGCACAGGCTGCAGGAGGCTCTGCCTGACTCTGTCCTCCTGCACTCCCCACTTCAGCCTACCTACTCCACTGCCCACACACACCCCTTATCCCCTACCCACCCCCCAACACCACTCTTAGGACATGCACATGTCAAACAATATTACCCTAGCACCCTTCACCCCCATCCCTGCCCCCTCTCCACTCAGCTAACAAAGCCCCTCCACCATCCCTACCATCCACCAACAATACAAACGCTGCTTACAATGTGACAGCTATTTACAATGTGACAGCCATTTACAATGTCTTTGTTTTCTGGGCCCAGAGTAGGGCGTGTGGGGGGTGCTCAGCACTCCAGCCTCAGGCCATTTCCCCATGGGTCTGAGGGCCATGGTGACCCCAGTGGGCGGTGGTCTCATGCTGCAGCCACCTGGAATGGCACTCCTTGCGGGTGGGTGGCTCTCACTTCAGCTGGCCCAGTGAAGCCCCAGCCTCCCTGTGAGATACAACTGAGTCCTCATGTATGTGGTGTGGGGGATAGCAGTGGGGTTGGGCCCAGACAGGTGGAGGCAGGTTTGGGACAGGTGCCAGGACAGGGGTTCTGGTGGGCAGGAGGCACCAGAGCATCTCCTCCTAGGCCCAGGCAGAGGCCTCTTCAGGGTGGCAGCAGCACCCAGGGGCCCTGCAAGGCCAAGTGTCGGGGCCAGGTATTGAAGGGTATGGATGTGGCAGCCATGCCCAGGAGGATGTCCAGGCCTGGTGTAGCCCTATTTGATACTTTCTACTTTTCCATTCACTTTTTACACCTCTTTTCTAACTTCTTTCTTATCTGCCTGAGGGAATCAGTTGGCAAGCAGCTGGAACAACAGACACTTCCTTAATTACACCCAGGTCAAGATTCAGAGCAAAGATATAAGTGATAGAGCAAGAGCAGGACCTTTTCTGAAAAACTTTTTGTACAGGCTTAGGGACAAAAGACCAAAAGGGACACAGTGCTACCAACTGTCTTGCCCTTTCTGTTGTCACTTATGTTGCTGTCATTCTTACTTTCTTAGGAATAGAGGTAACAGCTGTGGTCACACATAGGCTGTGCTTGTCGGCAGTAGAACACTAAAAGCGATGAGCCTTCCTAGTCAAAACAAGGCCAGTTGTTGGTTACTTAGCTGTCCCTTCTGAAGGCAGCTGTAGAAATATCCAAGAGGCTATGTCTATCTTCCATTGACCTATTGCTGTGTAGGTTTGAATTTTGTGTGCCTCTTTTTTATGCTCTTTACTGTGATACTTAGGTAATGCATCTACACAATTACTTGCAGGCATCTGTTAAAAATCCTTTGAGATAGGCCAAATAAAACTCTTAGTTTTTATATAGTTTAAAGACTTTAAGGCTAAGTATGGACATTCAAGAAGCCAGAAGGAGAATCAAACCAACATACACAGAATTCTCTAAGCTGCACAGATTGGATCAGGAGCGAACAGAACGCATTCACTCTTAGGTGGGGTGGGGGCACACAAATGTCTGCACTGGCTAAGGCCAGCAGGTGGGGGGTATGCTCCAGCATGCCTCCCAGCACAACCTCCTGCCTCCCTGCCATTGGTGGCTGTCATTGGGGGGTGGAAGGGCTGTACTCTCCCTGCTCTGTTGGTGATGCCTGCTTTGGCTGACAGCCACACACAGCTTTCATCCCCATTTCCTGCCTGCCCATGTCAATAGAGCCATGCAGCAGCAGGAGCAGGTGGGGGAGTGGAGCCCTCCCCGCACTCCATTGTACTTGCTCAGATCTGGGAAGCTAGGGATGGGATGACAAGGCAGGGACCTCTTCTCTCTGCCCACCTCCTGCCTCTGTGAAGCTCAGCTGACAGGAAGGAGCTGTCAGCCAATTGGGCAGGACTGGGGGTGGGGGGAGCACAGCCCCTCACCCTGGTGTCCAGCCAACCTCCCCCCCACCCCCAGACACAAGCAAGCACATCCCAGATCTATCACAGACTAGGTTCTACCAGTTTTAAATCAGTCTATGTACCCCAAACTTCTGTTCTGTTACAGATTTAGATCCATTTCCCATTATGTATACTAGTTTATGTGTACTTTCTGTACCTGACCTAGATGTCCATACAAGAGTCACTATATTTTATTTCTAAGTTACTGCAGGCATTGAGCTTTTCATGATACCTGTTATATGGTAAAATTACAGTAAAGTGAAATATGTGGATAAGCACATTGTTATTTTTAGCAACTTGTTTTATTTTATTTTGTTTTATGCCAATCAGCAGATATAGAATCATAGAAAATGAGGATTGGAAGGGACCACAGGAGGTCATCTAGTCCAATCCCTTGTTTAAAGCAGGACTATCCCCAACTAGATCATCCCAGCCAAAGCTTTGTCTAGCCAGGTCTTAAAAACCTCCAGGGATGGAGAGTTGAACACCTTGCTGGTTAACTTATTCCAGTGTTTTATTTTCTTCCTAGTGAGAAAATTCTTCCAAATATCTATCCTAATCCTCCCTTGTTGTAACTTGAAACCATTGCTCAAGTTGTCATCTACCACTACTGAGAATAGTGTAGCTCCATCCTCTTCTGAATCCTGCTTCAGGTAGTTGAAGGCTGCTATTAAGTTCCCTCTCTGTTTCCTGTTTTCTAAGGTAAATAAACCCATTTCTCACAGTCTTTCCTCATAAGTCATGTCTCCCAGCCCCCTCATCATTTTTTCCTCCAATTTGTCCACATCCTTTTTGTATTAGGGGCTCCAAAACTGAACACAGTACTCCAGATGTGGCCTCACCAGTGCAGAATAGAGGGGAATAATCACTTCCCTTGATCTGATAGCAACACTCCTTCCTATGCAGCCCAGTTTGCCATTAGCCTTCTTGGCAACAAGGGCACACTGCTGGCTCATACTCAACTTATTGTCCATTGTAACCTCCAGGTACTTTTCGGCAGAGCTGCAGCCCAGTCAGTCAGCCCCCAGCCTGTATCGGTGCATGGGATTGTTCTGTCCTAAGTGCAGGATTTTACACTTGTCCTTGTTGGCCCTTATAAGATTTCTTTTGGCCAAATCCTCCAATTTGTGTAGGTTACTCTAAATCCTAGCCCTACCCTCCAGCATATCTATTAATCTTCCCAGGTTGGTGTCATCTGCAAAGTTGCTGAGGAAGCACTCTCTGCCATCTTCCAGGTCACTGATGAAGATATTGAACAAAATCAGCCCCAGGACCAACTTCTAGGGCACTCCATTTGATGCCGGCTGCCAACTAGACACTGAGCCATTGATTACTACCCTCTGAGCCTGATGCTCCAGGCAGTTTTAGGGCTTTTAAAAAAATGTATAGAGTACAATTGGTTTTCTAGAATCTTAAGAATTTTGGTCACTGGCAGGTGAATTGAAATGTAGAGTTTAGGAGAAAATGATAACTAATGAATATCAAGATAAATCTGCTGGCGGCCAATTTAAGCTTAAATTTGTAGAAAAAATGTTCATTAAACATTCATGGAATTGAAACATTAAAGTCAAGCAAATACCATTCTTTCATAAACAAAATTTATAGAGTCTGATTTGGAGTTCTTTCTTATGTTGGTGTGCAGTCTTGACCACATTTATTTTCAGTGACTATGATAGTACTTCTAAATAGTATAAACAAATGGCTCACAATCTGGAATTATTCATTTGAAAAGGTCTGGTTCAAAAATAGTAGGAATGTTTCTGATGCCTCTCTATGCATCTCCCACTGAATTATTTTCTTGCTTTTTCACACCTATTCTTGCCTTCACATTTTTTCCAAGATAAGAGCACATGAATGCTCCCGAAAGAAAGCTAAGTGAAACCAGAAGATGCATGCAGGCATAAGAACTCCTGAAATGTCACTTTAACACTTCCTTATTGTTACAAGCTGACATAATTATATGTTAGATTTGTCATACTGTGCAGAAGAAAGAAAAGAAAGAAAGATTCCATTGTTTTACTATAACCATTATTAATATTGATATATTAGTTGGTTGTTTAGATCACTTTATTCTACAGCTCATTTAGACTTTTCCCTTTTTTATGTGGTTTTTTTTTTGCTCAGTTTCCCATTTTTTAGAAATGCACAAAGAACACAAAATGTTTCTGCTTTGGGGCCTATGGTAAATTCAGGGGAAGAGGTCAACAAGAAAACATGACAAAATATGCTGACTTGGATGGCCCTTGCAGCTGGCCACAACTTTTATAAAAAGCACTAGGGACATTGCTATGATTAGATGCTGGGAAAAAAAAAGTGTGTGGGGGGATTGTCCCTTATTAGTTTACATTTCTGGGTCTTTATTTTTTTAGCATTTAAAAATGGCACAGTCTCTGATAGAGTGTTATGTACTGAATTAAAAATATGCCTTGTTTTTGGTTCGTGAGTCACATGTGAGGTAAACCAATTGGTTATAAATGTGTTCTGTATTTTCGTAGTTTTTATCCTGCATAATTTAAATCAGGAGTGGACAATTATTTGGGCCTGTGGGCCACATAGGCAGTTCTGGGGAGCTACTGTGGGCCAGTTTGCACCCCTCCACCCAGCAACAGCCCGGAGCCCACATTCCCTGCAGCTCTTCCTCGCCACTGCCAACAGTGCATAGAGACCTGGCACACACCATGCCTGCTGCAGACTTGCCCTGGCTGGAGCAGATCAGCTGAAACCTGTGCATACAGCCCTGACCCTGGCCCACACGATGCCAGCTCTGAACCACCTGCCCCTGCTGAGCAGTGGCAGCAGTCAGATGGAAGCTGCTGCTGTTTGGCACAGGGGAAAAGTGACCCCTCCCCTAACTGCTGCCAGACTCTTCTTGATGCAGCCACCCGGAGCCCATGCCCACAACTTCTCTCTGTTGCCACTGACGCCACTTCTGGGCTGCCTGAGCAGTGGTGGCACTACAGAGAAGTTGCAGGACAGGCTGGGCACAAGCTGCAGCTGTCTGCAGCAAGAAATGCCTAGCAGTGGTGATGGGGGGCGGTGCTTTTCCTCCATAGCAAACAGCAGCTTCTGCCTGGCCACCAGTGCTGCTGCTGCTGCTGCTCAGTGTGAGTAGGCAAGTCTCGAGGAGGCAGGGGGAGGGCCAGGGTTGGGGCTGTGTGTGTGGGTTCTGGCTGGTCCATTATGTTGGACCAAGTCCAGAGTGGCCATAGGGAGGCTGGGGTCAGGGCTGTATTCATACAAGTCATACAGATCCCCACAGATAGGGCTGGGGTTGGGGCAGTGGCAGCCAGAAGGAGCTGCAGCTGCCTGGGATGCCTACAAAGGCAATCCAGCTGTGGAGCCACACTGCATGCCCAGGGGGTGATGGCATGCACCATGGGCTGGATGGTGCCTGGCCAGATGGGACCAAGGGACCTGACATGGGCCAGATAAAGTCCCTCCACGGGCCAGATCGAGCCCACATGCCATATTTTGACTACCGCTGGCTTAGATAAATAATCTGTAGATTGTGGGTTGTACAATCTTACATAATATGGTGACTGGGGTAATATTAAAACAATTACAGAGCAAAAGTCATGAACAGTTGACTTCAGCAATTCACTATTCATTGATATATAGATCTCTCCCTAGGTCATATGAGGCATTTTTACACATGCTTTGGGATGGGGGTTTATTTAGAGTGGCTCTGAGTCAAGCAACCTTTATTTCAAGGGCCCTCACCACCATTTTGAAGTACAGGAATGCTGATACATGATATGCAGAGGCTGGCTGTAGCACACTCTAGAAGACTTGCATATAGGTATCCATGATGTTGCAGATCCTCCATCATTGGTTGTTTTACACTTTTAAAACAACAGATAAACAAAAAACAAATAAAACCCTGTAGAATGGTTTAGCCAAAATATCATTTGTGCTAAATGTGGTGAAAACATCAGCATTGTTGAACATTTGCATAGAAAGTAGATCATAGAATCATAGAAGCAGGGTTGGAAGGGACCTTGTAGATCTTCAAGTCCAACCCCCTGCCTGAGCAGGAGAAAAAACTGGGCTCAAATGATCCCAGCTAGGTAGGTATCAAGCCTTCTCTTAAAGACCCCCAGGGTTGGAGCCAGCACCACTTCCCTTGGAAGTTGGGTCCAGATCCTGGCTGCGCTGACTGTGAAGTATTTCTTACAGATGTCTAATCTAAACTTGTGGCCGTTATTCCTTGTTATGCCAGGGGTGCTAGGGGAAACAAGGTCTCTCCCAAACCCTTCTGGGTGCATTTATAGAGTGTCACCAGGTCCCCCCTCAACCTTCTCTTGTGAAGGCTGAACAGGTTCAGGTCCCGCAGTCTCTCATTGTAGGGTCTGCCCTGCTGTCCCCGATCATACAAGTGGCCCTCCTCTGGACCCTCTCAATGTTGTCCACATCCCTCCTGAAGTGGGGCGCACAGAACTGGACACAGTACTCCAATTGTGGCCTGACCAGTGTTGCATGGAGGGGGAGGATCACCTCCTTGGCACTGCTAGAGATGCACCTGTGGATGCATGACAAGGTGCGGTTACCCCTGCCAACCGTGACCTCGCATTGTTGCCTCACATTCAACTTGGAGTCAATAATACCACCAGATTGCCCAGAAGATCTTGCAGGGGCCCCACATTTCCTGGTGCTTTCTTCATCCTCCCTATATATTTGAAAAAGGACTTTTTGTTAGCTTTGATTTTGGACGCTAGTCCTAGCTCTATGTCTGCCTTAGCTTTTCTGACAGCCCCCCTACAGGCCTGAGCAGAGGAGGTATACTCCTCTTTGGAGATAGCACCCCCTTTCCACCGGGTGTACTCCGCCTTTTTGGCAGTCAGGCATTCCTGTACACCCTGGGTGAACCAGGGGGGCTTTGGGGCACTCTTGGCCCCCTTGCTTCTTGTTGGGATGGTCAACCCTTGGGCCCTGAGTATCGTCTCCTTAAGGAACGACCACTCATCTTGGGCATTGAGTTCCCCTGCTATCAAGAACCCCAGTTCCTCAACTCATTGAAGTTGGCCCTCTTGAAGTCTAGGGCTATTGCCTTGCTGCTGGCCCTTGACACCCTGTGCTGGATGGTGAATTCCAGCAAGCGATGATCGCTATCGCCCAGATGGTCAAGGACCTGGAGGCCCCTTACCAGGTCATCATCTGTGGTGAGGACTGGGTCCAACAGGGCATTTCCTCTGGTGGGAGTGTGCACCTCCTGAATTAAGTGGCAGTCCTGTATCTCCGCCAGGAACCTCCTGGAATGGTCCAACCTGGCTGACTGTTCCTCCCAGCAGATGTCTGGGTAATTGAAATCACCTATGACAACTACATCCCTTGCCTTAAGTGCCTCTGCAAGCTGGCCCAAGAATTCCTGGTCCAGGTCCTCCCCTTGGTTGGGGGGTCTGTAGTAGATCCCCACCGTTAGATCCCTCTCACCACAGCCCCCTTGTATCTTGAAAACAGCTGTTATGCTCCACTATTGTCAATAGGGCAGAAGCCACACGGTAGATACCACTTTATAGCTGCTGCTAAGGACCCCCGTTTAGCCCCCAAATGAAGTGGTTAAGGCCCCAGTGAGGTTTAAACTCACAACCACTGATTTACAAGACCAATACTCTTACCACTGAGCTATGGAGCCATATCAAGATACACATCTGGTAAGTGTCACAAATTGTTAATAATAAGGCACCTCCAAAATTGAAGTGGATTCATGTTGGAACTCAGATTCATGAAGAATTTAGCAGCCTAATGTGTTTGTTTTGTTGTTTGACCAACTCTAGTCAGTGCACAGGGCCAGAGTCAGCACTAGAAAATATAAAACGTCAGCCTTTATTCATTTCAACTTGTCATATGTGGTCATTTTATCATACTTGAGCTCTTCTTGAGGAGTGATCAGAAGAAAGACTCGTTCACCTTGGACTCAAGACAGCAGAGTTTTAATCCAGTCACAGAACTCTGGCATTCGACCAGAGCACCATGATGCTTATTTCTGCGTGTCCTGGTTATTTATTCCCTTCATTTTATACAGTTTAATTCAGGATTTAATAGATCAAAAGCTTTCCATTATTTTGTAGTTCTCTTCCTGTTTTTTTCTGCTCATTTGTTTCTTCCTCATCTTATACTATTTGTTCAAAGGAAAATGACTGGGGGATATGTTTTCCTTTTAATCTTACTGTACCATGGAAATAGGGTGGTAATAAAGAACAAAGACAACTCTGTACTAATAGGAAATTCTTAGTAAAGTTCCTAAAGGCACCAGAAGTCGGCCCAGTTTTTGCTAATGCTTTGCATCAGTTTTTACTGACCTCAGTTTTGAACAAAAAATACCACCTGCATGTATTGTCTGTAATTTACACCAGAACAAGCACTGGTAGTTACCAGCCTCAAGGGCAGTGGCATAACCTCAAGGGTAGGGCAACTAAGGCAACTCTGGGGAGAGCGAAGCAAAAAGGCTGACCGTGCCACCATACACACAGGCAGGTGGTGGCAACCTGTGTACACAGCTTACCCAAGTTCCCACCCATACCATAACACCTCTGCTCAAGGGATTCACCTACTTTTGTAATACAAAACCAAGGCTACAGTAAGATAGAGTTGTAGAGTGGATGAAATGCTGTAACTCCTAGCCTGGACATTACAGAAGCGATAGCTGATAACCAGAGTGCCCTAAATAATGAAAAAAATAAGCTTGTGAATGGTGATTGGTACATTGCTGCCTGCCTCCTATTCAGTTAGCCACTCTCTAACTCAATAGTTGCAGATATTAAGGAGTAAACTCCATCATTTAGGCTACACATAGACATCACATTTGTCCTGGAATAAGCCATTTTATCTTGGAACAAAATGTAATCATTCAAAACTCCATGTCCATTGTTTCAGGATAAATCCTAAAAAGATTAATGGGATAAGAAGTACTAACCATTTCCCCTGAGGCATCACAAAATGCACCTGAATTGTTATCCTGCATCTTTGAATCAATAGCAGTACATTCAGCTGCTCACTAGGCCCCAATTAAAAGAGCAATGTATATGCACACCATTCCTGGGATATTTTGGTTCCAGTACAAACACAAGCATAACTTGTCCAGGAGCAATTGTAAAGTCTGTTCCTAGCCTCCAACCTATCCCTAAGTTAGGGGCAATCTACGGCACATGCAAGGATATAGGGTTTATTGCCTTAGGAGCTGTCACCCTGAATATTTCCCTAATCTTGATACAAGGAAGTTTCCAAGTTTTTTGCACAATACAGTTGGGACCAGTCACCTTCAGGCCTTTCAACCAGCAACCAGCTACATCAAGTTCCTGTGAACCCTGAGTAGAAGGTATAGATCCAGGCATGCAGTGTAAACCACACTCACAATAGATGTACCGGTATGGGTAGAGCAGTGCCTTCTTCTCGCATTTCTTTTCTCTTTTCTTCTGCTTAATGGGGATTGCAGTGGTTATTTAAGACAACAAAGAGTAATGAAATCAAACCTTAACCTCAACATCTGAGCAGGAAGCCAGAGATCTATATTCTAGGTCCTTTTGCTAGACAGGGGCTGTATCTACACGAGATACTGACTGCACAGTAGCTCATTACTACTGCACAATAGTGTCACATGGCACAAAGTGTAACACAATGCTGTTGCACAGTAGTAATAATGAGCTACTGCATAGTCAGCATCACCAAGAAGCTGTGTGGGGACACTACAGCGTGGGAATGCCAGTTACTGCATGGTTATTTAGTACTTGTGCATGCAAGGCATTATCCAGGGCTCCTTTTGAAACTGGCCCCTGAGGCAGTCATGAAAGGGAGCTATGTGTAGAGAATCAAAAAATTAAACAAGAGGGTGTGTGGCATAGTAAGACAGATATTGGCCTGAAAAGGAGAAGATCCTGGGTTCTAGCCTAGGCCCTTAATCTCAATAGGGTGCAAACTCCTTGACTATTCTTCATGTAGTAACTACTGAATGCAAGAGATAGTGACTCAAATTTTTAAAAATGTGTTAGAGAGGGCATCAGTTCTAGGGCTGTGCAAAGCTTCGTTGCTGATTTGATTCAGTGGAGACTTGGCCCGATTCGGCAGCTGAATCTCCAAATCCAAATTGAATCAGGAGACCCTTTAATCTCTCCAAATAGAATCAGAACCCTCTGAATCGATTTTAAGAGATTCAATGATTTGGACATAGATGCAGCTTTAAATGTTTTTTCTACATACCTCAAGGTACCAGGTGGCTCATGAACACTGAGATGGTGGGGCAGATGGAGTGTCCCATGGGAGCATGAGGGGGCCCCCAGTGTGCATAGCACTGGACATGGAAGTGGACCAGAAAAACTTCCAGTTGTATGAGGGACCATCCTCCCACCCCCCGGATCAACGACTCGTGCCTCCTGGGCCTGGGAGGCACCCGGGGTCCCCCCTCAGCCAAATCACAGAGCCAGGGGGGCAAAAGGGGGTCCCTGTTCACTCCTGTGGGTTGCTCCATCCACCCCAGCATCTCAACATTTACAAGCTGCACCTGGTACCTCAAGGTATGTAGGAAAAACATTTAAAGCTATGTCTATGGCCGAATTCCTGATTCTCCAAATCAGCACTGAATCTTCAGATTCAGATTCAGCTGAATTGAATCAGGACAGTGATCTGAATCACTGTTCCCTGAATCAGGCTGAATCCAAATCAAATTCGGGCTGCTTTGCACACCCCTAATCAGTTCATTTCTACTCTGTTGCCTACTTGTTAAAGTACTGTCCTGGGTAGGAGAAGACACTCAGTTTCAAGTCCCTGATATCTCCAACAGTAGAAGGATTATATATGCATTGCCCTGGAATTAGAATGACTTGCTTTCCCTTCATGAAAGTATTTCTGGAACAAAGACTAGACATGTTGATAGTCTGTGCTCTTTTTCCTTGTTCTTTTTCTTGAGGACTTTGGTCTCATAGATTGTCAGTCCAGCACCTCCCACAAAAAAGTTCAACTGAACATTTTTAAAGAAGAAATAAATATTTTCATTAATGACATTTTGTATGAGTACAATTATGCTTTGCAATAGGGTATTATCAAAACAGGCACATTTAACGTTTGCTCCTTTGGCTAACAGGCTGGATGAAAGGCAACACTCCTTTTTTTGCATTGCAGGGTGTCGCCTAGCAATATATTACACTGACATTGAACAAATGTGTAATAGTAAATATTATGGTTTCATCTAACATTTCAGCTATGAAAATAAACTGCATATAATGGAGTTCACATAGCAGATACCAGGGTCAAAGACATTCTGCAACCATTACAATACCTTGCACATAGATAGTGATTATTTATTGGAACATGTTATGAGTCAGGGCAATTCCTAACATTGTGTCCTCTGGAAAATTCCATTCTCTACTCTTAGTAGACATCACACATACAGTTCATACATTTTGATTAATTGAGACATTAGGGTACCCCACCAGTCATAGAAGAATATCTTTCCTAAAATTGACAGATACTTATTTCCAGGAAAATAAATAAAATCAGGTAGCATGAAGCATTTGCCATTCTTGGCAGGGCAGTTAAAATGAACAAGATGGTATATAAAAGCTTGTTAGATTCCCTATTTAGTTTCATTTTAAAGATTTTTAGTCTTATCTTTCATGATTTATGCACAAGGTGTACTGCAACTTGTTGGGTTGTTCTATAAATACCTCCCTAATTTGAATTAAGATAATGCGTTATCTGTGCCTGGTAGATATATTACAGTTTTGTACTTACTTAAGTCCCACCAAACCATAAAGCCTTTTTGCATTTCAGATTTAGCTAAAAATATTCACCCATTAAAATAGCAATCATCATTAAAATTAGCTCCCTGATTCTGCTGATTAATTTTTCAGAAACAAGCATGCTTTCTGAAAGTTACAATTAAACATATTTTTAGACAAAACCTGAGGATTTTTAAAGCAATTACCTGGCATAAAACAAATGACAGGACACAATTAGCAAGAAAAGGAAGGAACTTGAAACTGAAATGTGCTCTTTTTAAATGTTTAGAATCTGCACACGTTATTTTTGATTTAATGGCAACAGAGGGGTGCTATTTTTAAAGAAATGGTTTTTAAAGAGAAGACTAAATGTAAGCTTTTCTTCCTGCTCAGTACATTTGCATCCAGAAAATAAAGTAGTGGGTAGGTTGTTTAGCATTGTATATAACATTTGTGAGTACTAAGGGCCCAATCCTGCAATCTTTTTTCTTCTGAGAAATTCCACTGAAGAAATTCCTGGAACTATGTTTATATGGTATAAGACCAGGATTGTTCATGAACTTGACAGGTAGACTGTAACCACATGTGTTATCTGAAACTTGTCCTTGTGTTTAGCTGTGCTTTGGCCTGTTAAGCAGTATTTTACACTACAAGTAGTGGGACTGAACACATAATCAATATAATTATGAAGAGCAGTAGCTGGGCCTTCTTAAGCATCTTATGTGTTCATTGTTTTTATGTGACACATCCAGACCCTGGATGTGGCCAGATGCACCTTTGAGATGTTCCCAGGATTTTCTCACACCTTCAGGGGTTCCCCTTAGCCCCAAACACCTGTCTGACATGTGCTCTTTGACCATTGAGGACAGACTAAGACATACCGCTCTGATCTGTATGTGCCTCAGCTTTAGCTGCCTCACCAATGTCTTTCCAGCTCTTAGCAGAGCGGGCTTTGCCAGCTGCAAGAATTACACCCTTATCTGGTTATACATTCAGAAAGTACAGATCCCCCTTCCTTAGAAGAGGCCTTGCTATATGGTCAACTGCTCCAAGATCGCAGTCATCACTGACAATAAATATGCTATAAATGAATAAGAATAAGAACAAAAAATCAGTAACAATATGTTGAGAGACAGCTAGAGATTAAGAAAAAAACAAATAAAAGAAAATATCAGAACAGTAATTTGATCTTACTCTGCATCTTGAACCCAAGAATGTAGCTTGTGTTCAGCCTGGTAGGTGAGGGCCTAAAAGGTTCCCCTATGCCTCAGAATACTAACAATAAACCCCTGCTCTTATGACAAGACTCATGTATGGTTTTTTATTGGCCATTTACATACATTATCCATTGTGCTCTTGGGGAGTCCTCACTACACATGTAACTTCAAGCCTTCCAAGTGTGTATATCTAGTCAAGACAAGTCAAGTCAATCCTGAGGTTGCCAAGATGCTGTAATGACCCTCCTCCACTCTGCCCTGTGTTTGGCTAACTTTGTGTACTCTATCAGTTGAAGCCCTGTGCAGTCCTTAATATTGGTTCCCCTGCTCTTCATGGGTCTACCACTTTTTCTCATTCCCTCCATGGCACCCTGCCTTATGATTTTGGCAAGGGTGTCCAGCCTTTTCATGATGTGCCCAAACCATTGCAGCTTCCTTCATCGCACAACCTCCAACAATGGTTCATGACTGATTTGCTGCTTGACAGAGTCATTGGTCTGGTGCTCAGTGTATAAGACACACAGTAGTCTCCTAAAGCAGAACATTTCAAATGCCTCAATTCTGTTCTCTAACTTCTTATTAAGCATCCAAACCTCATAGTCAGTGTATGCTTACCAGACTAGAAGTCTCTCCTGATCTAATTTCCTCTTTGTGAAAAATGTCCTCCCCTAAATAGCCAGGCATTGTTTTTATGGGTCCTTTTTTTGAAATGTAAATTGTCTGGAATGGTCTGGCTCAAGTGCCTCAGAACAGGTCTGCAAGGGCCTACTTGATGAGCAAACAAATTCAAGTCAGATGTTAATTTTTGGGTGAACAGGTGAGAAACCCTTGATCACTGCCCCACTAAACAGCCCTGGCTAAAATATATATAAATGTAATGTTGATATTAAATATTATGTTGATATTACAATTCATGCAGATATAATGGCAATACTAAATAGTACCTGCTGCTACAAATACGTAGAGACTACACATGCCATGTCAGTAAAACACACTCAGGGAAACATGCATGATGTCCTGTGAACACCTCAAAATATTGTGGGTTTTGTGACACCTTATCTGAGACTTGAAGGTTAAAATACTCATTCTAATTTTAAGAATAAGAACAAACCAATGCTTGTTACTGCCAAGGAGTGTCATAACTTAGGAAACATTAACATTGGCACCACTTTTTAATCTTTGGTTTCTTCAAAATCTATTTTAACTACAAGCCGATACATAAAGAAAGCTAGAATAACTTAGTTATAAACATGGGTTTCCTGTCACTATTACAATTCTGAAAAAAAAAAATCCCCATATAGTTTGGCAGCAATTTTTTAAGATGAAAAAAGAGTAGACGCTCTCTTTAAAAGCAAATGTAAACTCAGTGCCTTCTCCTGAGTAGCCTGTGTGTTATCAAAGAATTCTTCTGGTATCTCCTTGTAACATTTTTTGAATGACTTTGCAGTTCAAAAACATTGGACATGTTATAGTAAGCTGTGCCAATAAGAAGTTAAACAAACAAACAAAAAAGCTGCTAGCATCACTGGAAGCATATAATGAGGCTTGCAGAGATACATTTGTTAACAATATGGAACTTATGCATCAAATAATTAAATCTGTCTAATATTTAATACTGCTGACTATAACTCCAGATATAGTAGTATATTACTAAAAGAGGGACTTAACTTGCAAATACTAGTAGGATGCAGGCAGTCATAAATGACCACTGTATAGTAAATCACCACTGAAATGCCTCCTTGACCCTTTTAAATAGAGTGGTGGCAGATATGGAGAAAAAAAAAAGTGGGGGTGGATGTGTACCAAAGCATTTGGGTGCATGGGGCAGAACATAAGAACAATTGTTTCCACGGTATAAGAATTTGGCTATTCCCAACAATCAATTAGTTTCCTATCTTCCCAAAACTTGCTAGAGTAGATAGTAATGTGATCTACTTTAAAAGCCAGATCCAAAGCCTTTTGAAATCAATGGAAAGAGACCCATTGCCTCAGACCCTGAGTGTATTCATTCAGGGAGCAAACAAAAGTCATGTTTGTCACATGATCAGCCCCTTGGAAGCACTCTACAGCCAGGCCCTGACAGAAGTGCACAGCCGTAAGATTCTTTAAAAGTGTCTGATCGTGGGAAAAATTAACCCCCATTTTAATGTGAGATCAGATGAAACTGATCGAGAGTGAAGTGCTTTCATTAACTTCTGTTTGTCCTTGCCTGGGTGCAGGGCTGGGTTAATTCAGTCCAGCCCCACCCCCAAAGCTGTCTTCAGGATGGGATATAGGGAAAAAGATAGGAAGTGAGTTCTATCTGGGGTTTGCCCAACCTGTGCTGGAGGAGGGGGTGGCAGATGGGTTGGAGATGGGGGGGCTCCAATCTACCTGCCCTGTCTTCCAGCACAGGATGGGCAAACCCAGACAGAACCCCCTTCCCTCCTGCTCCCCTCCTATATGAAGACAGCACCAGAGCTAGGAGGAAGGGTAAGGAAATACAGGCAAACAAGCCCGCCTCTCTCTGTTGGATTGGCTCCAAAGTGGAGCTTGATCACCTCCCCACCTCCCCCCACAACCAAACAGAAAATGTCTGTTGGATCGGGGAAGGGGGAGGGTCACTAACTCATGGCACTTGCTGTGAACTCCTTGAGTTAAAGCAGGGAGGTGCACATCTGTCAGTGCCCTTAATGCTGGAATGGACCCTATGTAATGGGTAAGGCATACCTACATCAGTCATTGATAAGCCCTAGATAATAAGCCTCCCCATTCTCCTCCTGCTTCAAGGAAGAAATGCATTGCTACAGAGGCAAGCATACTTCATAAGCATACTAAGGTCAACTGCTTAGCTGTTCAACACATAAAAGAAAAAAATCTCTTTACTCTACCCTTTCCCCCATACATCTGCCAGCCTCTTGTTTGGTGGTTGATACTGGAGTATAAAATAGGAGGGGGAACTTTCACCCACCAAAGGAGGAAAGGGGTCTGCTGGGGAATGCTGCTGATGCAAATTACAGTGGAAGAGGAGTTCTTTTCCCTCCAATTGCTTACTCCTTGCTTTCTACCACCATTTCAGTGATATAGTCACAGTAAAGATTGGGGTAATACTGTCATACACATAGGCTGAGGGGCAGTTTAGGCCCCTTTTTGTCACACAGCCATTTAGCCATTTTTACACACCTATTGTAAAATTGGAATAGCCATGCCTTTGTTGTTGGTCTGAAATGTTTTATTTGTTCTGTAGGAATATCATCAAGGCTTTGCCATCATTAAAAGTGTTTATTGCAGTTATTAATTCAGCCATTGTGAAATATATCCCAAAGTGGGTTGTTTGAAGCTTGGGTTGTTTATTTAGTGCCCTACCATTTTCAATGAGGTGACAGGAACCTGATTTACAGTAAATATTATAGTATGGTTCTTTCTTCTCGGATTGTAGGTAAGTTGCTTGAAGATTGTCCATGGGGTTTTTTTGTTTGTTTTTTTTGGGGCGGGAGGGGTCGCCATATTCTCAACGAGGTTCTAACACAACTTCCTTCTTTCCTTTGCTAATATAGTGACCAGTTCTCTTTCAGCATTACTTATCACCTAAATCAAAGCTATCCCAGAACCACTAACCAATTTGGATCAGAAAGAAAGAACATAATGGCTGTCATTCATCATTGGACACTTGTGATTGGTCCAGTATTAAAACAGTCTCATAGAAGTAGCATGAGGATGGCAAAGAGCTAGGATAAACCGACAAGTTACATGAACAGAGATGAACAGTGAGTTAGAGAGGTTTTTGTAGATTGAAGGAATTAAGGAAAAGAAAAGGCATCATTTTAATAGTGAATATGACATCATTTCTGCTTTGAAGCAACATTTGTTAATAGAGGTTGAACTTCAAATGGCTTGATTCAGAGAGACAGTTCAGAGAAATGCCCTGAAAGCTCTATACTTATTTAGTCCCCACTCTTTAACCTCAAGAAATGAAGCTAAAATGTTTACAAGAAAAAAACTTTCTTTTCTGCTTCCTAGTTTTGTATGCATTAAAATACAGCAAGAACAATCTTCCAACAAGATTTCAGCATTTTCTATACCAAATCCTGGACAAATCCAAATACAAACCATCCTGAATTAAATTAATGAAAACACCAATCATGTACAATCTGCTTATGCTTTGATAGACTATTTTGGAAAGGTTTTATTTTATCTGGATTGGTTTGTTCAATATGAATTATTTCTTTCTTTAAATAGGAGTCTTCTGAAAAGCCAATGTTAACTATCATTTAGCAAAGAGTTTACTATTAACTATACAGGGTCTCAATAGTCATGGAACATCACACTGTTTCACAAGAGGTTGTTCAGCAATGTTAATGTCAATGGAACAAAGAAAAGGTAAAATGGATTCATTCCAGCATCGTGGAAACAAAATTAAAGTAAATTATTGAGTACCAGTAATAGCTAAAAAACAATGTAAAAGCAACATGTTCTTGAGAACCCAGAAGGACTTATGTGACTGTGACTGTAACCATAAATGACCCTTTTTTTTAGTTCAATATTTTGTGAACAGAATTAATTATGAATATATAGACAAACCTGGAGTGGAGTGGTTGACTATTGATCACGTTTTGCCAGCCATATTCATGGTCACTTTAAGACTCATGCTTTGATAGCAAGAACAGGAAGCTTGTGTAGTGATTGCTATAAAATCATTATTTATAATATTTAATTACATTGTTAAAGAATCAGAAATATGGCATTGATAGCAATGGGTATCTTTCTTCTGGCTTTAATGGGCACTGCATCACAATTACAAGTCACTACAAATGTTGGGAAAGTTGAAGACAAAGTCAGTATGCTAGGTGTCTTAATTCAGTGGAGGTTCTCCAGTGCCAAGTTGATATGCACAGGCCACACCTACACAAGACAATGACTGTATGGTAGCCCATTACTCTTGTGCAGTAGCGTCACATGGTAGAAAATGTGATGCAACACTGTTGCACAGTTAGTGTCACAAAACAACCATTCCTTGGTGTGACTGCACTTTAACTCCGGTTACCGCACAGTTATTTAGTACTTGTTTATACAACTAAGCAGTCAGTGTCTCATGTAGCTACACCCACAGTATAAGATAATGATTAAAGCAGAGTAAAAAATACTATGACTGGTTGGAAAAGAAGAATTTCATTTTTCAAAAGTATCTGAGATTTCTTTTTTTCCCTTCCCCATTGAAATGGAACTAAGGCCCCTGCTACATGTTACATACATTATGCAATTAACTGGTTAATCGTGCAATAAATTTAGACCAGCCACATTTGCGAAGTAATTTTCATATGACTATACAATGGGGTGTGCAAAGTGGGCCATATTCTATTCGGATTCAGATTTGGCCCAATTTGGGGGATGGTGATGCAATTAGCTGATTTGGATCACTGTCCCAATTCAAGTCGGCCAAATCCAAATCTGAAGATTTGATTCTGATTTGGAGAATCAGCAATTCAGCCATAGAAAGAGCTTTAAATGTTTTTTCTACCTACCTCGAGGTGTTGGGCATGGTTTATGAATGTCAAGATGGTGGGGTGGATGGAGCATCCCACAGGAGTGCAGAGGGTCCCTCGTGTGCTCAGCAGCGGACCCAGAAGTGGACTGAAAGTGCTTCTGGTTCACTTCTAGGTCCTCTGTCGAGAATGCTGGGGACCCCCCGCACACCTGTGGGATGCTCCATCCTCCCCACCATCTCAGCATTCGTAAGTCACATGGTACCTTGAGATATGTAGAAAAAAATGTAAAGCTTTGTTTATGTCCGAATCATCACATCTCTCCAAATTGAACCAGAGGCTCCCAATTCAGGGAGATTAATGGGCCTCCTGATTTGATTTGGATTTGGAGATTTGGCTGCTGAACTGGGTTGAATCTCCTCCTAATAGAATCAGCGACTGAAGTATGCACAACCCTACTAGCCATCTATAAAAAAGAGCCAACCAGCTAGAAAGTTAATGCTTGAAAATGTGTAAGAAATAGGAGGTTTTTATCCAGCTTTAATTTGAATGTGTGCACTGTGGTTTTTATGCAGCTTTAATTTGGATGTGTGCACTGAGGCCTGTCTTTTGTTTATGAAAATGAGAAAGAAAAGACCCACACTAGAAGAACCAAGAGGAAAAAGAATAGGAAAATATAGCAAATTCCGAAATTCTCCAAGATGCAAAACGAAAACTGAACCTGCTTCCCTAATTCCAGGTGAGTAACTTAACTGTTAATTTAGCCTGGAATCAAGCTCTCTGGTTTCAAATCTAAATTGCATCTAGGACCTCAGAGACCTTTCCAACAAAGGTTTGTCAAAACCAGTGTATGTCTGCAATCAGTTTTATTTTTAACTAACTGCCATTTTTGGATGGAAATAAAATTTCTGGAAAAAATACCCAGTTAGAAATGATCTATCTCTCTATAATCTTTGTAAATATGTTCATGATGATTGATACCAAACCAAGAACTACAGAAAATCAGCTGAAGAGAGGCTGTTTATACGATAAGTCATCAAATTTATAGGTCAAATTGTGCTGACTTTAACTCAGTTAATGGGAAAACCAGCATGAGTAAGGAAAGTCAAATTCCCTCCACAACATTGGTGTTTTCCTGAAAACTGTGCTAACAGAAACAGTTAATTTAAACCATTAACCATTGCTAATATAATGTAAAAAGAAAGAAAGGAAGAAGGAGGAAGAAGCAGCAGCAAGATGAAAAATGACCCATAAACCATGCAAATAGTGGGAGTATTTACGTGAGTTACTGCGGAGTAGACTAATTAGCTCCACAGTAAATGTCTTGCACCTACATGTGCAGTCTATTAGGCTGCAGGAAACTAATTAACTCCAAAGTAGGATAGTACTTATATTTACATAGTGGCTGAAGCACGAGAGTGCTTCAGTGCCAGGGCTTCCTGCTGGCTAGTAAGCCCCCAACCTGGCCCTCCACAGCATGTTGAGCTGGATAAGAGCAGTCCCGGGCTGGCAGGATGATGCCCAGGGCATCTTGCAGGCCAAGGCTGCTGCAACCTGGCTTATCATGCTGTGGTCCCAGCCGCATATGTAAACACAGTGCCCAGGAACAATGAACTCCAATGCAATACGTGCTGGAATTTATTGCTGCATGCTAATAGTTTGTGTAGATGCACCCAGTGTGTAGTAAATCTTTTCAAATAGTACCGATACCTGATGTACAATTCAGGCCTGACTTAATCCTGTATCCAATGTACATGTGCCTAAGTGCTTTGCTGAAATGAATCAGCCCACTGAATTTGGGCCTGAGTCATTGTTTTGCAGGGCTGTGCTATAACGGTCAAATTTCAGAGGTAGTTAGACACTGAAAGATGCAGAGGTGCTGAGTAGGAATTAAAAAACATTAAATGTGTAATGTGTAATTCCCACTGAAATCCCATAAAGCATTTCTCTTTCTTGCAGTCTCTACAGATCTTTAAAATCTGGTCCTAGGTATATATTCATTGTATTGTAAGTAAAGTATGAAATCTAGAATCTTCAATAATAATTTTTCTAGAATCTTCTAGAATCTTCAATAATACAGTATGCCATTGTGAATTTTCAAAAACAATCTATGTAATCTATGGCCTACTATACCAGAACCTATATAAAACTAAGTGAAATGCTCCCAGGCCCAAGGGGAGCCATGAATTAGACTAATAACAAATGAGGGTTGGAAGGGACTGCAGGAGGTCATTTACTCCAACCTCTTGCTCAAAGCAGAACCATTCCCAACTATATCATCCCAGCCAAGGTTTTGTCTACCCAGGTCTTGAAAACGTCCAAGGATGGAGATTCCACCACCTCCCTGGTTAGCCTGTACTGGTGCTTCACTGCCCATCTAGTAAGAAAGTTCTTCCTCATATCTAGTCTAAACTTCCCTTGCTGCAACTTGAGACCATTTCACCCAGTTCTGTCATTTGCCACCACCAAGAACAGTCTATCTCTATCCTCTTTGGAACCCCCCTTCAGATAGTTAAAGGTTGCTATTAAATCCCCAGTCTTCTCTTCACCAGACTAAATATCCCTAGTTCCCCCAGCATCCTCTCATAAATCATGTAACCATTTTCATTGCCCTCTGCTGAGTCTCTCCAATTTGTTCACTTCCTTTCTGTAGTGGAAGGTCAATAACTGGACACAATACTCCAGATGGGGCCTTACCAATGCCAAATAGAGAGGAAAAAGAATCACTTCCCTTAACCTGCTGGTAATGCTCCTACTAATGCAGCCCAGTATGCCCTTTAGCCTTCTTTGTAAGGATACACCATTGGCTCATATTTAGCTTCTTATCCACTGTAACCTCTAGTTCGTTTTCTGGAGAGCTGCTACCTAGCCAGTTAGCCCTCAGCCTGTAACAGTGCACAGGATTGTTTCATCTTAAATGCAGGACTTGGTTCTTGTCTTTATTGAACCTCATTGAGGTTGTGGCTATTAATCTCTGCATAGCTCTGAATAAGCCTACTAAGAGTAATGAGTATAATAAACTAAACCCTTAAATAAGAGTGCTAAATACATCCTTTTCCTGTGATTTTGATCTGTTCCATAAATCATAGAAAAGTAGGACTGGAAGGAAACTCCAGAGGTCATCTATTCCAACCTCCTGCCTGAGGCTGGATCATCTCTATCCAAACCAAATCTCTTTATGCATTTAAATTTCCTTCAAAATCCCCTCAAACTGGAATATTTACATTTATTTTTTAATTTAATATTAAAGAAACCCCTTCAAACTAAGCTAAGCTATCTCAGTTCATTGAAGATGATAACAGATGGCCAGCATTTGGATTCTTAAACAGGTACTACTTTGCACACAACCTGAAAACATTTTCCTCAGCAACGTAAGAATCATCCTCATAAAGAAAGTCACTATAGTTTAAAGCATAGATATATTTGCAAAAATTCTGGATCATATATTTGACAATGGAATAGTAGGTGTAGAGAGATCTATACATTGCCAGAGGAGTTCTTTAAAATTAACTTAGGTTTGTTATAGGCTTTACTCTGGACTCCATTAACTTTTAATCCTTCTCAGGGGATTCTTGTACATATTCCATAAAATGTGAGCCAAAAATTGAAGGGAGATTGCTACATCTGCTGAGCCTCTTGATGCGCTGATATGGGAAATTTGCAGAGGAGTGAATATCCTCATACTACTATTCAGTCGGGTGGTCTGAATGAATTTCTCAGTTTCTCATGAACTTTTTGTAAATGTTTCCTGAAGCTCTGCTCATAATTCTCAAGAGTATTCAAAGTTAAGAGACTTGGGTAAGATAGTCTCATATGATTCTTTCTTATTCATTTTTGTATGAGTGCATGAGGAATTTTTAAGGTGTGGGTGGGAGGGGGGAATTTCTAGTCTACTCAAAGAAAGCCATCTCATTAGTCAGATCTCCAAGTTTGTTTTCCAGGTACATTTAATCTACTTAAAGCCTCAGCCGAATACAAATCTCGGAATGATTTCTGAGGAAACTGTGTCACCTCTACAATGGGTCTTGTTTAGGATAACAGATTCCCTGATAATGTCACAATTTGCACACCCTCGATTCCAAAAATAATATATGCCCATTTCTGCTAATGGCTTGCAGAGATAGAGAGGAAAAATGAGGAACAGAGAGGAACATCTTACTTTGCTTTCCTAGAGATCCAATATGGTGATAGTTCTTTATAAAATTATCCACAAACGTACTTTATGAAAAAAAAACACTGATCTGAATGATAGTCATCTTATAGCCTATAAGGGCCAAACTGAAACACCATATTTACTTAAATAAAATATGAGCCCCATCACCTCCCCCTCTCCCATCAACAGGGGGGGAAAGGCCCCTCATCTTACATTCACATAAAAGGAAGCTGCATTAAATACAGTGTATATCTTTGAACTCCTGATAAAAGCAGCATGTGCTCAATAATGGAAACTAACTATGCAGTTGATTAAATGCAGCCACAAGGATTGATTAGTGAAGCCCATCTGAATAAGATACATAGCAGTGTCCAATAAGCACTAGGGGTGTATGAAGAAGGCCATAATTGATTCAGATTCAGATTCAGCCTGATTCTGGGGACAGTGATTCAATTTATTGACTCAGATCACTGTCCTGATTCAATTTAGCCAAATACAAATCTGAAGATTCAATGCTGATTCAGAGAATCACAGATGCAACTTTAAATGTTTTTTCTACCTCAAAGTACCACAGGTGGCTTGTGAATGCTGAGATGTTGGGGTAGATGGAGCATCCCAGAGGAGCATGGGGGAGCTCCCCACATGCTCGGCAGCAGACCCTGAAGTGGACCTGAAGTACTTCTGGGTCCACCGCCAAATGTGCAGGGGAACCCATGCCCCTGTGGCTCAGTGATTGGCCATGGCGGGGGGGGACCCTGGGTTCCCCTCCAATCCAGGAGGCACTCTAAACACTCCACGGTGGACCCAGAAGCAGACTGGAAGTATATCTGTTCCATTTCTGGGTCCTCCACCAAATGTGCTTGGGATTCCCCCCTACCCCGTGCTCCCATGGGACACTCGATCTGCCCCAACATCTCAGAGTTCACAAGCCACCTGGCACCTTGAGATATGTAGAAAAAACATTTAAAGCTGTGTCTATGTCTGAGTCATTAAATCTCTCTGAATCGATTCAGAGGATTCCAGTTTGATTTGGACAGATTAAAGGGTCTCCTGATTTGATTTGAAAAGTCATCTGCCAAATTGGGCCAAATCTCCACTGAATTGAATCCATGACCAAAGGTTCACACAGTGCTAATAAGCATGAGCTTTCTCAAGTCATGGTGAGCCACTACATTGCATATATTTTGACTTCCTCTTCACTACCACAACCGATCTGCATCTTTCTTTCTCATTTCCAGTGATGCCCATTTATCCAACAGTCTTAATTGTCTAGCAATCACTACCAAATGAGGCCCCAAACAGTTCACCCAGAATCCTTCTATTGGCCTCACTCAGTCGGCAGTATATGAGGTGCATTTGGACCAGGTTGCCTTATGCCTTATCTGCATATCAGGTTTTAGAGGATAACCAGGACTTGTGACAGGAACACCCAGTTTCAGTCATGAGTGAGGGCTAATTAGCACATGGATCCTTTGGGGTTGGGGATGGGGGTGGGTGATGGTATCTGAAGCACACTCACACATACACACACACACACCGACACACACTGAGATGTGGGATCGCAATGGATTAAAATACTGTTGATTCTGGTGGGGAACAGCCCAATGAACTATATGGTAAATCATGAGCCTTTTGGCTTTGGACTATATCATGTATAGTTTTTACTGTATATCAGTAGGTGCCAAATTGCTACTTAAAAGTGTGTTTATGGTCTGCGTGTCCTAAAACTTGCAACTGTTTCAAAAAAGGTAAAATATATCAGTTCTGGATTAACTAAGTCTCTGGGTGTTATATACGAATGATTACAGTTATATTTATTTTGAGGTCAGTGTTTTCGAATTTGTTCCTCTCTCTCACGTGCTGAGGGACAGCATGGTCTGACAACAAGGAGGAAGGAAAAGGGGCTTCAAGGGGGAGAACCTGGAGGGAGGCAGAGGGTGAAATGGCTACCTGATACTCCCCAGATTTATTTTCTACTGAAGCAATGAGAGGGGGGAAAAATTCAAGGAAAAATTTCCAACAATTAGATTCTATACTGAGAAAATTACATCAATTGTACAAATCTTCCATAGATACAATCTAATTACTGAGGGGTCATCTTATATTCAGAGTTGTCTTATATTTGAGTAAATACTGTAAATAAATAATTCCACAGTATAAAAAATGCTGAAAATGTTACAGCACTCAAGATACCCCATTCAAAATATAAAGGATTTAGTGGGAAAATATATTTGATCAATGCCCCACTATCAGTCAGGAAAATCAGTTCATTCTGATTAATTTTGAAACTGATATCCAAGTGTCATATTTTCTTTTAATTGTACTTTCTATTGAGTTGCTATTCAGAAGAAGCAATTCTAGAAGCAACTGAAATCTATAATCATCTCTCTTCCTGACTGCAGTGTGGAATATCAGTTGGAATTCCCTCCTGTCAAAGGCATTATTACAGCTTACAGAAATCCCTTCTCACATCCAGCCAACAGAACTGTAAGAAAGGATAAGCATCAAGTTATTACTATTAGTATCCAGAGTTATGCTAATAATCTAAATCCATTTAACATGCCCAGTAATATTGTACATTTATCCAGAAGTTTCAATGGTCCCAAGACTGGACTTCTCCTGGGAATAGCACTAAATCAGCAAACTGTAGAGTTGCATGTGTAGTGACTATAGTAAGGAAATGCTGGGGTTTGGTTCAACTGGGCTAACAGTAAATTCAAATCAGTTTAGCAAGTACCACTGCTTTAAGAAATAATCCTTTACAGATGCTGAATCAGAAACATTACAACTGAAGCATAAAAGTATAAGCAAGCAGCATTTCTACATTTGCTGTCATGTTACACACAGGTTGAATGTTATCCAATATTTACCAATTTCCTTGTAAGACTTTACTGCTACCTTAAAGAACAACGTAGTATAAAATCATAGTACCAGATTTTCCCCCTGCCCGTCACAGCCACTGCCATTGCCTCTGTCTGGAGACACTCTTTTATATTCCTTTGTTGAAACTGAAAGGATGCCTCTGGTCTGATATCAAGATGAGTCATTGAGAGAGACTGTTCCCGCCCCGCTTCCCTAAACCCTACCAAGGTTCTTTCTCATAAGAATACAAATAAAAGTATATATTTGCAGTCACCCGAGATTTTAGAAACACTATCTTTTTAGAATAATGCAATTTTTCAGTCAACACTTTTTCTGTGGGAAGTGTTCCAGACATATTATTAAAATTTGTCATTAGAGTTGATTAGAACTTCTGCATTTCCTTTAAAACATTTATGCAAGAGCAAAAATGATGATTATAATGATAATCTGGGTTTTATGTTACACCACTCAGCACTTACAAAACAATTAGTACAAACAACAGTGTAAATTATGCCACCCCAAATATAATTTGATCTTCATGAAGCTTACTTTAAAAGTCCTTTCTCAGATGCATTTTTATTTGGATTTGATGCATCCTGTTGCAATTGTTTGATCTAACCCTTAAGAAATATCTGAGGGCACAGGGCCTCTACTTTTAAAGTTTATACTTTGACAGGGACTGTAGTGTTTCAAGGAGACAGTAATTCTTGTTTCTATAGGATACTTGGGATATCATGGCAATCCCCACAGTGGATGTGCCTGATAGAACCATAACTATTCCCTAAACCCACCACTGTACTCCCATCCACTCGCATTCATTCACTTTCACATCCATTTAAAATTACCTTCATGCCAGGAAGTTCCAGGGAAAGTTGTAGTGCAAAATCCATCTGTCCTCTTTCATTCCATAGTGGGGATGACTGAAGCCCATATTATGAAAGATTTGATATAATGCAAATAATCAACTTATCTTCCAGTTGAATATTTTATATCATAAGAATCTATACAGAATTTCTTCCTAGACAACAGTGGTTCTTTATGTTGATCTGTGATCTGCTCAGATCTCACAAGCTAAGCAGACTTTGGTTAGATCAGTGCTGGGATGGGCAACTAGCCAAGAAATTCTAGGTGGCTGATCCTTCAGTGACACTGGTTCAGTCATTTGGCTGCCCCCCTAGATGTGCACAGTGGTCCCTTCCATGTAACTAGATTCTCATACTGTGTTTGTGATGTATAGGAATCCATGAATACAAGACCTTAAAACTCAAAAAAGAGAGAATATTTCTATGTATTACTTGGTCTATTAACCTTAATACTCATTTAAATCTATGGAAGTTACAGAAATAAGGCAGCATCCCTGGAAATGTTAAACCCCTACCACTCTTGATTCTCCAAAGTCTAATAATATAAAATCAAATACATTTAACGTAATTCAACTGTAATTGCTTTAGGTTAGATAGCAATATCCCTGTGATAGTTATTGTGTAACTACCTATTGCAGAAGGTTTTTTTACCTGTTTCCAAGCAATCAGCCAGAAATGAGACTTGGATCAGAGGAACCATGGTTTTGATGCTTTACAGACATTCTTATGTTAAATTTTCTCTTGATATTTAATCAAAATAGTATTTGTGCTTCAATAGTTTACTCAACCACAGGTAGAAAGAGTCTAGAAAACCAACAAGAGGGTTCTAAAATGAAAGGATTTACAATTCCTCCAAAATGCTTGCTATGGCTTTGCATTCTTGTCTCTTAGAAGTGTGCCTCACTTGCAAAGCCACCACATATTCTAAAAGTATGTATGAATATTATGGAAATTAGTGAGAAGCTGTAGTAGTGAAACAGTGAGGAATGAGTGGACATGTCCTCTTGGGCTTTTTAAGGTCTGCACCTAACCTAAGGCATAATTGAGCTAAGTAATTACATGGTTTCCTGTAAGTGGTGTAGTTTAGATTGGTGGGGAGCAGAACACACATTTATCCCTTGATAGGGGAGTGGCATGTAGGGAGCAAATCTTAGACCAGGTTATGCCATTTCTAAGCCTGTCTACATGTGCTGAGCTTTTGTTCCGTTATAGGTGTAGACCAGTTTCTGAACACGATTACTGGTATAAGTGTAATGTCTGTACCTGGCCTCAGAGACAAGAGATCCATCCATGTCCCTAATTCACTTTCCATTTTATCTCTATTAAGCTAGTGCTGTAGTTTACATGCCCTTCCAGACATAATAAAACTTGTGCTTGGTAATATTGTTGCTGGGAGGTGTTGATCTTGTACCAGTTTAACAGTATTTAGTGTAATTTTTTCAGACATTTGCCCTCTGCAGCAGGAGTGTGATATACTTTCAGAGTAATGTAATTTCTTGCTGTTACATGAACACAATGTCTAAGGGAAGATGAACCAATTGTTAGACCACCTTTCTCCAGGCATATGTAACATTCTAAATACTATCACTAGTGCTTTAAAATTAAAATATTCTGGGTGCATCTACTTGTGCATGAGGCTGAATAATCTCAGGCACTGCTTTGCCCAGTGCACCCCAGACCACAGCACATTGAGCCCAGGTGGAGCAGCCCTACTGGCAGGGTACTCAGGGGGTCAGCCTGCCAGCCTGGGGCTGCTCTGACCTGGATCAGTGTAAATAACTCCACTGTAGGACAGTACTTGTGTTGAGCAGCACTATTCTATGGCAGAGCTAATTAGTTAAATCCATCCTAATTGTACTGTGCATGTAGACAGTGACGTTTTCTCTCAGAGCTCATTAGACAACTCCGCAGTAAATTTCTTATGTAGACATGCCCCCTGAGTCTGTTCCTGTGCCCACTAAGTCCAGAGGCAAAAGCAGGATTGGATCCTACTTAAGATAAGTAAATCCATCAATCATTATGTTAACAGTTGCAGTTATTTCTTTAACTATAGACTTAAAAGCTGATGCTGCTTCATCCTCTAGTGAATACATCTCATTCTCCTGTTATGTACAGGTTTGATTTACCTACAGTAAAACAGGATTCTTTCCTAAACTTTGTTTTGTTTTACTTTATGGAAAAACAAAGCCAAAATGATTGAAACTGCTCTCAAAATGTAATACATACCATATTTTAGAGTAATTTTGATAGAGTGCTCATGTGAGCATGCACACAGATATTTCTCAATACCAAAAATAATTTGAAAAGCAAAACTTATCCACAGGAATCA
>NW_017728886.1:21556728-21566540 GCF_001723895.1 Crocodylus porosus
ATATATATATATTGCAATCATTTAATAAAGAACTCATTGTCATAGATTATATTGTGCTGGTAAGAGAAGAAACAGCGTTTACTAATGCTATTGGATCAGTCTTCTCACAGGCAAACTAGCTCAGTGCTATGAAATTAGGCTGATCCTGTCAACTTGCTTCTTTGAGGGTAAAATATGGGCTATAATTTACTATTGGAGGAAACAGTTGGTATTGTATTAAAGACAGACAGACAGACAGACAGAAACACTAGATTTATGATATGCTTTCTATTGCAAAACCCAAAGACTTTTACTAGGCATAATAAGATCTCTCTATGCTTGACTTACATAATCAAACTGTTTGATTCAACCCTATAATGTTTACATTTTGCCTGATAAGCACTCACATAAACATTAATTAAAAAGAGAGATAGATGTACGGCAGTCAACCGTTGATAATGAAAACAATAAAGCTGACAACATTAATAAGAGAGCCATTTGGATCTTGACTAAATGGCATTGGCGTTACTTTTTCTTATATATTTTATATCATTTTCCCATTCAGAACAATCTTGTTTTAAAGATTGTTTTTTTTCTCCTGACTTCTACACTGGCTTACATGATTACTTCAAAATAATTAGAACTGATTGAGCCTGTGTCTTCCTGATTTATTTGGACAGATCCTTCAACATTGATATTATCATTACGGATTTTCACTTTGTGGTTTAGGATGTTTTCTTTTACATCTACTATTTCTTTCTTAAGGCTGTGAAAGAAAGTTTGAAATCCTTATCAGTTTTAAAGAGGACAAGATGTATTTGGTGTGTGGTTCTTGTTTCAACACCAGTGACTTCTTTGGTTGTAGTTTCAGCTTTAGGATCTAATTCCTGAACACATTTCTATTCAGGATGGCTACTTAGGTAGGGTGTAACTTTAAGTACATAGTTATTTCACTTTTGAGTTAAAAGATAAATAAATGCTTAGGTATTTTTCTAGTAAAAGTCCTTAAAATTGCCCTTAGACGGACAACGTTCTTTGGATAAATCTGGTATCTTTTATTAGACCAGCTAAAATAGTAGGGAACATTCTTCTTTGCAAGCTTTTGGGTACAAACACCCTTCTTCAGGCTGAGGAAGTCTGCAGTTGTTCTGTGCTCTTCCTATTTTACTTGGTCTAATAAAAGATATCAGATTTCCACAAAGAATCTTGTCTCTCTATGTCCTTAGACCAACACGGATACAACCGACACCCCTTAAAATTGCCCTTTACACTTCTAATTCTATATGCAATTGTTAACCCTGTTACTTGCTTCTTTCCCACTAAATATAAACATTTTTTACATTTAGAGAAATATATGTCTTAAGTAGAAAGTAAATGAATGCTACTAGTTTAGCTTAGATAACAATAAACAAACCTTGCTTTTGTTACTTTTTTCCGGTAACCATAGTGGGGATATTGTACCTACTTATTCCTACTTTCGGAAGTGATATGAAGAACGTATTGTTTTTATCTTGGATTAGAAGCAGCTAAGGTATGAAAAAGATATATATGCATCTAAGTTTAAAAGCATCATGGGTTATATTATGCATCAGAAAATGTTCATTCACATTAGAAGGAAGACAGGGCTATACAAGTTAATTTGATCTATGCATGATCAGAATATCTATATGCCAAGTTCCATAGGTGTGAGGTTCTAAAGCATCATATCACATCCTTTTAAACCAAAACCTTTCACATTTTTCCTCCATAAAATTGCATGGAGATGAATTTTGAAAAGCATACATTAGCTACGTAGCAGACAATGGGATTAACCAGGATTTTAGCTTTGATGTTTTACTAAGTTTCACATTGTTATGAAAAACAGAGCACATCTATGGGTGCAATTAATGTTAAATTAAAATTAACATCATTTGAATGTTCGCCAGGTGTTACCAGATTTGCCCGTCACTTTGAGGTGTGCTCATTTATTAGGGGTACATTTCTAGGGTCTCTGTAATTCTGTCAATGTGCTGCTTGTGTTTCTAAATGGAGTTGTATCTCTCCCTTCTGGAAGTCTTCACCCCCCAGTGGAGCTACCTTGCAGGACTCGGGTTTAGTGGGGCTGGGTTCCTCCAACCACCGAATCAGTCAAACACATGAACCTACATACACACAAAGATCAACAGGATATGCTTGAGCCAGGCCAGGTTATTTAGCGTTGACAGGGTAACACCCTCATATGCCTTGAACTCAGCTGATCAGGGCAACAGAAAGTAGGTTTAGACTAGACATCTGAAGGCACAACTTCACAGTCAGGGTGGCTAGGATCTGAAACCAACTTCCAAGGGAAGTGGTGCTGGCTCCTACCCTGGGGTCTTTAAGAGGAGGCTCAACATTTGCCTGGCTGGGGTCATATAAGCCCAGTTTTTTTCTGTCCTGCCCATGGCAGGGGGTTGGACTAGAAGATGTACAAGGTCCCTTCTGACCCTATATCTATGAATCTATGAATCTATGAAACAATAAAATGCAGGCAGACACAAGCACACAGGTTAACAGAGCACATCTGAGGCAGGCCAGCCTATTCAGCATTGATAGGCTGACACCCTCATTTGCTTTGAACTGAGTTCATCCCTTATTTCAGCAGGACAATAATAAATGCAGGTAGACACACATACACACATGCTAACAGAGGATGTCTGAGCAGGCTGGGTCCAATCAGCACTTTCAGCTGATACCCTCATGTGCCTCAAAACTCAGTGCATCACAGTCTCTTGTCACAATGGTCCTACTAGTAACCCCTTGATAACCAGACCTCACTGTGGTTTGGGGCATTACAGGGATCTTTGGCTTAGGAAAAGGAAGCATTGCTGCAGAGCAAATGGGGAGGTCAAGGGGAAAAAAGAGTAGGTGAGGTTCATAGAGAAAGTATAGCAACCAGTTTGACCATAAAAGTTATTTACTGCCAGGTATATGAGCTTATGATGATACCAGTAGTAATAGCCATACAAGAGAGAGATAAATAAACAGTTACAATATTACATGGTTTCAATTAGGGTTTTGGGGAAGTCTAGCTTAAGTCTGATTAGCAAAAATCAGGTTTAGAAAGCTGTGCCTGAAGTAAGAGAATAAAAGTCCGGTTCCTGGAGTCAGAGAGAGAGCTGGGGCCTCACCACTCAGTGAAGCTTGAACCATTTGTGGTTCCCAGGTGTTGTTGGAGCGGGCAGACAGGCAGAGTCCTCAGCACGATCAATGGAGAGATTCCAGGCAGAAAAGGAGTGAAACTTGTGTGGCTTTGGATCCAAGCACCAGGACAGAAACTTGAGCTTGGGTAGGGGTTGTTGTAGAGAGCTAGCGATGGTTCAAGGGAGAACACTAGGTTTGTTTAGGGGTAAACAATGATTCATATGCTGGATAATAGGAATTGATCACTGCTGGCTATAGGTGGCATTACTCTGAGGGAGTTCACAATACAGACAGGAAGAGTCAGCGTTTTGGATACCAATAGAGGAGTCATTACTAGAACTGGTCTGATAAATGCGGAGCTGAGGGTGTGTAGATGTGGGTTGATTAGCATTTGGAGCATCATGCAGTGCTCCCCTGCTTTTCTGATCCCAGAATTCAGTGCGGTCCTTGCCTTGGAGTCTCTGTTCTCCATCCTGAATGCTAATGAAGGTGGTTGCCTGTTCCATCTCCCATTTAAATGAGTTGTTATCCGGTTCCATCTCAGATGCAAATGAGATCAGGGGAGTTGCTTCACTCTTATCACCCTTGTCTGGAGGGCTTTAGGTGTGTCTCCCACTGCATCTTCTTTGTCTCCTGTAAGTCTTTCTTCTAATCAGTTCTTGTTCAGGCCGAGGTGAGGAGGGGGAAAGTTCTTTGTGAGTGAGACAGGCTGTGAACTGTGCCAGGGTTCCCCAAGGACACGGACCTGAGAGGTAACACAGGGACCTTGACAGGTTAGGCCAGGTTGGACCAGCCCTGGCTGGCAGGAGGCCTTGGGGGCCAGCCTGCCAGCCCAGGTCTGTTCCCCCCTGGTTTAACCTGCTGTGGAGTGGACGACTGGGGCTTCAGTGGAAGGCAACCCCCACACTGAAGCACCCTTGTGCTGCAACACAAGTCAGGCAGTGTCTGCATGTGTGCTGCTGCACACAGAAACACACCACAGCAGGGTAGTACTCGTATTTATGTATTTACAAGTACTACCATGCTGCAGAGTTTATTAGTTTATTCTAGCCTACTAGGAGTGAATATGTACACACTGAGATATTTCTTATGGAGGTAATTAGTCGACTCCACAGTAAACATCTCATGCAGACGTGCCCACAGAAAAGGAAAAACATCCTTCATTGCAGAAGTAGGGTTCATGGACTAAAGAAAGCTTTCTTCTAAGGAATGTTTGCATAATCCTGGACTAATAGATTTTATGATCAGCAGAGACCATTATAATCATCTAGTCTGACCTCTTACAGGCCATAAGATTTCACTCAGGAGTTCCCACTTCATCTACATAATTTGCAATTCTGATAAATCACATTTTTTATGATGACAGCCAAATACTACATTGAAGATTTTAAGGAACCAAGAATCCATTTTTCTGCCAAGTAGCTAATTCTATTGATCAGTTCCTCTCCCTATTAAGATTTGTCAGTTTTCTAGTTTTAATTTATCAGCCTCCTCCCACTGAGTCTTGCTTCAGCCATGGGGAGATTCAACATCTAGGAAATAACAAAGCAGAAATTTGAAGCAGTGTGATTTACAGGAAGATATTGTGTTCCTCTCTGTTACATTTCTGAAACCACAATGAAGATAGCTGAGAGCAATGTTTTGTGCATGATTTATACTAGTACAGATGCCTCCTGTTTGTCAGATTTTCCAATCCTTTGAATGTTGATATTTGGAAGAAGTTCAAATTATGTCTTCCAAGTACAGTGTGTACTTATACTCCCCGCCTCTCAACTACACTATATAATATCCTTATTAATGAGATATCATGATGCAGTGGGTTGCTATAGATGCACTGTTCACCCAATGCCAAAAAATTCTCTCTTCTGTGCACAATAAGTGACACATGCTTGCCCTCTCCTGTTTTCTATGTAGTTCAACAGTAACTATAGCATAGTTGTCAACTGCATATTTATTAGTAATAATAATATATTTTAAATGCATCATTCAATATAAAACATTGATAAAATAGGAGTGAAATCCACTTCATTGCTGAGAATCAATGGAAGTTCTATATATAAATTAAATCCCATTTATATCACAGATAAGTGTGCATGCACCTACACATCTTAATTGGAGTACATTACATACAGTGGTCCCAACATATGGCCCATAGGCAACATTGCCAACATTGCTTTATATCAGCCTCATTTGTCAACTTTCTAATGTCCTGTGTACGAGCAAAGTACGATGCTATTTTCAATACGTTACTTACTCAGTAGTGTTGCCCATAAACTAAAAAAAATCAGGTACCACTGCTGGAAAAGACTAGATCCTCCATAGACTATGATTTAATGCAACATTTCGTAATGCTCACTTTTGCCCCTTAGGATACTGCCTGTTTAATTATTTCTTCTCTGAGACTGAACAGTGTTAGGTAAGAGGAGGGAGAATTCCATCAATGGCATTATACCTATTAAAGCCATAATGCCTTTGTTATGCAGGGATTGCTTAGGGAAAGACAATACTTATTATGCCAGCTGGGAGAATTTGGTGATTTATTCACTAAAATCTGTTTCAGGATTATATAATATTATTTGAGACATTAAGTTGAATTTCATTAATAGTTTTAGCCAAAAGGAAAACATATTTTGCAAAACAATACATTTCATTTGTTTAAAAAAAAAATTAAATGTTTTGGGAATGTATAGAAACATAGATGAAAGGGACCTCCTGTGTCACCAGGTCATGCCACCTGCAGTTGCAGGCACCAAGTTAATAGATAATAAATCAAAAGAGAATCAACAGCCATCCATATTCTGATCTCCTTACAGAACATAAATCACATAGATCAATTAGGCAAATCAATTGGGTGTGGATATGGACACACACACACAGATTGTGAAGTCAGTGCTTTAGAAAATGAAGTTGTAAGAGCACTAGTTTATTTTAACATGTTATATGATAGTTGTGCAAAGCTTCTCATTACATCACCTGCTTCTTATGTATTTTTGCTGTTGCACCTCAATTCTGGTCTGTAAGATTCTTATCATTTCAATTCCAGGAATCTTTTGAAGTGAGGTTGATAACCACATTAAATTGCATGGCACTTTTGTGAGTTTTGCAAATATGCAGTAGGATAAGGTGGCCAAATTCATTTTCCCGAGTGACCTAGGAGAAGATTTAAACACTGAGATATTCAGATGAAAAAGGATTGAGCATGAATCCACAGCAACTCTAAACCACCCCACAGATACCTGCTACTTGATATGATAAAGATTCAATGATCTCAATAAATTGTATTATGAGTTGGGACTCCAGAAGACAGGCTACATGGATCTAAATGGATAAAATGCTCTACTGTGAATTGCAATATATAACCACTACAGTAACCAATGTCAATCAAATAATCCCAAATAGAATTTGTGTAAAATAAGTTTCGGAAAAGAATAAGCCAAATTCTTTCCTAGTGTAGTTCAACTGGAGCTGATGGAACTGCAAGCAGGATGAATTTAACTTGGTTTATGGTAAGTCACAATAGAGAAAACAGCACACGAACTAGAAAATAAATAGAAAAATAGTGGCAAAACACTAATCTAACACATATAGAGTCTCAATTTTCCTTTGGTATCTGCACCATGTAAAACAGCTGTGTGAAGTTATCATTGGTTTTCAGGAAAACAGAATTGTATTTCAGAGTACACACATTTGAACAGTAGTACAGCTCTAAAGACTCACTTCCAGCTCATTAATTTCCCTTGATCTCACTGTCCACTTCTGACTTAATAGATTCCTCTTTCACTCTGTAAAAGGAATGGTGTCCCAGGGAAACGACTCTCTTTAAAGAACCCTGTGGCTTAGTTTTTTCAGGCATTTCCTGTTCCCCAAGGAAAATATTTCCCATAGACCTTTTAGTCATACTACAATAACATATTCCCTTATGAGCTCTGAATCATCATCCTTTAAGTATACATGTGCTGATCTCTGTTCTGTTTTCCCATAGCCTGATGAGGAGCTTATGATATTAAAGTTTTCTCTCTTTCATTTATAGTTACTCTTTTGAATAACTTGCACACAATTCTGTGCTTTTTCGTGGCTTTTTCTGTCTCCTTACCATTGCAATTTCTACATCCTGTGGCATTGTTCTTTTAAATAATGGCAGCACTGATGTTTGTATGACCAGTTCAAGCAAGTTGCCTGTGAATAAGCACTCAGTTGGTGCCTCTTAATTTTATTTTCTCCCTTTCTTGTTTATTTCTATTTCTTAAATGAGAAATTAATATATTTCTAAATATAACAGCTTTGTAGGAATTGACTCGTGCTGAAGAAATAGCAGAGATTTCTCATTTCTTTGCTGATTGGGGCAAATATCTACATGAAGGCAAATATCTATGCTGCCTGGTATGTAGTGCTGACCACAGAGAAAACTTATAAAATGTATTTGAACATTAAAGATGCATGTTTTTTGTAATCTTATGGTGAGTATCATAGAAATTGGCATCCTTGACACAGAATTCAACAAAAAGGGTACCATTCAGATTCTGAATATTAATTTCTAAGAAGACTGTTAGACTTGTCCCCATTGCATTATAAAGGGATGTGACAGAAACATACATTTTACTGATCTAACAAAGGCACTACAGCTCGTAGTTGTCTATGTGACACTTTGCATTATTATCCCGAAGTATTTAATATTCTAAAAGACCATATAGGATCAGAAGTTGGATAGAAAATTGCTTAGGTACATCAGGATCTGGGTTTCATAATTATTAGATGCATAGATTCATTCTTTCTTCTGAATTAACTGTGAGCAGTGCTCCTGGGAATACTATGCTTATGGAGGTGCTATTTTGAGATGAAATTTTAGCCACTGGCTCTGACTAGAAATCTTATGATACCTTTGTGGAAAAGCAGTGGTATTACTTTTACTGGCCTAGTAAAACTCCATTGAAGAATATTATATTATGCTTATTTATCCCTCCCCCCCGCCCCACACACACTCTATATTCAACTGGATATGATTGGATATTTATTTCACATCTTAAACTGTTGTGCAGGATTCCTGTTCATTATTTACAAGCTGTCACAGTCCATCCTGGAAATTATCGTATTTTGGTTATATGTTCATTCAGCTTATGGAATGAGAAATGTTTAGGTGGGCAATAATAGGTGCAAGGTTGTTTACTGTGATTTTTTTCCCCTTTGGGTTCTCTTAGATTTGCTAACAAGAAGCTTTTTCTACAAAAATGACTTCTATGATCTTTCTTATTGAAGAGAAGTTTTCTTGGTTTGTCTTATTGAGTCTCTATCCGGACAGACTGAAACAATGATAGAAGTAATGGCTGTTACATTCTTTTTCGTTCTAGGACTGAATATATCGTTTGACCCCAGAACTCCTTCCTGCCATGGCAGGGGATCAGACTAGATAATCTATTCAGGTCCCTTCTGACCCTAGAAGCTATGAAACTATAAGACCCATTCCCCTCATAGCCAAGCAGCACTGTACCTGGACTCCTGGCAGCCCCAGACAAACATTTAGTATTGGTTTCCTCTTTGTCAGAGGTAATGATGATATTAATCAGACAATGGAAAAAAAATACCATTTTTGGGCCCCTTTTCTGTCCAGGCCCCAAGCAGTTGCCTGGTTTACCCATGCCTGTGTCCCGACCTGTATCTGAGTGGTATATCAGTTCCAACACTAACCTCAGACTAACAAGAGAATGAAAGACAAAACCTTATCTGTTTTCATTACTTTATATTTGCATTATAGAAGGTTTAGAAAAACAAAAGGTTTACACTAGTGAGTCAGCATTTTATCAGTTTTTAAAAGTAGCAGACAGGTGATGCAAACTTAAACCAAAGGAATCTTTGCCCAAACCACTGAAGAAAGAGTAAAGGGTAAAATTTACACTGCAAGTTGCACATTTTTAGGTTTAATTTGTCTGTTCATCCAAGATAGCCCTGGCACACATTAACTTAATGACGTGATGGGATCTGTTCCTGATCCCAATAATCATACCTCCTGCCATGCCATATATATATGACAGGATAAGTGATTTGGGGATCATAAAGTAGAAATCGAGGTGCCTGGTGAACTAGTATGGTCCCAGGGCCGATAAATGCTCCATGCATGCGCGTGGTGGCAGCGCAGCATGTAGGTGGTGTGGAGTACAGCCCAGCAGTTTAGAGAGCTGCATCCAGCTGGTGAGTCTGTTCTGGTGGAAGGGGAGTGGGGAGGGAAGGGGCGGGGGGGGAAGATCGAGGCCCCCGCAATGTGGGAGGGAGTGGGGATGGAGCTGGGTCACAGAAAAGGGAGGCGGCTCCCGCCACTGCACACACCCCAGGAAGGCATGGTGGGGGTGCCCAAGATCTGTGTGGGTCCGGGCTGGCTGCCACTGTGGGCTGTAGCCAGGGGTACACTGGGCTCTTCCCAGTGAGGACTGGGCTGGGCTGCACTCAGGACAAGTGACAGCACTGGGAATGGGGGTTGGGGGGGGCTTCGGTGAATTTTGGGGTGGCTGCTGCCCCCCCACCATAACCCTTCTCCCAGTTCCACTGCTGCATGCCCCAAGGGCAGCCCAGCCTAGCCCTAGCTGGCAGCCCACAGATCCACGGGCACATGCTCCCCCATGCACTCCTGGGGTGCACACAGCTGTGGGAGTCAACCCACTCCACTTCCTACACCCCAAAGA
>NW_017728886.1:21566640-21594458 GCF_001723895.1 Crocodylus porosus
AGCTGGGCAGCACCTACCCCAGCCCCAGCCCCAGCCCCAGCTGCAGCCCCACTCCCTCCCTCACTGCAAGGGCCTCGGTCTACCCCCCACACTTTTTCCTTTCCTCCTCCCCTTGCACCACAACAGATTTACCAGCCAGACACTACTCTTCAAGCTGCTGGGCTGTCTATTGGAAATTGGATTGGTATCAACCTCCTTAAAAATCGGCTATTGATATCAGCCCAAAAGATCTCTATCAGTGCACCCCTAATATGTAGGACTTTTGTTTTCCAGGTTCATGGCCACATACATGGGCATTAATGCTACATGTCAAGACTGTGGATAGTATATTGGCCATAGCTATAGTATGAGATGTAGCTATATACATAACTATGTATATGTCCAGCTCAGTGTGCTCACCCCTTGTGAATGCATACAAGCAGCACTAACCCCTTGGCAGGGGGCTTGGGTGTTAGGCATGTATGTAGTTGTCTATGTGGGGCAGAGTTGTGTGTCTGGGAATAAAATGAGTACCTATACATAAGAGTCAAAATATCATAAAAATGACTAAAAGACTATTCCTTGGGTGAACAAAAGGAAACAGAATTCCACCTCTTCATAATCCTTTCTTTAAACACATTTTTGGCATACAAAGCCAATGTAGAATTACAGCAGGGAATGTGTTAATCTTTCCATGTCTGGACTCTCAAAGATGGCCCCTCTCCCCATTTAAAATCCAGAGAAAGTCCAACCCAGAACCTGAAATTCATCAATCTTGTTCTACAGCAGGCCTGATTGACCCAAACCTCCCCAAACTTTGGGAAGTCTAGGCCTGACCTTTGGGAATAAAGCCACTCTCTGAAGTGGGGCCAAGCCAACACATTTTCAATTACACCAATTATAAGAAGCTTCCGATTCAAATTTAGCTGAACTTTACAGCTCAGACCAGCTTCGGGAACTTGGAGGTTGCTGAGTGGGTCTGGATTGGATTTGGGCACCAGAGCCACACATTCTGTTTTCTTCCATATCAACAACATAATGCAAATATTATGAAGACAAAAAATTACCAAGTGCCAGCTCAATAAGCAGTTTGAGAACAAAGATTTTGACTGTTCCTTTAAACATTTACTTCAGGTGTCATTTGACTTACTGGACAGTTTAGCAAGCCTGAATCATGATACAAAAGTTTTTATACATTAATAACATTTTCCCTCCCCAGAGTTCTATTTCTTTGCTATCAGTTAACTGCTTTATATTTTCTCTATATTCTTCTATCCAGCTGCATTTTGGTTCTAATGTAGGTTGTAATTTGGCTTTACCACACAGTGCACATCCATTCTTGCTGATGTTCTGTAGAACAGTACAAGATACAAATATTGTACTCATAGTATGATGTGACATTTTACCAGGATGGAGACATTAATGAAATACAAGCATCTGAAGGTAGATTTGTGGCAAATGCTGGACTTACCATGAGTGCATAATGTGTCTGTCTCAAGACTACACTCTTCCAAATGAGAGGACACCTGTGCACTTGCCATCTATTTACAGATGAAATTTTAAAGAGACTTGAAGTTTTGAACACACAGTATTTAAGTTCCATACTTCCATTCCTGAGTAACTGAGTTGCATACTGGAGGGCTGGAGCTTTTATGGAATTAACAGTGTACGGACTATACCCCTAAAAGTATAAGTAAGTACTTGATGCCTGACAACTAGTGAAAGTCTGAAGAGGAGTAGATCCATGCCTTCTATGATTTCTCCACAAGTGGGTTTGGACTAAATGGCCCTTTAGGACTATCTAACCAAGTGGTTCTATGAATTTCCCCATACTACATCCACATATTTCATATTGTACTCAGATTTCTATTGGCAGAAGTCACTTGGAAGTGGGTGTTAATGCTGTAGAAGTCTCATGTTAAACTGGGCTGAGCCCTCTGAATTCAGACATTGAATGAAACAGACCTTTTGATTCTAAGTGGTTATCAAAGGAATGCACTTCCCAGTCTATTTGTTCAATACGCTGGATTTTCTCAATTGGGAGACCTGGAGGGTGGTGAAGATATGGTGTTCAGAGATTTTAAATACTGCATACATCTACATTGTTCCTGAGGCCAGAGCCTCAGCTGATGTGAATGAACACATTTTTATTAGTGTCAATTAGACCATTAGATGTTCTGGCCTGAGGATTTCTTAACTAATCCTGTGCATCATAACTGAGAAAGCAACAGGTGTAAATGTCTCCGAAGTAAAAGAATCACCACAGGGAACTCTACTACTGCATTAATTTTTGCTTCACACATTTGTTTGAAAAAGTCCCCTGTTCAGAGGACACGTGTTGGGGTCTATATTCTGGTTTTTGACTAATATAAACAATTATGGGTCTGATTCAGTATACATAGTTTCTTTTATCCCTTTTGGGAGAGAAGATGTTTAATAAAAACCGTGGCATGCACATGTGTTATGTTTCTTCCAGCAATACTATGATGAGATTCATTCATGATTCCATTCTCAGAGGCTTGTCTGAGTTATTCTGGGGTTTTTAGAAAACAGTCCCAGTAATTCATCATTTCCTTATCAACACTCACAAGAAGGGAACCTTTATCAACCCTTAAGCATGCAGGACAGCAGTTATGGAATAAAGTGTGAAGTCATTGCAGCTATTTACTGAAGAAGACTACATCTAGGCCCTTTGAAATACTGAAAGATAGACATTATCCAGATATACATTATGCATAGACACTAGACTAGTGTGGATTTTTAATACACACACACAACACCTTCACATTATTTTCTGACAATCTGGTAAGTAAAATACCTATTTTTTAATGACTACCACTTTTAAAATTGGGGAAATGTATGTGATTCGATAATGGAAATCAAATTAAAGTAATCTACAGTGACCTGTTCCTTCCCAGGAAGGACTGAAAAGATAATATTGTTCCCAAAACATATTTTTGCTGTCAACTTTTAGTTTTGTTTCCCCAGGAAGAATGAATCCAGCCAGATCTAAATAACCTACCTTTGAGTCATAGGGGTAATCTTTAGGCATTCTCAGATATAAACGTCTTGCTCTCTACTGCTTTACAGTAAAGGCTAAACTGATCTAATAAACATTGCTTTTCACGTAACCCAAATTGAAACTAACATGCTACACAAGAGAAGGTCACATTTTATTTTGAGCCTGCTGTGTCACTCAGACTTGGCCTGAATCTTACCCATATAATGAGCAGTCTTGGCAGTCAGTCACAATGGCAGCTTGTCAGTGTCTGCAGGCTCTGTTTGAGCAAATAAATAGAATTAAAATTTTATAGCAAACTAGGTAATAAATAATTGTCCCTTCTTTTCCCTAGTTGTATTATCATTTGTTTAATTTACTTTTTTTTTAAGCTTATGCTTTGTGTGCAGACAATGTGCTATACAGAAGATCATCTGTGAAGAAACATTTTATTTTTCTGGGGAGGGCTATTGACTTCTCAAAAGAAGGCAAATTGGTTTGCTTTTTTTTCCCAAGGTGCTTCAAAAAGAAATGAGTGATGCAACGTTTTTCATTCACTTGGTTCTTTAAAAGGTCAAGGCAACATCTCACAAAGCTCATCTTAGTTCAGAAGAATTGCAAAAGCCATTATTATTAACAGTGTACAGATCAATATAGGCTGATCAAGAGTACATCCTACAAAGGAACTACCTTGGTTGTTCTCCATGTTCTAACAGCTGGCCTTCTGTGGCACTCACTCATAGTAAGTAGAAGTCCATGGGTCATTTCTTGTCCAGACCCGTTGTACACTCAGCTACAAAGCTTGGTTCTCTAGTTACAGCTATAGAGAATCGTATTTTCTCTGGTATTCCCTCCTCAACCTCTTTGTCCATGAATGTCATTAAACTGTATAAATTCTCATAGTGGACTTCAACATGTTACACCTAGACCTAGATTCAGACATATGTTGTTGGTACATTTTTAGTTACACATACAAAATTAACTATTTAAGTTGGGCACCAGATGTGTCTTGCTTATCTCTTGAACTGATTTTCTAATTACTTGAGTAGTTGTCCAGGGGTCCTGCACTATTGGCCTCCTATTGACAGATGCTGATTAAGCGAAAATCTATTGTGAAGCATGTCTTTATTTATTAGCCTGTTATTTGACCAGGAAAGCAGTTTTGGCATCTCATTTTACAGCAAAATCATTTGATTGCTTCAGACACTGAGTTTGGAATTCATTACATCCACGAACTCAAAACCATTTCCTTTCTGTCTATAGAACTGTTTCAATAGGTACAAGCTTTGCTTATTTTTTTTTATTTGCTTCCATGGTTTGTTTATGTATTATACCGACTTTTCCTGATAATTTGAGCACAGGAAAAGAACCTGTGCAATATATAATGTAATCCCAATGTATTTTAAATTATCTCTAACCTAATTTCTGTAACTGTGATGGATGGATTTTATAAATAAAATTTGTAGTGGCAGTAATGTGAACTAATAATAGCTGTCCATACAAACTGAAAATGCTTAGTTTCAGGTAGAATAAATTAGTGTACTGTGATATTAGGGGTTTCAAAAAAATGTTACAAACCATTAAATAAGTCTGTGGGTTCACATGTGCACACAGAGAGGGAGATTCTAAGCCCCCCCTCAACACTTATAGGTAACGACATAATATGATCTAATGCATGAGCCACACAATCACACCTGTCATAGCACATGTGCAGGGCAGGAGGTGCAATTATGGGATTGCACATCAGATCCCATTGCACCTCATTGCTGGTGCAGGGGGAGCCAGATACCAGTAAGAAGCAAGCTCCCATGGTTAGATCCCCTTCAGCTGAGGTGTTTCCAGTAGTAAGGGTGCCCCATGATCCCTGTAGCTGGGAAATCACTACTACCACCATCTCCCAGCCTTCGGGGTACATGAAACTCTTGCTGCTCCCAGCCCCGGGGTTTCATGCACCCCCAAAGCTGGGAGATCATAGTGGTGCTGGGACCCAGAATTCACAGCTGCTGGGGATGAGAGTCCCCAGCAGTTGTAGGATTCACAGTCCCATCCTAAGCCCCTCCCAGCCACAGGAGAGACCCTGCTACACATACAAATTAAAGTTCAATAGGAACCAACTAGAAAGTTAAAACACATTTGGAAGGTCTAACTTTATGGATGGTTGGAGCTCTTTAATGGTGCAATAGCAACTTTGCACATATAAGCTGGTCTCAAAGTAACTGTGCAGTTAACCAGTTAATTGTGCAATAGTTGTAATGTGTAGATGGAATCCACAAGTTTTGATTATAAACCAAAAATAACCTAAATTTGTCTGGAGTTTAAAGCTGAAATTTACCTCAGGAAGATGGCATCTGGTTATTTGACCCTATTTGAAGGAGTTAAGCTGTATTTTCCTGAAAAACTAGAAGAATATCCTAATAAATAATATTGAAACAATAATAAAAAATCTATATTCCTTGATATTATCCTAGAAGATGTTTCCAAGATCATTCAGGTGTGTTTGAGGGACTAGGCAAAAGATTTTATAAAATAAGATTAAATATATAGATTTGGGATCATTTCCAAGTAATAAAAGTTATATTTGAAATACATCTCTGTATTTTCTTCTTCCATTGTGATGTACATAGTTAATGACCTCCATCTATTTTCTTTTTTTCTTTTTTTGCTTTGAACTGCTTACGTCATGGTGTAGTATAGACCCAGTAGCCTCTATTCATGACATTGGATTGTCTCATAGAATGAAGTTTTTTAGACTTAGAAGTAATTTTCAGATTTCATAGATGTGGAAAAGAGTCACCATGAGTTGGGAAAACTGGAAGGATGGTGGGGGGAAACCGGAGAGGAAAGAACAACGGAGGAGGATGGGGAGACCTTGGACTTCCGGGACATAATCAGCAACCAACAGTTTCGGAAGGCCCAGGAGGAAGACGGAGAACTCCAAGGATTGTGTGCCACTGCCATGGAGGGTCCAGAAGAGGTGTCAACCATGGCCCAAAGAAGATACCCTAGACTTGAGGTAAGGCAGCACCTGTTATATCAAGTGTTGTGTGAAGGGGTGGGAGGCGCTGAGAGAACACAACTGATGGTACCCGCTTGTTTTAGAAAAGTTATATGGCGGCTAGCCCATGGCAACCCCACGGGAGGACATATGGGCCGAGATAAAACTACTGCAAGGATCGCCCGCTATTTTTTTTGGCCACGGCTAGGGGAAGATGTAGCCCAGCAATGTGCAGAGTGCCTCGAATGCCAAAGGGCCAGAGAAGATCGCCCACGTGCCACCGCATTACAGCCTCTGCCTGTGATAGATGTCCCATTCATCCAGTGATGTATGTAGTGGGCCCTCTCCCTTGTAGCAGCTCTGGCAATCAATACATCCTAGTGACGATAGAATACGCAATGAGATACCCAGAAGCTGTTCCCTTAAGAACAATCACGGCACCGCAGATTACAGAGGAACTTATAAAATGGATCTCCAGGGTAGGGATTCCCCAAGAAATTCTGGTTGATCAGGGGCACAATTTTATGTCAGGGGTATTAAAAGTGGTTTGTCAAACCCTAAAAATAAAACAATTGCGCACGTCTGTGTACCACCGTCAAACAAATGGACTAGTGGATCGGCTCAATGGGTCTATTAAAAGAATCCTCCGGTGATGGATCCAGAAGGAGCCTCACAAGTGGGATCTGCTCCTCCCTTTGATACTCTTTGTCCTCCATGACACCTCATCAGTCTCTCTGAAACATTCACCTTTTGAGTTAGTTCTGGGGCACCAGCCTAGGGGGCTCCTCCAGATGTTAAGAGAAGATTGGGAGTGCCCCATACAGACGGTTCGGGAGACATCAAGTTACCTACAGAATTTCAAGCGTAGGGTGCAACTGGCAAGAGAGGTTGCCGCAGATAATTTAAGGCAGGCTCAGCAACAACAGAAAGAAAGGTATGACACACAGGCTAAGGAGCGAGAGTTCCAACCCAGGCAGAAGGTCCTCGTCCTTTTGCCAACATCCACCAGCAAAGTACTAACGCAATGGCAAGGACCTTTCGAAATAATCCGAAGAATGGGTCCAGTGGACTGTGAAGTATACTGGCTGGGGCATCGACGGACCAAGCAGGTCTTTCGTGTCAACCTTCTCTGAGAATGGAAACAACCCAAAGGGTAGGTGGCTTTTGTGGAAGGGCAGATAGAGGACCTCTGACCCCAAGGAAAGGATTTGGACAAAGAACAAGAAGAGGAAATTCTGATAGGAAAAGACTTTGCTGAGGCCAGACGAGGAGTGTTTCGAGCACTCATAGGGGAATTCGAAGATGTGTTTCAAGAAGAGCCAGGATGGGCACAAGGAGTGAGTCATGCAATTCGCACACCCCCTGGTGCCATTGTGCAAGAAAATGGTCAGCAACAATGATGAAAAGCTTCCAACAGTTAAAACAAGCTCTGTGCAATGAGGTAATGGTTCATACCCCTGACTTTGCAAAACCTTTTGTGTTGCAGACAGATGCTTCTGAGACAGCCATAGAGGCAGTACTTACACAAGAAGAAAAGGGGCTAGAAAGACTGGTAGCCTACTCAAGTCGTAAACTTCTTCCGGCAGAAACAAGGTATGCGGCCATCGAACGAGAATGCTTAACAATACAATGGTCCGTAGACCACTTCCGATACTATTTGATGGGACATGAATTCATATCAGTAACAGATCACGTGCCATTACAGTGGTTGGGGACAGCGAAGATAGATAATGCCTGTATTATGAGATTGGCATTGGCCTTACAGTGCTTTAAATTCCAGATAATACACCGCCCAGGCGTCAACAATATAATGGTGGATTTTTTGTCCAGGTATGTGACTGTCCCACAAGATAATGAAGTGAACCAAGGACAGAGTGCTACACCGATCCTACCAGGTAGGCAGACAATATATCTCGATAGACCGCCCCAAGGCAGCTTGGGGGGGGGGGTTATGTCCCAGGGAAAAGGCAAGAAATGGACCCCAAAGGGTCAAGGAGGACCCCCGGAAGCCGGCACACCCCAGGGAAACACAGAGAAGGGGAGAACAAACAAAAATTTCTCACCTGCAGCAGGAACCGCGGAGGGACTAGAAGCAGTGGCGGGACCCGTGCAACACATTAGCTGCGTCTTTTTAAAAGTTTGGCCACCTGGTGAGAGGAGGGAGGAGCCCCGGCACGACAAAATAAGAACAGTGGCTGGCAAGGTGGAGGGGGGAGGAGACTGAGGAGAAGCACGGGGGAAGTATTCCCCAGGACCCCTCTCGGAGGAGGGAACAGGCAAGCATACCTCCCACAGGATAGGAGGTTGCCCTGGAGATCTTCAAGAGAGGTACACTGTTGCCAGACCAAGGGAAAAAGAGGTATCCATGCTGCATGTCAAATTAGGACCCCGGAAAGAGGCTCCGGAGACCTGGCGAGCGAGTAAGGTACTGTGGTAAGAAACCCCTGGAGAAAAGAGGGATCCACAGGACGCAAGGCACTGGGTCAAGAGGGATCCTTATAGGGATTGGCTCGGTCCCAAGGATCGTCCCATGAGAGAGGTGAATGGCCACGACAGGAGTTGATTCAGCTGAGAATAGAATCAATGACGTTTCAGAGAAAAATCAATAGTCCATGCTAGGAGGGACGTCGAGGGTCGGTTTAATATATTTTACACTAAGGAAAAAGGAAAAGGGGAAAAAGGTGGCACAGAGGGAATAGCTGATGGTGGGACTGCACGAGTAGTGTCACGCTAGTACTAATCTGCCTGTGGGGAATAATCAGAGGAGCTCCATCATTGTAGGTAACTTTCGTTGTCGGTTTCAGTTTATTTCTGCATTGTTGTTTCCGCTTTTGGGAAGAGAGCAGGACATAGGATAACCGAAAGCCAAGAGCTCCCGGCATTAAGGAAGCTCCTGTTAGATAGGAGACCTAGACGGGCACGTAGGCCCCTTAACGGGTACCGTGGGACCCGAGCAAGACCAGAGATAAGATCCGGTATAGGGAGGTTAGGCCGCTAAGAACATCAGCACTCCATCATGGCTAGGTTCAAGGCGAGGTACAGGGGAGGTTGGAGCCTTGCGGAAGACCACCGCCCCCAGGCCTTGGATAGACGTACCCTGGTGGCAAGGCCCCCCTACTGAAAGAATCATCAAAGTCATGGCAGGCGGGATTGGGGGCTAAGACCATCCAGGGAGAGATACCGATACCTTGAGACCGTAGGGACAGAGTGAAGAACCGCCCTACATATCCAAAGCCGAGCGGTCTGGGACCGAATGATTGAGGCCCGACGGATGCAATAGACATTGCGGGCCAGAAGGGACCTCGAGAGATCATCAGGTCCAGCCCCCCCAGCCATAGGTGGGAAGTCAGCTGGGATCAAGTGACCCCACCAAGAAATGTATCCACCTGTTTTTTGAAGAAGTCCAGAGTAGGTGCTTGTACCACCTCTGGGGAGAGTTTGTTCCAGACCCTGGACACTCACACCGTAAAGAACTTTTTTCTTACATCCAATCTAAATCAGCCTTCCTGGAGTTTATGGCCATTAGACATGTTATCCCTTGTGGAACTCTGGTAAACAGATGTTTTCTCAGGTCCTCATGTACCTCACTTATGTAATTGTTGGCTGCCACCAAGTCCCCCCTGAGTCTTCTCTTTTCCAGACTAAGAGTCCCAAGATCCTCAGCCTCTCCTCCTACGGCCTTCCTTCCAGGCCATGGATCATATGAGTGGCTCTCCTCTGGCCTCTCTCAAGCTTCTCCACATCCTTCCTGAAGTGGGGGGCCCAATACTGGATGCAGTACTCCAGCTGCAGTCTCACCAGGGCTGAATAAAGCAGGAGGATGATTTCCCTGGTTTTGCTTGAGATGCATCAGTGGATGCACACCAGAGTTTGGTTGGCTTTGCCAGCCACAGCATCACATTGGTGGCTTATATTTATTTTGTGGTCAATCAAGACCCCCAAGTCCCTTTCAGTCATGGTGCCAGCCTGTAAGTACGCTAGGCGTTCTTCCTACCAAGGTGCAGCACCTTACACTTCTCTGCTTTGAAGGCCATCAGGTTTTGATTGCCCCACCTTAACAGCATGTCCAAGTTGGCCTGTATCCCCAGCCTGTCTTAAGGTGTGATCACCCTCCCCCATAATTTGGTATCTTCCGTGAACTTGGCGAGTTCACATCCAACTCCTGTATCCAGATCATTAATGAAGACGTTAAAGAGTAAACTGAGGGCGCAAATACTGAGCCCTGAGGGACTCCACTGGTCACCCTGTGCCATGTTGATTTGCTCCCTTCAACTAGTACTCTTTTATATTGTATATATGTCTTATCTTGTTTATGATTTTTATAATGATGAAGAACAGTAGTTTGAAGATGGAAGGAAGAGGACAACTGTGGCTGCCATAAAAACACATTAACCACCTTATCTTTTGTACTATATATCAGGAGACAGATGAATTCTTCTCTCCCCCCCACCACAAGTGTTGAATAATCAGTTATCTTACCCAATGAATGGTTGAATCAGTGTGAGCCAGCCATGACATCATGCATCTATTTGAAAATTAAGTCTATAATCCTTCATACTACAAATACTCACACACATAATAGTAGTAACAGAGGTAAACAGTCTCTGAGAAAATAGAGTTGTCCCAACTTCCCTACTAACTGTGTGATTTGCAAATGTATATCTACATGCTACTTCCTATCCAATTACCTTATTTGAATGTACAATTCACCATACTGCAGGTGTAATATTTTCAAGTTGTCTTCTTATACTCCATTATTCTAAAGGAATTAATGGACCCAGGGCAGAGTACACAATAGGGGTGAACTTAAGCCTTAAACCCAAGTTCTAGCTGGGGGATTTCTATAAGTTCCTAGATATTTACTAGCAGAAATTGCATGGTAAATTGATAGTATGTATTCTTCTCTATTACTTAAACTTTTTACAAATATGGAACATAAGCTTCTAAAGCCCATTAGATGTTCATTAAAATATTACCCCTTATCTAAAGCTCTTAGATCTGTATTTACCAGGTATTAATATTAAAGAATGCTCTCATTACAAAGCCAACAACACAGGGGTTAGAAAATGTAAGGTTACTTGTACAACCTTGTTTAGCCCACCTCCTCCCAAACATATATGCTGTTTGTAATCAACAGTTTATTAAATGTTATCTCCAGGAAACCTCATTCATTGAATGGATGGCTAGTAAGTATTTCATTTTATGCACTTAATGCTACATGATTTATTTAATGCACATTAGCCAGTCCCTATGCTGACTATAAATCATTATAGGTGTTTCTGTGGTCCCTCACCTTCGTGCCCAAGAACTTCAAACACATTAAGTAATGCCTTTGTGAACACAATATTGTTTTCATATTTTACAACTGGGATACTGAGGCACAAAACGGTCAAAAATGTCCACTCATTTTGGGGACTCCCATTAAATTCCAAAATAATCTAGTTGAAGAATACTTCAAACGTTTACAGGCAGACAAAGTTCTTTGGGTAAATGTGATATCTTTTATTAGACCAATTAAATAGCTGGAACACACTTCTTCAGGCACAGAGAGGGTCTGCTGTTGTTTTGTGTGCTCTCCTGGGGGGAATAAAAGCCCAAAAGCTTGTTCATGCCTGAAAGCTTGCAAAAACTTTCAAAGCTGGGCTTGCTTGCAAGGAAACAGAAAGTAAGGAGAGGGAGGGGGAAGAGGAGGGAAGAATTGCTCTGATATTGACTGTAGCTGGCCAGCAACTGTGATCCTTCCCTGAGGTCCCTTCCAATTCCAGTGCTCTGGGGGAGAGACATAAAAACAGCTGCACCTTAACATGCGTGCGCACACACACACACACACACACACACACACACACACACACACACACACAGAGTCACAAGAGTCACGTGTCTTGAGTTTTGATTGTCAGCGGCTTGAGGTACAGTTACCCAGAAATCCCTGCACCTATCTCCTTGAAACCTGGCAGCCTTTGTGGCCTCAGCAGGGACTCCCTTCCTGGCTGTTTTCATTTGAATCAGTTATAAGCAGTTCCATGAGTCCCCTTCATAGCCTATAGACAAAATGTCAAAACAGTGAAACAGTTTCAACAACGTGAAATGGAACAGTGCTTTGAAACTAAATGAAACTCAGAAAGAAACACTATCCTGGAAAAATGGAAGTCAAAATGAAACAATGCTGTTTTGCACAGTCCTACACACAATTACTTGCTATGACTTTCACAATATCCCAAATTTCTATTCCTGCCTCAGCAGCAGGTTATAAATTCTTCAGTCAGTGTTTAATGCCGTTAGTAATAAGACTATCCTTTCTCTTCCTTAAGTTCTCCATCTCATTCACTACCTGTCTTCCAACTTCTATAACTAATGAGGCAAGGATCACTATAGTACTGAACCCTCATTAGCTAGCCCTAATTTGTTCCCACATCACTGGCTATTTCATGCGCTAAATGAGAAAGACATTCTATGGGGAAATGCCAATATAATTAAGACTACCACAATGAATATATAAAACATAAGCTATTTCCTAACTTTTCAGTATTTTAGATGCACAAAAGAAACCTTTCATATGACCTAAAAGAGCAGCTGGTAGGCTGTTCTTTTTTTTTCTACAAAGATCAACTTCTAGAAAAGGATGAGGTATGAATTCTGCTGTGAAATCATGCCCCTAGTTACTACAGTATGTCAAAATGATAAGAGGAAAAACAGAAAATCTTCAAATACTATCTGTCTTGTATCCATAGATGCTTCTCAAGCAAATCCCGGGACATCATTCTCCCCTTGTACTCAGCCTTGGTGAGGCCTTGGTGAGGCTGCAGCTGGAGTACTGCATCCAGTTTTGGGCTCCACAATTCAACTTGAGAGAGTCCAGAGAAGAGCCACATGATCAGAGGTCAGGAAAACAGACCTTACGACAACAGGCTGAGCGCCTGGAAAAGTGGAGGCTTAGGGGTGATCTGATGACCACCTGTAAATTTATCAGGGATGACCACCAGGATCTGGGGGAATGTCTGTTCACCAGAGCGCCCCAAGGGATAACAAGGTCGAATGGTCACAAACTCCTGCAAGACCGTTTCAGGCTGGACATAAGGAAGAATTTCTTTACTGTCCGAGCCCCCAAGGTCAGGAACAGCCTGCCAGCGGAGGTGGTTCAAGCACCTACATTGAACACCTTCAAGAGCAAATTGGATGCTTATCTTGCTGGGATCCTATGACCCCAGTTGACTTCCTGCCCTTCAGGTGGGGAGGGGTGGACTCGATGATCTTCTGAGGTCCCTTCCAGACCTAATGTCTATGAAATCTATGAAATCTTAGAGTTTACATAGAATATTGGTATACGCATAGGTTTTGAGGGTGCAATATCTGACACAGCCATGGCTGGGCTGCCTAACTGCCTAGCTAGCTAAACCTCAGCTATTTGCTGGCTGCGGAAGAATGTTAAAGCACAAATATCCTGTGTTCAATTTTTCTACAGTTACAAAAGTTTCTGATTCTGAGTTTGGGGTCCAAATAATCAATTTATTTCACACGGGTAACCTTCTCCCCATAACAAACAACAAACCCAAAACCTGTGTGTGTGTGTGTGTGTGTGTGTGTGTGTGTTTGTGTGTTGGGGGAGAAGGGGAGGAAGTTAGGCCTACGGAAGACAACCTAGATTCTTTGCTCATCCCTCAGCAGACTAGCCTCTTTCCTTCTCTCCCCATTGCCCTTGGAGCAATTAAGTTTCTCTGCAGCTCCACCCACATTTTCTGATCATCAGTTTCAGGTGGCTCCCAGCCATCCAGCCAGGCAGACTTTTCACTGCTGACTGAAAACCAGCTGATAGCAAAAAAACTGAGACAAACAATATCACTTTGGATGATTAAAGTTTCAGAAAGTCAGAAGAGACTGAAAACAGTTCTTATAATAGAAAATGTCAGACAACCATTCACAATTTGCAATACCAACTCCTCAGGTAATAAATAATCTATTCATAAATTAAACTGTCAGAAAAAAAAACACATCTAGGTCACATTTAAGTGTTGCATTTTCTAAAACACTTTGCAACATTTACAAATGTAAAAGTCAAGAATGCTTTCCTATCTTAAAATTTTTAAATAGAAATATATTACTAATTTCCCACTGCACATATTCAAAAAGAATCCAGGCTCCAACTATATATACTGAAGCTGGCTTTGGAAAGATGGCAGTAGAAGCATTTTGCTGAAGAAAGGATAAAGCAGGGAGAAAGGAAATGACAGAAATAAATGGACATGAAAAAGACAGATTCTAAGGAGATCTGCTAGGGAGTATAGACAGATGGTTAAAAGATGTGTTTTTATGGCAACACTTTGCAATAAAGAGATACTTACAGCAATGCAGAAACAACTAAAGGTGCTAGAAGTCACAGTAAAGCTGACACACACTGGCATATGCAGAATTCTGTAAATTTAGAGCTATTGCAATACACAATATACGCTTCCCTTAGTTTTCTACCATTCTTAGATTTGCCTGATGGATGTTCCAAGTACTATGGTTTAGATATGGCAATGGGCATAAAACTCAACATGAGTTTAAAAAAACTAATAATTGGAGACTAATTTTCCTGCAAAGGCCTGGTCCAAAGAGCCAATGTATAATTTCAGTGAAATAAAACACTTGCCTTGGGTTTCCCAAGTACATCATCACTTTCTAACTACACAGTATTTCAGGATTCTACATACGCACAGAACAGCCCTGATTTCAGACATTTAGGTCTGAAGTTCTGCCTACACAGAGCGTATTACAGAATGATGTGTTTAATTTCAAGCCCCAAGGGTAGAGACAGTTCCTAGTTTTAAGTCTTTATAACACTTCTCTAATTTTAAGTACAATAATAAAAAATAAATAAAGAAGGTTCTTGCAATCTATTATAATTGTTAGCAGGATCAAATTTTATTTTAAGTTATGGGGGAGAAAGCAAAGAATTAACAAGGGAAAGTAATCCCAGAGGTATCATATGAGTCCTTACAATGCCTATTAAAAAAACCTAAGCAATGTAGGGTACATAGCCTATTCTGTAAAGTATTTTTGCACTGAAAACTCAATTTAACAGTTTTTCACTGCTTTACTAACACCCCCTCCCCACCCCACAAAAAATAATACCTGAAGGCTTACTGAGAACTCTCTGTTGGTTCTTATGGAAACAAAAAGCAATTTCAGCATGTAAAAAAATATTGTTTCATTACAGGAAAATCTGTAATAATTGTAGAAATTTGCCCATTATGAAAGATACAATGTCTGCTATTTTCCTTGTCCTAGTCTTTTGGATGCTCTTAATGATTTTTGCAGTTAACAATGTAAATTTATTTCTCCTGGTTATGCAAGGGGGGAACTGGGCACAGAATGGGCATGATTCCTTGCTGCATATTTTAAATTGTTATGGATTCATAGAATAATAGAAAAATAGGGCTGGAAGGGAACTCATGAGGTACCTAGTCCAAGCCCCTGCAATCATCACAGTCTAAATCATCCTATTCCAATGCACATCTAACCTATTCTTAAAATTTCATGGACAAACGTTTAGCAAGACTGCCAGACACAATGCTCCAAAACACCAAAAGCACCTGAACCTGCCACAGGTAAAGCAAAGGGACAAGCGTGTGGTCAAGTACTGCCTCTGTAAGGACAATAGTTTGTTAAAACACACATGAGAGATGCAAGGAAGAAGACCATACCCTTCAGTATAGAGGACCATGCTCCTCATACATTTGTGGACCATGCCAATCTGATCAGGCGATAAAAGTAATTCTAGATCTCAAATGTGATGGTTGGTCTGACTGAGCAGAGGAGCAAGACCCTCTTACTAGCTAGGAACCTCAAGGTTTTTCACTCTGTGCAAGAGGATCAGCCACCATTGACAGATGTTCGGGGGGCTTAATAGACCCAGTCCTGCACTTTTCCACTTATGGAGACATATTCCCATGATTTCCACTGCATGTCTTAGTAAGCAGATAAAATTGAGCTCTCCTGATAGAGTCCTGGCACAGCTGACTTGCTTGATCTTGGCCACATCTACATGAGATGCTGACTGCACGGTAGCCCGACACTCTGCACAGTAGCATTGCTTTGTAGTATCACAAAAAAGATATTTGTCAGCGCTACTGCACAGTAACTTAGGTTACTGCGCAGTCATTTACTACTTGTTTATACAGTAATGACTGCACCGTCAGTGTCTTGTGTAGACCCAGACCTTGTGACATCTATTTTTACTCTCAGTCAAGAGTTTGTAGAACAAAAGATGGTAAGTCCTGTTAAATGAGAGCACACGTGATCAATATCCTAAACAGTATTTTGAGAAGCCGTTAGTCCTGCCAAGTGCCTACGTAAGCAATTTATATGCAACAGTTGATAAAAAAGTTCAGATCTAAAGTCAAGCCCCTGATTGTGAAGGTTCTTTGGAAAGCCTTCTACATTTCAGAGTGAAGTCAACATAAAGATTTGTAGGCAACACCTCCAGCTAAGATTTACAGATCTATTAAGACTTGCTCAAGCTGTGGCATCTTGAATTTGTTTGGTGGCTACTCAGTAGTCACTATGCCAGGAGTTGAGAAACTTTAGGTCCCCTGAAAGTCATTATCATTTCATAGACTCAGAGAATAACAGAAAATTGAAAATAGAGGTGGAAGGGAACTCTGGAGGTCATCTAGTTCAACCCCCTGATCAGCATAGGACCATTCCCAACTAGATCATCCCAGACAAGGCTTTGTCTAGCCAGGTCTTAAAAACCTCCAAGGATGGAGATTCCACCACCTCTCTGGGTAACCTGTTCCAGCGTTTTACTAGTGAGAAAGTTTTTCCTAATATCTAACTTAAATTTCCCTTACTGCTACTTGAGACCATTGCTTCTTGTTCTGTTATCTGACACCACTTTATTTTATTTAAAGTATACAGTTTCAGCATATTGTTTCAGCCACCTTAAGGTGATATCATCACCGGTGTGAAGAGTTTGAAGGCCACCAGGTAGCACAGTAAATGGATACAAGTCAACAACATGGGACAATGTGGAATATGCCACCACTGAGAACAGTCTACCTCCATCTTCTTTGTAACCACAGTTCAGGTAGTTGAAGGTTGTTATTAAATCCCCTCTCAGTCTTCTTTTCTCCAGACTAAATAAATCCAGTTCCCTCAGCCTCTCCTCATAAGTCACGTGCCCTAGCCCCCTAACCATTTTTGTTGCCTACCACTGGACATCCTTCTTTTAGTGGGTGGCCCAAAACTGGACAAAGCACTTCAGATGTGGCATGAAAACCTTGTCCATTGTTCCTTTCAAATTACATTTAACACATCATAATATTTCACCTATCACTTTGTTCTTTAACATTTCTTGACTATATTCCTTTTAAGGAGAGTAAAAGACGTAGCAAAGTCTGACAATGTACTTTCGTAGGCACCAAATATATGTCTCTTTTAGTCTAGGCATCTTTATAATTTAAAATGAGGTGTAGCCCCTAAAATGGCTTTATATGCCAGTTTCATGATGCATTTTAAGTTAGAATAATTGACTCTTAAAGAAGACCTTGGTTCAGCTGCTTATAAAGTACTAACGGTCAGCTCCTATTTTCCTTCACAAACTAAAGGGGTGTACATAGCTGCAGTTTAGAATTCAGCATAACCTATAAGTGCCAACTCAGCATGCTCAATCGGTTACAATCTGCCCGAGTATCTAGATTTACTCAAGCATTCATATAATGTCAAACAAGCCCTAAAATTTAGTTAGAGGATAGACACCAGAAAAGAACCCTTCTACCTTGGAGCCTAATACCTAATGGTTAGGGACCTTACCCAAGGAATGAAGGACTTATGTGTTAGCTTATACCACTCCCATAGGAAGTTTGGGCATCTATGTCTGGCTTCCTAGCAATATGCTTTAACCACTAGGCAACAAGCAAGATACTAACCAGGTACTTCCAACTCCTCTTGAAGCTGGTCCTCTCAGGAGCCAAGAGTGCCATCTATGTGATCCCAGGAGGAAACAAGCAAGTTAGAGGAAGAAAGACCCAGTGGCCACATCTACACATGCACTTTACTGCAGGGTAGACTAATTAGGCATTGGGTAAAGCGTCACTGTTTACACGTACAACAGTATTAGGCTGCAGTAAACTAATTAATACTATTATAAGATAGTACTGTTGGGGACAGCCCTATTTTAAAGCCTATCTAGCTACAGGAGTAGTTAACTGAGATTAAATGCATGTGTAGACACTATCTATTGGTGTAAATTATGCCTGGTCAGCCCAGCTTGCAGGGGCCAGACTCATGCCTGTGGCTTAGCTACACAGATCTGCACTTTCAGCACCTTTGTGCCCTAGCTAGCCCCTTTGCTGCCCAACACTACCGCTAGGAGCTCAGGGCAGAGTAGGGCAGCAGTTACTGCAGAACAAACTGCTCTGCCCCTGCTCAAGCAGCTGTCTTGAGAACATGTGTAAATGCTGTGCCTGGGAGTAGTTTACTTCAGCTCAAACTGCTTTGTAGTTTATTGCTTTGAATTAATTGCACACACAGCACCCAGTGAGATATATTCTACCCTGAAAGAGAGAGAAATAGATTGTATCCTGAAACTGCTCCCATACATGTTGTTTATCCACTTTATTCATTTAATATTAAATGCAAGGTATAGAAAGCAACTTGGAGTGATGCTTAACCTGTGGCCTTATGAGTTAAGTACCTTTCTAGGAGGCAGGAAGTAAAGGTTCAACTGCTCTGTAGGCGAAAGGAAGGTGAAAACCAATATCTTCTGGCCCCTATATAAGTGCCCTAATCATTAGGGTGTCAGGTCTGCTTCCTGTGGTTTAATTTCTGCAGATGTATGTACAGGGTGATCATGTTCTACCACAGGGGGAGAAAGAATCCTAAATTGTAAATAAGTGAGAAAACCTGCTATTACAAAACTACATAAGTACAACTTAAGTTTGTGAGATGTATATAGAATACAACCCTGATTCCGCATTCTCTACTTTAGGACATACACAGAGATTTTTGCTGGAAGAATAGCTTTCTCTCTATGCACAGTAACCTATTGGTATGCATTTAAAATAATTTTAGTGATTTCCACAGCTTTCCAAATGCAACTATACCTTAAAGATAGTTTCCTTTCACTTCTTTTAAAAAGTATAAGCAGGGGTATGTTACCAAAACTTACTGCTATTCAGGCTAAAGAAGGGAATATATTTAAAAGGACTAATTTCTGGCACACTTGTTTTGGGGCAATTCACACAGCAAAATACAACCCAGGGTGAGGAGAAATGGAGGAATGTAACCCAAACTTTGAGTAGTTCATATCCCAGGGTGATTTTCAGTCACTATAATGGTACAGACTAGCTACAAAGTTTGAAGATGGATCTAAAATTCTCCAATCAGTGTCATGTTCAGAAGTTTTGTTTTGGTATATCTCTGACTTTTTATTTATATTACATATTCATGATTGAACGGTATAAAAGAAATGCATGTTTACAGTAAATATAGTCCTTATATACAAATTCTAACAAGAATGCTTTAGAAATACTCCTGGCCTTGACTCAAAAATGGATGGTTATGAAGAAAAGATAATTTGAGGAAAATGTCAAGTCTTTCTGTCTCTTTCCTACTTAGGAGAGAATAGTGAACTTATTTTGGAGTGAATTAGTAGCATGATGCCATTACATGGGAATGCATGGTCTGTTAATCATCCTTTGCAAGTCTAAGCAATCTGTGTAAAAGCATTGTTGAGAATGAAAAATTATTACTCATCTACCTTGAAGGCTTCACTGCTGTAATAAATGTAAAGTGTCAGCTACTTCATTTCTAAGGGAATTATTTTCTGCTTCCTGCAATTTCCTCAAAATGAATAAAGTTATAAAGAAATCTGGGTATAAATAAATTGCACATTTTAGTTCAGATTGTCCTCCTAAATTCTACCACTTCATAAATAACAAATTAAAGTGCTAGAATAGTAAAGAATTAAACAGCCAACAATATTTCTGCCCCTGGTGCTGCACACTTAGTTTTATAAAAGTGAATCAGTGACTGACAACCAACAAATCCATACTGCCTGTTGAGAAATAATGCAGATATTGAACACGTCTGCTACCATTGCCACCATTGCCCTTTTTAAGGGTCAGTCAAAGTAACTGATATAGAATGAACTGATTTATTACCAGTAATAAGATGCCAGACTCATGTGTTGTATCTTGAGGCAGCAGTTGTTTAGGTCATTACAGAGGCAAGGATCTCAGTAGCTATGCAACTCATTCAGCCAAGTGAAAAAAGCAAAAACATCAGCTCAAGACTGCACTATGTCTTAAGGTACAAACTCTAACTGAAATCAGGATAAGGGGAGAACCTGTATTTGAAGGCAGAACTTAGACCATTGAGCGAAATTCATCCCTAAAATAAGCAAAATTAACCCCCACTGATTTCAGTTCATCTTGCTGACATTTTCCCACTATGTAATTTCTTGCTGGTCTAATATGTACTGCCACTAGCTCTGCAGTATTATTACTGATTAACATGACATCTCACAGCATGTCTACATCTTCAATTTACTGAGTTTCTGAATGAATAATTGTAGCAGATTATAGCTGGTGAAATATTGCAGAAAGTTTCCAGTAACATTCATGGGAAAGCTGAATAACTTCTTTTTTCAACTATTGCTGACTGGAAAATGCCTTCCCTTCTCTACCCCCGCTCCCCCATCAAATGTTGCTTTGACAACAGGAAAGCGAAAGATGAAAATATTCAGGTGAAAAGTTAAGTTTTGGGACAAACATGTTCAATTTAAAGCTGATCGTATTTTCCAAGTCTCAAGATGGGGCACTATACTCCGTCCTGTCCCTCCCCCAACATGTCTACCACCCAATGGCCCAACTTCAATGGGAGAAATGGAGAGAGTGCTGAGTCCTGCTCAGACACATGTCTGGTGGTTAGACTGCTGTCCTGGGACATAAGAGGTGTGAAGTCCCATTGGTGTAAGGTTGTCCTAGAGCTTAAGTCTCTTGTTTCCTTGGCAGTAACCTTAAACGCTGGCTATAGGCAAAAGGTTGCCCCTCTTATTAATCTACTCCTTCTCCTTTCCTGTGCTCTAATGTCAAAAGTGCCATCTCTCAGGTGTATTGACAGATGTCTCTTCTGAGTGAACCAGATGCTTCATCCTAATGAGTATGATCAAGCTGAAGCGTGACATAGTAGAAGTCTGTTAGGTTACCCATAGGTCTTTCATTTGAGAGAATGGGGGGAAGGATGTGTGAATCGTCTCTTACGGATAGGATCACCATCAGGAGGCACAAAGGCTGTTTGCTGCCCATTGCCAGGATGGGAAAACTATGCAACTCTAGGGCAGAATAGGATCAGCCTCTGGGTATGTAGTAGCCTACCCATTGACAGAATGGGCCATCATGGTTCCTTACAGGTGGTAAAAGATCACCTTTTAAAGAAAGAGAGAAATTACAGGTGAGAAGCAACAACAAAGTATTAACCATTGCTTAATCAGAGGCTAAATAGAATCTGGGCCAAAATATACATTTTTCAAATAAATTAACTGCAATAAATAATCTGACAAGGTCAATAGCAGTCAAGAAAAAGGAAATAACTCTCTTCATATGCTGAGAATTATTGGGAGAATCTGTGGGGATCATGCTATGACCATGTATACCTTTTATGCTGCTTTCTCCAACTTTTCAGATAATCCAAGTTGCTAGCAGCTATAGCATGAAATTACTGTATCTAGGGGAATGTGTACTCAAATAATGGTGGTTAATCATCCATTGTGACATACTTGTTATCTTTTGGATTTTTTTCCCCCGAGTTAGTTTTCCCATTCTGAGGGTTAATAGGAGCTGGCAAAATACTCTGTGATATAAACGTTGAGCAATTGTTATTTCATCTCATAGCCAGAGAAGGAGTTGATGAGTAAATTTAAGTAGAGCTGGGAACTTTCACATGCAATGGTGCTAGCAGAAACATCTACTATCATTATAAGAGCATGATAATAGACACAAGGTATTGGAAACATGCACCAGACCTGTTCATTAAACTAGTTTTCACCTTGTGTACCTTTCTTTAGCTATCAATAATGTGAATTAAGTTTGCCCTTCAAGTAGGACAACACTGCCTTAGGATATACTACTTTGCCTACTTGTTTTCCCTAAATAAATGTATCTACTTTTTTCTATCTGGAATTGTCCAAAAATTGCCATTGTGAAACGGAAGAAAATTGCACTGCAATTATTTAATTGCTATGTCTAAGTTCAGATACTATATAGAATAAATTGTTGGTGTTGGCAGCAGAAAAATCAATTAAAAATATTATCAAGAGTTATTTTTAGCTCATGGAATGTTTAGTGACATTATGTCAAGATTAGATCTAATAGAAAGTCTGCATTACTTTAATAGCTTATGTCTATAGAAATTATTACAAGAAAGCATTTTGTGCTAATGAAAGGCTTTTACACAAGGGCTTTATTTTATATTCTAGTTGACAACAAATACCTGTTTATACTTTTTATCTAACATCTGTTTAGTATAAAGCACAGAAAGAGTCCTTTGACAACAGATGGAGCCCAGGTTTTCTCCTTGTAGCTGAAGGCCCTACTCACTAGTTTACCGAGTTATGAACTCATTTTTGCTTCCTTTATATGTCAGTGAGTGTGTCTACACGTGATGACACGTGATGCTACATTGCTGTAGCAGCACACTGTGGCAACATTGTGTAGGTAGGTAAAAACTGTGACACCACAGTTATGTCACTATAGCCGCACACTTCCTTAACATAGCGCATTGCTAAGGAGATGTAGAGGTTAAAAATAACCATGCATCATTTGGATGGCACAGTACAGGCTGTTACCACACCATCATTTAGTACTTCCAAAAGGAAGTACTAAATAATGGCGCAGTAACAACGGCACCATAGGACCACGTGTAGCCATGCCCAGTAACCCTTCAATTGTTCTCTGCACAGTAGCACAGTTTCAGTAGCAGGGTTGAAGACACTAATGTCTGGCTCACAGGGAACTCTCCTAGGAGGAAGGAAATGTGGTTTTGAAAAAGGAAAAAAGTCAATTGAAAGGAGGTTTGAGGATGAATGTTCTAGCTACTAATCTATGATATAAAAGATGGGTGGCAACACAATCTCAGCCCAGCACCTGCTTCTCTGGCTCCATTTAAAAAGAAAAGAGTTTACCAGATTAATTTTTTGGAAAAAAAAACACTTGTATGGCTTTATTGTCAGGAGACCTGTAAATCTTGGATCTATAGAAGAGCTTATCTAAATAATGCACTAGAGCAAATGGAGTTAAGACTGTGCGTGATGCTTGTCACCATCTGTTTGCTTTGCGAAGCCTATTTTGAGTAGGATGACTTTATTTCAATACTGGGTGCTTCTAAGGTGTCTACTACCTTCCATGCTCCACACAAGGAGGCAAGGGACATTTTTACATGTGTTCCTGATGCCGAGCTGGGAGCTTTTAATTAGCAAGCTGCATTAATTAAAATCACTCACCACTGCATTGAGAGCAAGTGTATCAGTGGTGCAGCATGCCTCCATACTGAGAAAATGACAGTAATGCGCTTTGTACTAAAACACATGGAACATATTTTAGTTCAAAGTGCACCGCCGCCATTTTCTCAGTGTGGAGGTGCACTGCATCACTGCTACACATGACATGCAAGGCTGCCAGACCACACCAATTTATGTGATCCAGCAGGCCTGATTAATCGAGTCTGCTCTGACACGTTGGATTTCCAGCTCATTGGAGCAGGCTCCCCACATGTGTGTAAGTGTGAAGGTGCCTAATCCAGGCTTCTAGGGTGTTTATACACACATTATGGTGGGGGGAAAGGGAGGAACTTTAATTAAAGCAGCTCTGAGAGCTGCTCTAATTAAAGCACCTCGAGCATCACATGTATCAGCATCCCTGTGCTGAAAAATGGTGGCAGGGCTGCTTGAAGTAAAGCTCATCAAAGAAGCTTTATTTAAAGCATCCCCAACACCATTTTTCAGGATGAGGACGCTGATACACATGATGCTGGAGTGTGGTAACTACTATACTTTGATGTGCTGTAACAACAGGATATTGGAGCAGCCTCACTGCACGTGTATGGGCACTCCTAGATGCTAATTCAGGGCTAGGGCAACTAAAAGCTAGATGTTCAACCCAAAACTTAAATCCATGATGGGATCAAACTTATAGCTCCTTCCTAGAAAATATTTTCATTAGGAGTAATTCAGGACCTTCTCTCCTCTTTCTAGCAGCAAAGATACAAATTTGACAATTCAGCCAGGACGAGCAGTCACGTTGATAAGCAGAGATCACCTAAGACTAATCCGTCCTCTGAGCAAGCACAGATGTGCCTTTGGCTGGTAGCTATTTTAGAGTTAATTTTATGTGAAGAAGAAAGGTCATAAAGGGTTGAAGAGTTTTGTAGGGGCTGTAACAAGGATGGAACAAGATAACCCATTTTAGTCAGTTAAGTTTATTCTTTTAGATCTTTCAATCTTTCAGTGGCTTGAGTCAGTACATCTCCATAAGAAACAGATACACAGAGACCGTCTCTAGTTCTGCCAGCAGAGCTGTAACTGTTCCTATGGGCTGCTCAGCCCTTCAATGTGTGAAGGGATATTGAGCTGGGAATAGTGGAGCGTGGGAAGCAAGGAGATACAAAGCTCCCTGGAGTGTTGCTTTTTAATATTGTTTTTTGTTTATTTTCCAGGGCAGGCTGACTTTCTCCTGAACATGTCAGGTTGTTGCAGAGCCAGAATTCACAGTCTTCTTCAGTGTCTCTATCTTGGAAGACTACAACATTGGGACTGACTCTGCTATTTTTTCTCTGGAGTCAGTGCTGACTATTTGGTGTAAACTGGAAGAGAATCCAGTGTATAGAGAGTGTTAGAACAGGGGCACATAGACAACATACTTCAAGGTAGAAGAAGGGCAGGGTTTTTCATCACATGTCACCTGCTCCACAGGAATTGGCCACACACAATGAAGAAGGGCTAAATAATTAGAGCTTAGCTCCTATTTACCACAGGGTAGAAACATCCGCCAGGCAGTTTCCACTGACCAGCTGCTGCATGGAAAACTTCTGCTTTCTTTTTTAATCTCATTGTAAAAAGCTTGTGTTCCCATATTATTAGATGGCAGCCACAGAAGGCAGCATGCTGAGAAAGGAATTATTTAAACAACCCAAGAGAAAATGCTCAAAGATACGGTAGAACTGTTCTGCTTTAATAGTCTATTGAACTTAAAAAGTGAGATTGATGTCCCTTATGCCCCTCATTTTGGAAACCCGGGTGCAAAATCCTGCTCCGTCATATATTTTTCCAAAGTAGAGCAGGTTTTTCATTCATTGTTTTTCAGATTGGACAGAAGAGATTGATAGAACTCATTCCAGAAGATTTATTGGTTCAGAGGTAGAATTGCTAAATTCAAGAACCTGGTTCAAATCAGAATGATAAGAATTTGAACATGTTTTTCTTACATATTGGAGGAGTATGCTAAACACCAGGATGCCAACTATAAGGTCATCACCTACTCTTGCTTGGGCTTCATATGAGATCCAAACCAAAAGGCATGGTCAAAGCATGTTTACTAGAGTGGGTCCCACAGGAGAGATAGGCAAGGGACTTCAGTATCAAACATATCAGCATTATGAGAGCTTTGCTGTTTCTATGTGTGACCTAAAACAGCCATTTTGATACCCACAGAATTTTGCCAGCAGAAAAAAGGCACCTTAAGAATGTGCGTTCTTCCAAGGTTGAATGGCAGTTGAATGGGGATCTAATTTGCTCTTAGATACTAAAAGGAATGTGTAGATCATTTTGCAGATCTTGGTTTCAGGCAAAAAAAATTTTAAACTTTACAAAAATCTTACTATGAATTGTTTTCTCCAAGACTTTCATCAAGGTACTTAGGGCTCAATCCAAAGCCCATTGAAATCAAAGGGAGCTTTCTAACAGATTTGTTGTGCTTTGAATCAGGCTCTTAAATGTGCCTAATACCAAGCATGAACCCATTAACTTCAGTCAAACGCCTAAAATGCTTAAAATCAGAGATGTACTTAAATACTTCACTTAGGAAACACCTCAGTATATTAACTCATATACTGAAAGGCATTTTTTCCATTTAAAAATATTTTTTGTATCTCTCCATATAAAAAAGGAAAGAAGAAAAGAATTGAGTACTTCTCGGTCTGACTTTTCTCTTGCGGTTTGTTTTGTTTTGCAGAGACATTCCAGAAATGTATTCCAGATGTTTTCAAATCCTTGTAACTTATTTTCCACACTATATATAACTTTGTCTATCATACGTGTTCTCTCTCTCCCTTCCTCTTTGCCTCTTTCTGCTTCGCTTTGTCTTTCTATATTGTTATTAGTAGTAGTAGTAGTAGTACTTTTACTCCAAATTTCAGTTGCATTCATTCAATATTCACCCATAGATACCTCTTGAAATTCATGCTATCTATTAACACACATACTGTTGCAGACAGCAGCATCTCTTCCTTCATGCTGTTATTAATTGAATCATAATATTTAGTCGTTTTCACTGGGTTTCGGCAATGTAAAGGATATCAACTTGTTACATCGCTCTCACACCAAGAAATCAGTGTTTCAGTCGTCCATTGGCCCTGCATGTAGGCACACACAAATTCTGAGATAAAACACAAATTACAGTCTTATCTAGTCCTCAGAATGTAAAGCGCGACTAAAAATGCGGAGCCTTTGTCTGACTAATTACAAGCTAGTTGCTTAATTATTTTCTCTTAATAAAGATTCCTCTGGCATTATTGGGCTATTTTGTCATTAGTGGGTTTTGTTGTCGCTGAAAAGAAAGCGAGTGCCAAGTCCCTCTTCCTCCTCCCCAAAGAGAAACAAACCATTTTAATGAAGTCCAGGGCATGTCTCCGCTCCTTTCTTTGTACCGTCTCGATGAACTTGGTCAACATTCCATTCTCCTCATGAACTAAACATGTGAGGTTTCACCCTTCTCCTCAGGAGCTGCCGCTTGGCAACAGTGTTTATTCACTCCTTCCTGAGGTTACAGTTTTGCTCCGCAGAGCTGATGGGAAACTGCCATTCTCCAGTATTATTACTGGAAAGAAAGTGTATGGGAATGAGCCAGAACTCTGCTGGGGGTTCCAGATGCTCACTGAGAAGAAACAGATTTTTTTCACAGCCCCAAAGTACCTACTCGGAACTGGTGAAAACTCCCTTCATGCAGGGCGGTCATTCTTTCTCTCAGTTGAATAAGTAAAAATAGCACACAGCAGTATTTTCTCCAAAATACTGCTCCCTCTTCATGAAGCTCCCTCTTCATTAAAGGGTTCCTAAGGTGGTATGTATAAATGAGAACAAGGCTGACTTCTACCCTCTGAGGATATGGTCCATCACAGTCTAAAACAAGGAAAAAAAATATCCCTAAGATGCATATTCTTCAGAGGCACTCATTAGGTAGAAGGAAATTAACTAACAATTTTCATGTTGAAATAGAGACATGTTTGCACCCTGCAGGTCTAGTTCCAAGTCCCACCAAACGGGTGTACTCATTTAGCTCATTCTGTTGAAATTCAGACTCTCTGGAAATCAAAAGGAGTTTACCATCGTCTGAAATGTTCTTCCCCTGCACGAGAGGAAAATGATTCCTAGAATTCAATTCCTGATCTGGATCTGAACTTTCCTAAAGTTTAGAGGTGTTTGGATTTAGGTACTTACTATGATTTATTGCAGTGACACCTAGCAGGCCTGATGAGTTTTGGGACCCCTTTATGCTAGACTCCATCACCTATCTCTCCCTCTCTCTCTCTCTCTCTCTCTCTCTCTCTCTCTCACACACACACACACACACACACACACACACACACACACAC
>NW_017728886.1:21594558-21611566 GCF_001723895.1 Crocodylus porosus
CACACACACACACACACACACACACACACACACACACACACACACACACACACACACACACAGTCTTTGCTCCAAGGAACTTGTGATCTAAATATTTAAGTTGAACTGTAAGAGAAGTATTGTCCCTACCTTATAGGTGGGTAACTGAGTGACACCGGGCACGTCTACACATGCATCAACACACTTTAGTTAATGTGCATTTAATCTAGTACCTCCTGGCACTTTTACATGTGCTCCAGGGGTCAGGGAACAGTGCTTTAATTAAATGCCCTTCATGTCTCATGTATCAGCATCCCTGTGTTTAAAAATTTGATGAGTTTTAGTTCAAGCATGCCCGCCACCATTTTTAAGTGTGGGAATGCTGCTACACAGGACACAGTAGGCTGCCACACTCTAGAAGTCTTGAGTAATCGAGTAAGCTCCAACATGCTGGAATTCCAGTGCGTCTATACATAAGCAGCCTCACTGCTTGTGTATAGGCACCCTCCGTTGTAAGGTACTAGGAAAATGTGAATTAGCCTGTTTTAATATACATTAATTAAAGAGCATGGGGCATATATAGTTTGGCTCTGGGAGGCTGGGAGAAGGGGATGCTTTCATTAGCAAGCCGCACTAATTAAATAGTACCCAAGCGTCACATGTATCAGTGTCCCAATCCTGAAACGATGCAGGCAGGTCACTTTGAACTAAAGCTAATACAACGAGCTTTAATTCAAAGTCCCCAATGCCATTTTTTCAGCATGGACACATTGATACGGATAAGTTGCTAAAGCACATTAATTTTGCACTCCAGTAGACTCGATTAATCAAGTCTGCTCCAATGTGCTGGATTTACAGCATGTTAGAGTAGCTTCCCTACATGTGTGTAAGTTTTTAAGTGACACTTAATGCACATTAGCGTATTTGAACTAAATAGTATGTTTTTCTTAAGTGACACTTTAACATTCATTAAAATAGGTGAATGTGCATTAAAGTGAACGTGTAGATGTGCCCTGTGAGATGAAGTGACTTACTAAAAGCCAGAAAATTTATACTATACAGTCTGCACAGCCATAAAGCCTATACTGTCCTGGACATGTTTACACATTCAATTATGATGCCTGAACACACTGCAGAGCATATTGCTCCAAGGTTAATTGCTTCCAGGCACACTGCTTGAACATGTGCTGAGGAGCAATTAACTCTGGAGCAATAAGCGCTGTGGTTTATTCAGGCACAGCACATGGAGCCTGGGTGGAGCAGTCCCAGCTAGCAGGGAAACCCTGGGGTTAGCCTGCCAGTCCAAGGCTGTTCCTCCCTGACTCAATGTACTGTGTGTGTGTTGGGAGGGGAGGGCTGTCTGGTGCACAAAGGAGCTTCAGGATGGGGTCAGCCAGTAGGCAGCCCCTGCACTGAAGTACCTTCATGCCCCAGCAAGTTGGGCAACATCTGCATGTGTGGTGCTGTGGAATTTTTTACTCTACAGCAGGATAGTACTTCTGTTTATAAGTACTAGCCTGCTGAAGGATAAATTAATTTATTCTAGCCTAATAGGGATGCATAGACGCTGAGAAATTTACTGCACAGCTAAATAGTCGATTGCTCAGTAAACGTCTTATGTAGACATGCCCCCTGAGTCCCTGTCTAGTTTCTTACCCACAAAACCGCCCTCCCTCTCTCTGATTTAGCCCCTTTGAAATCTAAAAGGGAACACTTGGTTAAAAACATATTAAAAAACAATTCCAAGATAGAAGGTCATTGCAGTAACATGTACAACGCTTAGTAAATACAGTACTATAAGTAATAGTACAGCTATTTGGAAGAATGCCATTATTATGAGTTTACCTCTGAAGCAAAGAAACAAGTTGCCTTTGTTCTCTTAGGATTGCTATGTTCAAATATTCGAGCCAGCATTTGCTGAATTGCTGGGGGGTGATGGAGGTTGGGTAGGAAAGGGAAGATGAGGGAAGAAGAGGCTTATGTGTAAACTCTGATCTAATTCAGAGTTCCAGAAAACAAAAATTAATCCTTAGGTGGTAGACAGGATGGCCTATGAATAACGATGTTTCCTGTGGGTATTTACTACCGAATGGTGGTTAACTGAAAGGAAAGTGGGAGTCACTACAAAAAGCAATTCCCATCCAATTTCTTAACATGTAAATCAGGAGCACAAAAAGGCCATTTATGGGAGGCTTATTGAAACAATAGTTTTCCATGTGCCAAAACAATGACATCACACTACACAAAGGAGGAGGAAGAGGACTTTAACTGCAGGCTGCTGTGCCAAGAGCTTTGTTTTGCTTCCACAACAGGCAAAAAAAGTGGCAATTCTCTCAAGAATATAAAGTTCTCACACAACATCAAAAAATGTTTATAACTCTTTTAAAAAAATGTCATTTAATAATGAAACTTACACGACAATTTTTTTTCCTGTGATTTGTTTAATGCTTGTGAAAAATCAAAATTGATTTTCAACTGTCTCCTTGTAGACAAGTGAATTGCAAATGGGTTGTGTTGCCACAAAAATACCAAGACAATTAGCATCTTACAATAAGGTTTTTCAGAGTTTTTTGCAGCATTGAATCTGGAGGTATTTTGTGCTTAGCCAGATCCTAACACATTCTCTCTAGTGAAGAGAAATCCCACAACTTTAGGGTTACTGTGTAAGGTTCCAGTGTCCCCAGGAGCACTGTATGGCCAGCACCTGCATTTCTGGGTAGTTCACTGCAGAAGCTTCAGCACCTGTTGTCATACTGTCATCTGAGTAATTCAGCTCTCTTTCTTTGTAAGAAAGTTTCTGAACTTTGTTGTTACGGAGAAAGTTTTCAAAGGCTCAAAATTGGAACCCCCAAAAAGAATTGCCAGTGCAAAATATCTTTTTTTTCAGATTTCATTATTTTAATGCCAGTCCCCTGATCTGTGGACCTGATATGTGTTGCTGTCAAAACTAATTTTAGAAGGCATGCCTCAGTCACACACTTTAAAACCATCTCTTCTGTATTATTTGTGGTTGAGCTTCCAACTGGGACCTGGGATCAGAGACATCTGAGTAAACAAAACCAAAGATTGCATAAGAATTGCAAAAACGTACATAAGGTTTTGTTTAAATGAGGTTTAAATGAGGCGCATTCCTAAAATTGAGTGAAGAGAAGCTTTTATTTTACCTGGATGGGTTAATTTATCCATGCTCTGTAGTTCAAGAAATGACAATCTGTCAATGCAGAGCTGTCTCCTTAAGAAACTCTTGCAAAAGCCAATTCGAATCAGCTAACGCCTTGTGGCTCATGTTACCCAGGGCTGAGCACTTAGAACTTCACACAGAAAACACCCTGGGTGGAAGAATGGAGCAGTTTAAAACTACCAAAGCTGAAATGCTCTGAAAATGTCCATGACAATTGGAGAGGTTTGAACAGTGCTTCCCTCTGTATCTGCAAACAATAGGTGCCAGCAAAAAGGAAACCAGTCAGAAAGCCTCTTTAATTCTGATAATAGCTGTTTCTGAAGTGCTTGCTGTTTTCAATAGTTTTCAGTTGTTTCCTACCAGAACAACACACTCAAGAGAGGGAGACTGCTACTCAAGCAGAGGGAAGTCGGCTATGAAAGCATGGGTAAGGCTGCAATGTCTGCTGCAATGTAATGTAGATATTATCTGGTCTACATCTGAAAAATCCAAGGTCAGGTACCTATAGCAAGCTTAACTGAACTAGCACAGGGTTTTGTGCAAGGTAATTTGTACCTGAGAGGTAGGGGTGGGGAGCCTGCATGAATTTTATGCTACTGTACTTATACTACTTCCACTACCTGAGCTGGCAAGTTTAACGATAAGCTGGCAACTGCAGGGTGCACCAAGTTTCTGCCCCATCAGGAGCATTGTTCTAGTCTGGAACATAGGGTTAGCACCCTTCCATGCCAACATGCATCGCAGTGAGCCACAGACGTTCTCGCTTCCTTTGCTTATCCTAGTCACATCTCTTGTTTGACCCAGGCCCAGGTTCCAAGGCATGTAGGCATCTAAATCAGAAATGCACATGATCTGGAAAATGCCAAAAGCCAAGCCAAGGCAATAACCAGTATTTGGAAAAGGATGCATGAATTGCACTGGGTTGTATCAATTTGTAGGAATTTGCAAGTGTGAGCAGAATGTACACAGCATCAACAAAGAAGATAACAACAGTACCATTAGTTCAGAGCAGAAGATGAATGGACTATCAGACCAAAAGTTAATGGAACATGTATTAGTTTTAAAGTTGGACACAGGTGCGCATACTACGTGGTGCCAGAAGAACTAAAAGAAAAGGCACAGCCAGTAAATGAATAAAACTCAGGGATTATAGTAACCATCTAATCTTCACTAGGGCAGTATGAGAACTCAGTGTGTGAGTAAATAACAAATTGTAAGAGACAGTTTGTAACTCCGCAAGGGAGAAAGTACTCATTATTGGGGGTAACAATAAGCAAGAAAACAAGTAAGGAACAGTTTGAAGACATCTTCCCGGAAATAGGAAAGTTCTCTGCTGACTGCCTAATTGAGGAGAAAGATCCCAAACACCTCATACTTCATGCCTATAGGTAGGGTGACCATAATAATCTGATAGAAATCTGGGACAGGGTAAGGAAAGCTAGAACAGCAAGTGTCAAGGGGGTTCCAGTGCACACATGCATGCAGACATGCACACATAGCCTTGACCCCATGGCTCCCCACATGTACCTGGCCCCTAACCCTGACTCTACTGCACAAGCAACTCCAGAGTCTGGACCCAGGAAAAAACTGCCCCCTGGAAAAAACTGAAGCAGAAGTCCCGGATGGGCCAAAACCCACATACACATGCTGGCTCCTGACATAGGAGCTGCACATGGAGGCAGGTTCCCACCAATCCAGGACTTTTGTTTCAATTTTCTCCAATGGCCAGGATGCTGAGACAAACTCCAAAACCTGGAACTGTCCCAGCCTATCCAGGACATATGGTCACCCTACATACAGGAAAGTCTCCCTGGCTCTTAGACACATGCTAAAAGGAGCGCTTGATATGGTCAATGATCTGGGAGTCATAGAGCAAATAAAAGAGGGAACTGGACCTGGGTCTCTGGTCACTGTAACAAAACAAACAGAATCCTTTGCTTATGTAGAGATCCAAGAGAGCTCCCTAACTAAATAAGGAAAAGTATTTCCCACTACCTTTCTCCACTACCCAGAAAAAGAGGAATTACAGGCAGAAATGGTTGATGCCAAATATTTTTCTATGACTCACACATCAGCAGGGTTCTGGCAGGTACTCTTACAAAAAAACAAAGAATATATTTGTGTACAGTCTATAACCACTGTGAGAGGCACTGCTTCCTGAGACCACTTTTGGGTTGTGTTAGGTAACAAAAGTATTTCACAGGAAAATAGAATAAGTTTATGATGACATAATGCAAATCAGTATTTATGTAGATGATGTTTTACTCTGGGGAAAAACTATAGAAGGATATGACCAGAGATCCTGAGCAGGCTCAGAAAAGGATGGATATTAGGATAAAGCTAAACAAACCGAAATGTAAATTCTGTGAAGAGGAAAAAATATATATCTGGGAGATAAACACAGCAAGTGAAAAATACCACAGTAATCTTTGGCCATGACCAATCTGTAAACCTACCAGCCAAGGAAATACCATATTTTCTTATATATGTCACACATTTTCCCCAAAAATGTGAAAAGGAGAATTGGGGTGCTTATTATAATGAAAAGGGCTCCCCAAGGATCTGGAAATCAGGGTGGAGAGGACTGTAACAGAGCAGTGACAGCATTAATTTCCATCTGGGAGCCATGACAGTTAATACTGTCAGCACTTCCTCCCTTCTCTCCCCACCCCCAATTCCTGGACCCAGCACCATCATGTCAGATCAGGTTCTGCCACATGGCCCCAGAGCTGACATGGCTGATTGGGCTCCAACACATGGCCACAATGTCAGTTCACTGGACTGGGCCCCAGCATCAGCATTTTAGTTCAGGCCTCAGTGCCCGCTTGCCATATTGGGCCCAGAGTCAATATACCAGATCAAGCTCTACCACATGGCCACAGCACCAGTGCATTAGAACCAGCTGGCTCTAGTATGCCGCTACCAGAGTTCAGCCTCCGACCATGGTGAATGGTCCCCAGCCTCAAAGACCCCAGACCTCTAAAGTAAGATTTTTTCCTTTTTGGGTCCTTCCATAAATAGGATGTGTGTTATGTTTGGGGACACATTATATGTGAGAAAATACAGTATTACACAAAGTCCTGGGAAATTTGTTCTTGGTTGAATCATAGGAAGTTAGGGTTGGAAGGGACCTCAGGAGGTCATCTAGTCCAGCCCCCTGCTCAAAGCAGGACCATCCTCAACTATATCATCCCAGCCAAAGCTGTCTACCCAGGTTCTGAAAACCTCCAAGAATGGAGTTTCCACCTCTCTGGGTAACCTGTTCCAGTGTTTTACTACTCTCTTAGAGCACATCCAGATGAGCACAGTCATACAGTATGTGCAGTCATGTGGTATGTGGTGCTGCAAATACGTTAGCAGTGTCACATACCACAATGTACAGTGCTCTGTGTGCTGCAAGGGCATGCTGCCCATGCATGCACTGCTCCTTTTTTTTTCCACTTTTTTTTTTTACCCCTGAATATCCATGCTGCTGGGCTGCTCTGCCCAGGCTCCACCCAGCACAATCACCATGGCTGCACCCCTGGGAGACCCCCAGGACTACAGGTAAGGGGTGAGAGAGGGAGTGGGGAACAGGCAGAAGCAGGGACTGGGGTGAGTGGGACCCCAGCTGGGCTGCGTGGTGGGACAAGTGGAGGCCCAGGGGGCACATGCCCCCCCCCCCGATCTGTGCACAGGGTGTAGGCAGCTGCTACTATGCGCTGTACTTTGTTCCCTGCTGCAGCTCCCCCATGCCCTGTGCCTGCCCAGTGGTGGGAAGCATATAGCATTGTGTGGCTCTTGGGGCAGCAGAGCTCAAAGCCTAACCTTGGGCCTCCACTTGTCTCACCACCCAGCCCAGCCAAGGCCCCACTCACCCCAGCCCCTGCTCCTTCCTGTGTCCTGCTCCATCCCTGAGACCTCAAACTTCCCACTCCCCCAAAAGCCCTTTCCCCTCTCCTCACCCCTTCCCCCAGAGACTTACCTGCTGGGGGAATTGGGAGGTGGCTGCATGCATGCTCAGCCTCCCCAAATATTTTTTTCCCCCTCTGCCTATGCCCCTGAGGTAACTTGCTGTGCTCAAAATCACACATGGCATGGACATTCTCTGGGGAGAAGTAACTGCAGCTCACAGTGCACCACTGCTATTTGTCCCCAAGGACCCAAATGTCCACACACATCTGGGTGTGCCCCTAGTGAGAAAAAGTCTTCCTAATATTTAACCTAAACTTCTCTTGCTGCAACTTGAGGCCATTGTTCTTGTTCTGTCATCTGCCACCACTGAGAACAGTCCAGCTCCATCCTTTTTTGAACCCCCCTTCAGGTAACTGAAGGCTGCTATTAAATCCCCTCTTGGTTTCCTCTTCTCCAGATTGAATAAGCCCAGTTCCCCCAGTCTTTCCTCATAAGTCATGTCCCCCAGCCGCCTCATCATTTTTGTTGCCCTCCGCTGGACTATCTCCACTTTGTTCACATCTTTTCTGTTGTGGAGGGCCCAAAACTGAACACAGTACTCCAGATGTGGCCTTCACCAGTGCTGAATAGAGGGGAATAATCACTTCCCCTGACCTGCTGGCAACACTCCTACTAATGCAGCCCAGTATGCTGTTAGCCTTCTTGGCAGCAAGGGCACACTGCTGGCTCATATTCAACTTATTGTCCACTGTAACCCCCGGGTCTTTTTCTGAGATATTCTGCCCAGCCAGTCAGTCCCCAGCTTCTCCAGTGCATGGGGTTGTTCCCTCCTAAGTGCAGGACTTAGCACTTCTCTTTGTTGAACCTCATGAGATTCCTTTTGGCCCAATCGTCCAATTTCTCTAAGTCACTCTGAATCCTAGCCCTACCCTCCAGCATATCTACTACTACACCCAGGTTGATGTCATCTGCGGACTTGCTGAGAGTGCAGTTTATGCCATCTTCCAGGTCGTTGATGAAGGCATTGAACAAAAATGGACCCAGGAATGACATCTGGGGCACACCACTTGATATCAACTGCCAATTAGACATCAAGCCATTCATTATTACTCTCTGAACCCAATGCTTCAGCCAGTTTTCTATCCACCTAACAGTCCATACTTCCTTAGCTTACCTGCAAGAATTTTGTTGGAGACCATATCAAAAGCCTTGCTAAAATGAAGGTATACCACATCCACCAGTCTCCCCACACTCACAGAGTCAGTCATCTCATCATAGAAGGCAATCAGGTTTTAAAGGCACCATCCTCTCCTCCAAGTGCTTGGAAATGGATTCCTTGAGGATCTGCTCCATGATTCCTCCAGGGAATGCAGTGAGACTGACTGGTTGGTAGTTCCCTAGATCCTCCTTCTTCCCTTTCTTAAATATGGGTACTATGTTTTCCCTTTTCCAATCATCTGGGACCTCTCCTGACTGCCATCAATTTTCAAAGCTGATAGCCAAAGGCTCTGCAATCACATCAGCCAACTCCCTCAGCATCCTTGGGTGCATCCCATCTGGTCCCATAGATTCAGCTTTTCTAAGTAGTCCCTAACCTGTTCTTTCACCACTGAAGGGTGCTCACCTCCTCCCCAAACTGCTGCCCAGTGCAGTAGTCTGGGAGATGACCTTGCTTGTGAAGATGGGGGCAAAAAAGACATCAAGCATTTCAGCCATTTCTGTATCCTCTGTCACAAGGTTGCTTCCCCCACTCAGCAAGGTTGAGCTTTCATAACCAGCAGTCTAATAAAGATATTGGTTGAAGAAGTCTAGTCGGATTATGATGCTAATCTTAAGTAATTTGAGAGACTAAAGAGTCAAATCAAGAGACTCATGTACAAAACTAAGTTGTATATAGATCCTTTAAGGAGGGTATTAATGCAGTTCTTCGATACTTCTGTGGTCAAAACTAAAGTTTATGCATCATGTGTCATGTGTATTAATGAAACAAACAAGCAAACAAACAAAAAGATGCCACCATGCTCCATTAGTGATTAAAGCTTTGGCCTTCATCCACAGATGAAAAAATAATATTCTTTATTTATGGGAAACTAGTGTTGTCATCATTGCCAAAAGGGGCTTGCCTATATCTTTACCCCAAGATAACAGAGATTATTTTTTCAGTTAAAAATTGGTTTAGCGAATTGACTACAAACCTGGGAAAGGTGGTAGCTGACATCTCCGAAGTATGTGATGCTACCATTATGGAGCAATTAACATGTCAAAATAGTTTTTAAAACTCTAGTCTCAGGTAAAATCTGGTTTGTAATTGCTGAAAGTGAAGCTCTGCAGAAAACAGATAGGGCTGTTAGTACAGGATTGCTAAAGCAACATATTTCCAGCCCCTATTAGCAATTTTATGGAGAGCTCTTCAGACTAGATGTCATTATAATGAAAAGCAAAAAGATGGTGATTCTTAAGGTATATGCTGAAAAGCTATTTAGTGGTTGAAAAATCTAAGGATTGGAGCAGGCATATTTTACATTGACACAGCATTGAAGATGTTGTTAAGGCTTATGCATATGATTAAAACCAAAAACCAAAAACAAACAACAACAACAAAAACAGGCCAGGAAGGTATGCTTGTGAGACTGGAAAAATCAGCATCTTGAATTAAGATAGGTATAGATTTGTTTATATTTGCTGGGAAAATGAATAAGATTTGGCCTAGATCATCCTAAAGTTCCTGAGATAATCTTAGGGACTTGTTACACATTACACTGTAAGCTGCTCAAATGTTGATGCGTGTTAGTTTGGAGCAATCACACATTCAGGCCAGTGGGGACTTGGAGGACTGAAAGGTAAGAACACCACCCCTATTCCAGGCTTCCCCACTGATCCCTGCACTCTGGGTCTCCCCCAGTTCCCCCCTGGCAGTCCACTTTTTAGTCAGCATTAATATAAGCAGCTTTACTACATGCTTAGATTTATCACTGGTTTCCATTATCACTAGTCCAATGGACTGTTAGAAATGGTGTCATGAACAACACCATCACTACTACCAACAATGGTGATAATATGTTTAAAAAACTGTGAAATCAGAGTCATATCTAGGATTAAAATTATAAAATGACACTGATGAAGCATGCTGTCACCTGCTGACATGTGTTCAATAGAAAACTGAAAAAAACACCTGCGCTGTTAGAAACTGGTGTCAGAATCACGGAAGAGATAAGTAAAAAAAGGGCAATATAGGCAAATCAAAATATTCAGTGTGATTTCATGTCTGTGGAGCTGCCACTACTTCAGAAAAATGTCTATAATGCATACATACAATGGAAAACAGAAACAGCAGTGCAAACAACAGTGATAACACAGGAAGTACTTGTGCAGTCCGGTCTACTGTGGAGAACTTGGTGACACTTCTATGCTAATCCTAGAAGAAAGGAAGGTGACGGGCACAGAGCCAGCTGTTTTGCTCAGGAAGTTTTCAGATAGTCCACAACAACAAACAATTGTGGTGGCTAATCAGAACATGACATAAGCATAATAAAGAGACATATTGCTGTCATATCAGGTCCTGCTACATGTTCAAATTAAAGCTGGATAGAAAGCTGTTCTAAAAACTTTTCAGACAATATTTTTGTTGGCTCTTTTTTTAGCTGGAGAGTTAATTTTATCCTGTGATATTTTCTTTGCATGTGTTTAAACAGTTAATTGTGTAATACATGAAATGTATAGCAGGGGCCATAGAGACTTATGGTTCTGAGGTCCCAGCACTGTTTGAAGAATCCTGCTTCCTGATCCCACTGCTGTTCATGAAGTGTTTCCGATGACAACAGAAGGCAAAATGCACAAATCACCAAGCCAGGAGAGGGCAGTGGGTGGGTCCCCGCCTGCTCCCTGGCGGACTCCCAGTGCTCCTATGAGACGCTGTATCTGCCCTACCATCTCAGCATTCATGAGCCTCCTGGTACCTTGAGTTATGTAGAAAAAACCTTTAAAGCTGTGTCTATGTCTGAACCATTGATTCTCTCCAAATCTCTCTGAAACAATTTGAAGCATTCTAATTCAATATGTCTATGAAATCTATGAAATTCGGAGAGATTAAAGGGTCACCTGATTCGATTCAGGTTCGGAGATTTGGGCACAGAGTCGGGCCAAATCTCTGCTAAATCAAATCAGCAACCAAAGCTTCGCACAACCCTACTGCGTAGTTAGTATCTCGTGTAAAAAAACCCCAATATCATCTTTCCAGCTGGTGAGGTGCTGGGGTAGATCCTTTGATCTGAGGGTGTAGCCTGAATTGCTTAACTAAAAACTAATCTAAAAAAGTAGATTTTCTTGGAACTTTGATGAGACACAGTAGAAAGAGAGACAGATGTTGAATAAATGCCACTAAGATACTTGAATTTGAAACTTTCAGGGACATTTGCTAGGAGAACTGTAAATATAATACAGTATACTGCAAATTTAGAACCCATATATTAAAATTTACCATAGCATGGCTTACTGATTCCACTTAACTGAAATGAGATACTAAATTAGAGCACTGGAAGCAGTACAGTTCTCAGGCTGAGTAGACAGCAATATTAACAATTAAATTCAGCCTGGAGAGTGGATTTTGTATATAAATAAATGCTATATATGTGTGTGTGTGTGTGTGTGTGTGTGTGTGTGTGTATAACATTGCCTCTGCAATAATAACAATTGCTTTTTTTTCTTGCTGAGTTCATGTTCTAAGATCATTTATTACAGTTTGTATAATGTAGATTTCCATAATCGAGATAATTATATCTTAACTTAAAAAATAACCAGGTTGTCATACAGTATTTTGAAAAACCTATAATAGAACCCTCTTGCCTGTCATTCTATGAACTTCAGGAAGAAATGTGGGCTGGGTCGTGTTTCTTGTTTTGCTTTTGGCTGTGTTCTAACTAGGGCCCAGGAACTACTTTTCAAAATGTTGCTGGCAGATTTCTGGTTCAGCTAGGAAAAGTTTTGTGTCTCCATAGTCAAAGCCCCTCCACAGTAGCGGATCACTCCGTTCTGCTGGCAGAATTAAACTTCCTTTCCCAAGCAAGGTAAGGCCATCTAGTAGCCAGTAGAAGAAGTGCATAGATCAGTGGTTATCAACCTTTTTGGAATCAAAGAACCCTTCACTGGACTTGACATACCCTCCATTAGATTCAAGGCACCCCTCCACATCCTTTGTGAATTGTGTGGCAACTCATTAAAAAAACTAATTTATATATTACAGTGCTTATCTCCTTGCAGAAGGGCTGGGCAGTAGGGGTGGAGTTCATCCAGGCAGAATAAAGTTTAAACATGTACTTATCTGCTCAGCTTATCTGCCTATCTCCTCATACCTCCTTATCTGCTCACACCTCCAAAGGCTCTGGCAGGACCCCAGGGTGCCCCAGAACCTTGGTGCAGAATCAGCGGCATAGACACTCCCAAGCCTCCTGCTAGCCGCTGACGTCTCATCAACAGCTGGTGCACTCAAGGGCTAAGTACAGACAGTCAGAAAGCCCAAGGCAGAATTGATTCAATCTAGGCAGCTTCCTCTAAGCTGTGTAGGCTGAACCAATAACTAAGTGAACTGACGATCAGTTTTCAATTGTGAAAGGCAAGGGGAGGCCTGCACTGACCCAGGCCAGTGGGCAGGGGGGTGCTAGAGTATGTTTTCCAGCTAAGTGTTCCCAACTCCCTGCCGTCCCCCCACAGGGATTAAGGAGCTTTTGTCCAGGTGCTGGCCCACCTTGGGGAGCTTCCCTCTCAGGAAGTTTCCCCCCAGCCTGGGTTCCCCAGGCCAGCCAGCCCTGAGGACCTGAGGAAAATTTCCCCTGTTCCCCTTCCCAGCTGCTAATTGATTCAGCCAGTGCCACAAAAGGGAAAGAAAAGAAGTCCTTCCAACTGAGTGCCTGCCCATGCTCCCAGCATGGGGACACCAGGGGGCTCCCCCTTGGGGGGCTTCTCCCACCCCAAAGCAGCCCCAGGGACCTGAGGGTGATTCTTCCCCTCCCAAACACCAGAGCTGCTGCAAGTCTCAGGAGTCTCAGGGATAGCCTGGAGCAGCCTCAGGCAGCAGAGGTAAATTCTTCCACTCCCCTGCAGCTAGTTTTGCCTTAGACTTCTAGCAGCTGAGGCAAAACCAACAGTAGAGGAGGAGAATTTCCTTCTGCTCCTTGAGGCTGCCTGAGACTCTCAGGCACTAAGGCAAGCAGCCCTGGGGTTCAGGAGGGAAAGAATTCCCCCCAGCTCCCTGGGGCTTCCCCGGACTGGGGGACCCTGGGCTAGGGTGGGAGGAAGCCCCCCAAGGTAGGAGCTCCCCAGTGCCCCCATGTTGGGCTGCATTGGCAGGCACCCAGCCTGGAGGACTCTTTCTCCCTCCCCTCCTGTGGTAGCAGCTGAAGCAATCGGCAGCTGGAAAGGTGGAGAGGGGAAGGGGGAGGGCTGCCGAGAGTTGAAAAGCCCCCACCACAGGGGCTTTCCCTTTCCCCACCCTCTGTGGAGCCCCTGGCTGGGGAGGTCGGGGGTCTGTTTCCCTGTCCTCCACTGCCTACCATCCCTATAGACTGACAGAAACAGACTAAGGAACCGAGGGGCAAGGCAGTCCCTGCTCCACTGGAGCAGACTGCATAACCTAGGGCTGCAAAACATCCTAGGATGCTAGGGGACTGTGAAGTAGCTTGAACCAGGAAGGGATCAAGGACAGAAGTTCCATAAACCTGTTTAACCCAAATCAGTTAAATCTGATACTACATCTAGCCAGATTTATCCTAAACCACTTTTGGCCATTTTGAAATTGTTTTATGTGCACAGAACTTCTTTCTGTTACAGGTTTAAACCAGTTTTTGATCACTTAAACCAGTTTATGTGTAACTTACATGTTTATTAGGGCTGTGCAAAGCTTTGGTACCTGATTCAATGCAGTGGAGATTCAGCTGGCTTCTGTGGCCAAATCTCTGCATCCAAATCAAATCAGGAGACCCTTTAATCACTCCAAATCAAATTGGAACCCTCTGAATCGATCCAGAGAGATTCAGAAAGATTTAGAAATTCAGACATAGACACATCTTTAAATGTCTTTCCTATATACCTTAAGGTATCAGGTAGCTCATGAATTCTGTTATGCTGGGGCAGAAGGAGCATCCCACAGGACTGTGGGGGACTCTCCAGTGCACTCAGCAGCAGACTTGGAAGTGGACCAGAAGCACCCCTCCGGTTCAGTGACTTGTGCCTCCTGGGTCTGGGGGGGCACCTAGGGACTCCTATGGCCAATCACTGAACTGGGGCATGGGGGGGGGGCTGCACAATCCCCGGACCTGGAAGTGGAACGGAAGTAATTGTGGTCCACTTCTGGGTTCATCGCCGAGCATGCAGGGGGCCCCCCTGCGCTCTTGTGGGATTCACCATCTGCCCCTGCATCACAGCATTAACAAGCCACGCCTGGTACCTCAAGGTATGTGGAAAAAACATTTATGGCCAAACTGCTGACTCTCTGAATCAGCATCGAATCTTCAGATTTGGATTCAGCCTACTCGAATCGGGGACAGTGAGCCAAATCAACTAATCAAATCACTGTCCCTGATTTAGGCCAATCCAAAATGAATACGGCCCGTTTCACACACCCCTAATGTTTGTGAGTCCTGAGCCAAGGTGCACTTCTCACTCTGGCCATATAACTTCTAAATGGCATCATGAAGACATATTTATAGTCAGGGGAATAAAGACAGGACCACATTTAAATTGTTTAGAAATTATTAGGGAATAGCTCTGAAAAACACACATGGGTGCTTAGAAAGCGGTATATACTTTACTAATGGCAATCCCTTTATTGAAAGGTAATATGGCGCTTATCGCAACTCACTGAGCCTCCAAAACTCACTAGTTGTTGTCAGCAACTTGCAGGATCAGGCATTTTCAATACACAATGATTAATTTCGGAACATGAATGACTTAATGACAATGCCTGTAATTGCAATGGCATCCGTTTAAAAAGCTAATAATAAACTCTAGGTTTTACACAGTAGTTTCATTCATACACTTCAAAGCACTTTACTTTATTTGTCATTTATAAATGAGGAAACTGTGGCACAGAAACATGGAGAGATTCCCCTAAGGTCATTCAAAATACCAATGGCAGAGTAGAAAGTTAACCCACATTTCTTGGTTCCTAATACAGAGTCCTTTCATTTTGCTCATAGTGCTTCCCATTTCATCATAGTGCTTTCTGAGCTTGCATATATGTGGCCACTCCCTGGGTGAGTTATCTGTAAGGTCTAAACCCCAGATCTCTAGAGCCATAATCTTAGCCCTTTACTAACTGCGTATAGGGACAAACGTCAATGGCTCAGAGACTAGCAAACTCATTACTCTTTTACATGTTCTAGCCCAGTGATTCTCAACCAGGGTGTTGAGGGACCTAGGGGTGCTTCAAGATCCTTTGAGAAGTGCTGGAGGATGTGTGACAAGATAGCAGATAAGGGCAGGCTCAGGTTGTCCCTGTCTCCCTATCCCACCACCCCCATTAATCAGCCCTTCTACACAGAGGTAAGCATTGTAATAAATGAATTTGTTTTTGAAATGGAGTGCCCCACAATAAACAGAAGTTATGGAGAGGTGCCCTGAGCCCAGTGAGGGGTGCCCTGAATGTAAAAAAGGCTGAGAACCAGTGGTGTAGCCAAATCAATGAAACAAAGATCCACAGTGGGTTAACAGGAGTTACAGTAAGGTTGTATTGTCATTGCTTGGGCTCTATCTCTAGTCAAACAGAACATTTTCAGTTTCTGTTGTTCTGAATCTGGTATCTCTCACAAGAAATGCATGTATATTGATAAATAACACTTAAAGAACTCAAGTGGGGGAAGCATTGATGCGTTTCAACCCAGGTGGTCGTCCAAAGCCCTAAGACGCTCGCTTTTCTGATTTCTTGCATTGTGAAAAAAATATAGGTCAACACATTTTATTGCTTTTTCTTTGAACAAACACATTTTTATTCTTCCATAAAGAGAGTCCCCCCTGCCAGTTTCTCCCTGCTGTGAACAGCAGCTGATCAAAAAAATAAAAATTTAAAGGTCACATTAGAAGCAATACAGGACATATTACAATTTCTGATACAACTGTCAGACACCTGGTAACTGCTCCAATCAGATTTACAAAAGCTATGCTAAGCTGAGAAGAACTCCAGTCTGTTGACATTAAATCTTCAAAAAGTCAAATGATTATTTGAAGGGAAGGATTTCTATTGCAGCATTAGCTATAGACACAAAGATTAAGTCAACTGTGTTTCATCAGAGGAGCAAGATTACTGGAGTTTTCAAAGCAGGAGAAGAATTAAGAGTTACTCTTTCAAATAAATCTTCCATAATAATAACAATAAAGTTACTATTTCCAAGTGTTGGAAATTTTAGATAGACACAATGAGTTGGATTTGCCGTTGCAGTGCATCTCGTCTGGAGATTCTCCGTACTTTGCACCGGTGTAAATCACTACACAGTCAAGAGATCCGTAAGAGGACTGCAGTGTATAACAATAATTCCTGCGGTGTACTTTAGAAACAGCTGATCTAACTCTAAACTTGATACTCTAGGCACACCTCTTCTTACAGTGGCAGGACACTGACAGTGCCATTTACCTGTGGCAAGTTGGGGTATTCGGAGTGTTTTCAGGTTCTGTGCTTTGGTGAGCTGTGTGAGAGGGCTGGACTGGATGACTTCCTGAAGTTCCTTCCAGTACTACTTTTATATGGTAGTTGTGCAGGAAGAGCATTGTGCTTGTGGCAGAAAGCCACCTTGGTTTCTCCCCAAAATCTCTGCCCTGTGACTATGTGATTAGAGGGGCCAGCACAGAGGATTCACACCTCAGCCTGTCTCTTTAGGTAACCTGAGCTGGCTGCAGTCCTGAGGGAGGGGGGAAACCTGCTCCCTCTGCCTACATGACTGGCATCTGTTACCTGGGTGAGGGGCATCT
>NW_017728886.1:21611666-21631392 GCF_001723895.1 Crocodylus porosus
TCTGGACCTAGCTCTCTCTCTCACCCCAAGACTCCAGAGGGGAAACTGGAGAACTCTGGAAGATGCTTGTGAGTAAGCTACTTGAGATCTGGTTAGATATCTAGCTAGCAGTAATACAGATGTGTAATCAAAAGGCTACCTCAGCCACGCTGTTTGCTCTTTAGGATTCCTAAGATATTGCTCAGTCCTGTGCCCTAGTTTACCCTACCCCTTGCAATCAGTAAAGTTCTCCTTTTTGACTGGTGTGGGAGACTTATTGAGGGGTGGGTCTAAATTATGCCTAAGAGATCCCTTAGGTCTGTGGACTAACGGAGACTTTACTTCTTGCCCCTTGACTTGGGGAAGTGCCCCAAGTGCCTGTACTGGGTCGAGTACCCGTCGGACTATTAGGCCTGTGTTTCCCCGAGGACACAGGGCCGAGACAGTCCCTTCTTAGGGTGGTGGCCGCGATATTACCCCCAGACTAGCGAGTGTGCTCCGGGAGAGGGGTCGGCCAAGCATAAGGCACCCCTAGGGAAGCATTCGGAGTCTGGAAGGTGGTCGGGCGCAGGGAGGTGGGCGGCTCAACGCAGGAGCACCCCCTACTGGCCCGCCACGGTGCTCAGCATAAATGAATGCCATACTTTGGTTGACTAGACCATAACTTAGTGTATACATACACAAGTATATATATTCAAGTATATATGAATATTTTCATCCCAATACAATGACCCCATTCATCTTCCTAGAACCGATCCCGGGAGGTATGGTCAGGTACAGGCTTTTCTTGCGCCAGGGAAGCAAATGGCAAATCCCAGTTCTAGCCCAGGGGACAGCCATTGTGCAGCTCCACAGCTACTAGACAGCTGCCTGCTGGAGCAGCTTTCATGGCTTAATGTCAGAAAAACAAAAGATTTTCAGAATAGTGGATTATGCTTCTCTTCCATAGCGTTGCCATGCTCAAAATGTCCCTGTGCCTTGTGCTCCACAGAAGCTTCCGGTTGGGCCATGCACCAGTAAGAATGTACCTGGGGCCTATTTCCTAAGGTATCCAGCCCACACAGGTGGCATTTCAAGAGTTCCTGTGGCAGTAATGGAGGAGGGGCCATGCATTGTCCATGAGTGACAAGAGAAATGAGCAAAAGGTACAGTCGCATTCAGAAATGTCTAGTTATTAGAAATGAGTTCCACAGCTCAGAACTTCTGGCCATTATCAGTTTTAACACTCATTTGCAGTTTAACACTTAACCTTGCAGGGTGATAATTAACCCCCCCTGTGCCTCACTTGTCAATTTGGTAAAGCAGTCAGGGAGAGCTGGTAAATGAGACCTTGCCACAAAATGCCTTTCTGGTGTCTTACTGAAGAGAATCTAGCATCAGTGGTCTGCTGACCCCAGCTGTGTTGGCTTATTCCAGAATCAGTCTCTAAAGCAATCAAGCCATTCTCAATACCTCCCTTCACTATGGGGAGCTTTGAGAGTCTGAATTAGTTAATGACTACAGAGTACTCGGATCCTTGGATGAAAGGTGTCATAGAACTATTCTTCTTCTTCAGTGGTTCCCATTTCTTATGCTTGGTCTCCATCTAGTAATATTCATTATAACTGGACTTACAGACAGATGCCAGTGTTCTAGGAAATAATACGGAAGTCATGTTAACACTGTTAATAGGTTTATTTCTCCTTATCTTGGGTTTCACAGCCAGAAGTGAAAAACCTAGTTTGGTTTTCTTTGCATGATGTTTTTAAATATGTCTACAGTGGCTTTCATAGATCCACATCAGCTGGACAGAAGTAAAGTATCTAGGTTAAAAAAGAGAGCAAAAAGATTAAGCAAACGGCTTTAGAAGTAATAACCTTTCCTTACTGATTCGTGAAAAAAATCCCTCTTCAGGGTGAAACAGCACATACTGGATGACTACTAAGGTAGAAATAATTTATCCTTTCAAGAACATGAACTTGGTGTGATTCTTGGAAATAGACTATTTCAACAATCTTCATAGGGAAGCAACTGGGGGCAATTCACCTCCCCTCTCTATCAGACTTCTACTCATTACAAAAAGACATTATTTTTTCTCAGGACTTAAGCTGGAAAAGACAAGTGAAATGTAGACAGATAAGAATAGCCATCAGGTTTGACCCTTGGCAAGGATATACTATTCTCACATATATAAAAAAGAACTGTGCCACACTAAAAAATAGACCAAGATTTAAAAAGCAGCAACACATTAATAGGCAGCTATAGATACAAGGCTTTTTTGGTCCAACTGCTTTATTTTATTTTATTTTATTTTCACTAATTACCTATCATTCAGTATTTCACAAATGCAATAACAGTCCAAAGGGTGCCTGTGCAAAGACAAATTGTTCCCTACAGTAGGTATTCTGGTGTGTAATTAAGTACAGTTTCAGACAGTGGTCATTGTGACTGTATTGAAGTAATTTCCTGCTTTACATGTCACTATTTCAACCTAACTAACACTGGATATACATTATCCAGGCCTCACAGCAAGCTTGGAGGTATTGCTATCCCATTTTACAGAAGAGAAAGTTAATCTAAAGAGGCATTAAAAGTTAGCCAATGCAACTTACGTGCACTTAAGTTGGACACTAGTGTTCTGCTGGTGTAAGGCACAGCAGAGTTCGACCCTCCGTGACTTGTCTCAGTCATTGGAAAGACCTGGAATGAGCGTACAAAAATCTCTGGCTTTCAGATCACCTGTTCCAGGTTGTCAACATTTACATGAACTAAAAATATTTTCAAAATAATCTGTGTGGTGTGTTCTGGCTAGAAATACATCAGTGCATGCCCAGAGCTATTCTAGCTGGGGAAAGGGATAATATCAGTCTGACTCACAGTATTTGGGACTTGCTTTTGGATATTGCACGTTTAAAAAAAATCAATGAAAATGAGTCTTTAGGTCTTCCTGTTTGTTAGGGCCGTACTAAATATAAATCATTTCAGTATCATAAACCCTAATTCCTTGGCAACCTGAAGCAATAATTTTGAAAAGTAGGAATATTGTCTCTTCAGCCCAATAGGATATCAACCAGGTACTGTTTTTGCAATAACTAAAATGTCAACACTGTTAACTGATCACACATGAAAAAGCTACTAGCTTTTCACGGCAGAACTCCATCCTCTTTGCAACCACTCATCAAGTAGGTAGAAGACTGTGAAGACTGAGGAAAACAGGCATTGAGCACTTCATCCTTTTCCTCATCATCTGTCACTAGGTTGCCTCTCATTCAGTAAAGGGACCCACACTTTTCCTGACTTTCCTCTTGTTAGTGACTTACTTCTACAAAACCTTTGTACCCTTCACGTCCCTTGCTAGCTGCAACTCCAATTGCAATTTGACCTTCCCTACTTCATCCCTACAGTTGTTTATCTAAGTTTCCACTTCTTGTAAGAGTTCTCCACTAAACCAAGCCGGTCGCTTGCCTCATTTGCTATTCTTCCTTCACATTGGGATGACTTGTTCCTGTGCCCTCAGTAAGGTTTCTTTAAAATACAACCAATTCTCCTGGACGCCTTTCCCCCTCAGACTGGCCTCCCACAGGGGATCTTGCCCATCAGTTTCTTGAGTGAGTCAAAGTCTGCTTTTCTGAAGTCCAGGGTCCATCCTCTGTTGCTCTCCTTTCTTTTCTCAGGATCCTGAACTCAATTATGATGAGCTGCTTAATCCCTTGTCTCATGATCATAGTGTCTAAGACCTTGCTATATGTGTAGGGCTTGGGATAAATCCACCTTTTTTTTTACCCTATTCAAATGTGCTCCTTTGTTTTTTTCCTATTTCCTGAGTGTGTACATAGCCATTACTTAAAACAAAATAAAGTATTAACTCAGAACAACCCTTTAAGAGGAAAAGATAAAGAAAGATAAAATAACCATAAATTTGCTGTTCAGTTCACAATGTAACTGAGTAAATAATGTTCAGACTAGTCAGAGATCTACTGCTAGGGTTTTTAAAAGGCGAGGTATAGCTATGACTCAATAGGTTAGGACAGAAAGGTACAGAAGTACCTTCTGGCTGTTTAGGAGTGTAATGATGGAACTTGTTTTTTTTCATGGACAGGGAATAAACACAGCATACTCCTTTCTCCATAAATTTTTGCTCGCTAGAAGTCATATATACATGTCAGTACTTATATATACAAGTCAGTTAATCTCTGGTTTAAAGTCGGAGTCACAAGGGGTAAACATTATCCATATGTATTCTAAACATGTCCTTTTTGGTTGGCCAAAGCAATTCAAAATAATTTGGGGCTGACCTGCCAATGTAGAGGGCCATTCTGATGGAAGGGTAGCTTTGGGGTTAAAGGCTTCTACCCAAATTGTAACCCTGGTTTTGCTACAGAACTGTTCATGGGCAGACCTAGGGGCGGACAGTGAGGCCACAATCATCTGTACTGCACATGCCCAGTGAGCTCTGTTTTTAAGCATGGTTCCTACTACAGCTGAGCATGCCCAGTGTGCTCTGCTAGCTTCATGGGTATTGGTCTTGCTACAAGGCAGTATCCTTTGCATCCAAGGCGAAGAGAGTATTCAAGAACTCCCTTTGCCTTGGGTGTTTCATTTGGTGGCCTTTATGAGATTGTATTTCATGGTTTTTTATATAAAAATTAAAATGTGCACATTTGCTGGGGGGTAGTACTTTTACATTCCAGAATGCTTTACAGAAGTTGTATTTAGCATTTCATTCAAGTTTTTATTTTTTATTTAATAGCTTTTTCCACCTGAAATTTGTTCAATACATCATTCATTCTTAATTATTCTCATTGCTATTATTAAATGTTTCAGGTGTAGTAGAGTAGCTAGATAAGCCAAAACAAGCACATTTCAGCATGCCTTTCCTTGTATTATCTGACATTTCATCTGAATAAAATAGTGATCTGATTGACAGAACAGTCTTCAAAAAATGGAAGAGAAGCAAATTGCTGCCCAAAGGCATCACTAGTTCAAAACAACGTTTGGTAATTACTACTATCTTTAAAAAATTCCTATAGATTATTTACCTATCAAACAATTATAAATCTTATGGCTATTTCCTAGATGATGGATTTTTTTTCCTGATTTTTATGTATACACACATACACACGTATTCATATATTACCAACAATTCTTTCTTGCATGCTTGCTTTCTTGCTGTCTTTCTTGCTTTCTTTTTTTCTTCTCCTTTTCTAAACTGCACTTTTCCTGTATCTCAAACCTGATCTTGAACCTTTACTAAGTATCAAAGGGTCTTGAGTTTTTCTGTTCCCTCAGAGTCCAATGCAACTCTTATTTGGGCACATCTACATGTGCACTGTAATGTACATTAGACTATTTTAATGCACATTAAAGTGGCACAAAAAAACCTGTGCTCTTTAGCTAATGCATGTTGAAATAGGTTAATGCACATTTTTTTTTACTACCTCACAATGGAGGTACAAGATTTAATGCATATCACCTAAACTGCATTAATGAGTGCAAAGACTTAGGAATTTGGATGAGACTCTCTGGCCTCAATTCAGGAAAATGTTAAATACATGCTTAACTTAAGTCTATCTTATTGTAGCAAAGTACTTAAGGACATTTAATGGGGCCGTAATATGTTTCACTGCTGCAATGAAGAAAGCAAAAGTATGGGCACGCTTAACTTTAAGCAACTGCTTATATCTTATGAGGAATCAAGATCTCATTGCTCAGCTTCTTTGCTGAAAAAGGTTGTGCAGTACCAGTTGCCGCAAGGACACTGTTTAAAATTATGATTGTATTTATCCTTAATGAGTCATCATCAGCACTTCCTTAAACCTATAATACTGACCTTCTTCATTTTTTTGTATTAACAGCACTTTTACTTAATATCTTGTTGAAAGAGGCTGAGGAGATGGATTTTAAAGCTTTCATTTTAATTCTAACAATGGAATACATGTATTTCCCTTCTAAAACCTGCTGACAGCAGGAAACGTGTGACTATAGTGAAAAAAGACACTTTGTCAAGATGACACCTTGACAGTGCATATGTATGAGCCTACCCTAGTGATTTCCTTGTCATGTTTGCTTAGTTTAACAGTCAGAGCAAGGCTCTCTTTTCTGTTTGTTTGTTTAGTTATTCCCAGTACCGTAAGGTCAACAAGGAGAGTCACTAATTTTCAAAGTCTGAAAAATATGAAACAACCCAGCATGCAATAGAGATTAGATCCTAATAAAGCTTGAATATCTGTGAGGAGGAGGGGGTATATCTTAATTTTAAATTAATGAAAACCTGACTTGGCTATTAGCATATTTACTTTCTTCATAAAACAGATTGGAAGAATGAACAGAAGGGAAGCAGAAAAAAAAGGAGTGATGAGGGAGGGAGTCAAGAGAGGGACAGAATAGAAAAATAAACTGAGGGTAAAAAAATAAATGGAATATAAGCTGGATTTTTGGGAAAGGTTAGGTCAGACTGCATGTGTAGATTTCGTCTTCTGTTGCTGTTATTACCTATTTTCTGATGGAGCTGTGTGAAATTTTTAGTGACCAAAACATTGGGTGGTAGGAGCAGACAAGCAACAGAAAAAATCAGATTTGGCAATAGAAATGCATTTCACACATTTGACTCTTTTGACAAATTGCTTGCTTTTCTAAAAGTTCTGAAGCATAAAACTGTTTTATTGCAACAATTTTTATTAACCCTTTTGGTGTTTTTCAGTTAAATAAGATCTAGAAAGAAATGGCCTTTAATTTTATTTAAAAGGAAAAAGTGGCAATTATTCTAATACGAAATCAATTTTGTCAAAATTTTAATTTGTTGAAAATTAAAAATAAATTATGCCTACACAACCTGCCTGCAGAAAGAGAGAAGTGGTGGGCTTAGAAAATATGAATTTTTTTTTGGAATTGAAAAAATCAATTATTGACATAGCTCTCTTCATGACTAATATAAGTGCTTGGGAAAACTGCATACAAATAAGGCACTTAGCTTGTATTTTTCAATCTAGTATTACATGACCGTGGCTGTGAAACTAGATATTAATCAGTCTACATGTACAAATGAATGATTTTGTATCTATATTGTTTTAATAATATCACACTTGGGCAGAAGGGGAAAGGCATTATTTTAAAATACATTTAAGAAAGATTGGTGTATTTGATGCAAGTTTTTCATCCCAACAAATTTAAAAACTACTTAGAAATATTGGAAAAGCCATTACAAGGTGCCTCTGCTCTTACTTATCAGCTTAAAGGATCAAGAGGATATATAAGTAGAAGCACTATGAACTCTTGTGAGGTATCAACTAGAATAGGATAAACATCACTGTTGTTGGATATGGCAAAAAGTCAAGGGGAAAAGTTTTTCATCCTATATTTTTATAGTTTACAAAATAGTTTTTGTTCTTCCAATAGGATCTGACTAGGATTTGGGAATTCTTATGACTTAATTCCTTAGGTCATCTAACTCTCGAAGCCCTTCTATCCATATAATCACATTTATCTCCTTCTTTACATGATCAACATGCATTAAAATAGCAGCTCACATAGTCCTGCATTAAATCTGAGATTGTCATTAGTGTATGCATTCTCTGAAAGTCAGGTACCTTCTATCTTGACTATGGGAGGGGACTTGTACTGGCTGTGGGCCCCTCCCCCACCCCACTGCCGGCACCTAACAGCGTCCCAGCTGCCTCGGCAGGCCACCCTCACCTTCACCTTCACATGAAACACGCCTTGGCTGGCTGACCTGGATGGCTGCTACCACCACTGCTGCTACTGCTGGCCCTCTCAGGAGAGGGAAGGGATTCCCTGTCACACCACCTTGCACTGCCCTGCACTGAACCTGCACTGGGTTACTTCTCTGATTGACTGTTTGAATTCCCTGTGTGTTTTTGCCCTTGTGTGGTGAGTCCTGTGGTCCATTCCCCCTGCCCTGGTGTTTGTTGTGTGGCTGAGTAAGGCCGCTCAAGTCTCCCCAGCCCTAGCATGTGCGTTCCCTCTCCCCCACCTTCCCCAGGCATGACCCACCCAGGTTCCTGTGGGGTTGTAGCTCAGTGAGCTTCAGCCCTGTTTTCTCCCCACTCTCCCCCCACAGCCCCAGCCTACCCCTAGTAGATTCACTAGCCCTTTTGGGTTTTTTGTTTCTTAGTTTCTTTCTCCCTTATATTAAGCAATGACCTTCTAGGGGGGCAGACACCCCTGCAGAACTTCCTACAATTCCCGCTGTGGGGGCAGATTCCAGTCAAGGGGATGCATGCCCCTACAGCCCCCACCCCAGGGGCAGAGTCCAACTGACCCCCTCTGGGGATAGACAAGCCTGTAACCCCCACTGTGGGGCAAGGGGGACTCTAACAGGGAGCCAGTGGGGCCAAGGGTCTCCCTCAGCCAGGCCCTCCTGGAGGACTCCCAAGCCCCTCTTCACCATCAGGGACTCAGAGCAAAGGGCATTTGGTGTTGAGGCACATGAGGCCCCTGCCAACTGTCTGATCCAACACCCAATCCATGAGGTCATTTAATGTGATCCTCAATATCAGTGACTGCAGGAAGGGTCTCTGGAGATGCCAGGTGCTCTCCTTCCTTCAGGAGAGGCGATACCCGCTGGTATTCTTGTAGGAGACCCTGACAACTCTAGCCAGTGATCCCAGCTGGCAACTGAGGTGGGGAGACAAGGTCTTTTTTAGTCACCTCTTGCCCACCTCTTGTGGGGTGGCCTCCCTGATCTCCCCAGGTCTGGAACTGGAGGTTCTCCAGATGCTGAGGTGGTGTCGAGCTGTCTGCTACACCTCTGGGTCCAAGTGCGGGGCCTGGTCCTGAACCTTCTGAATATGTATGCCCCTGAGAAGGACCCAGAGCTGGCAGATTTCTTCCACCAGGTGGCCATTTACATCGGCACCCTCAACCCTCGTGAGTGCCTAGTCCTTAGCGGGGACTTTAATGTCACTATGGATGTGTGGGACCGGTCAGGCAGGGAGCAGAACCAGGCCTCCATAGGTGTCCTCAGGGAGATCGTAATGGAGTACTCCATGAAGGATGTCTGGCACACCAGTCACTCGGATGACCCCCCCTCCCCCCATGTGAAGGTATCAAATTTAGAGGTATCAGATTTAGAGTTGGTGTTGCAGCACAGAGGACTTTTTTTTTGTTCCCAGCATGCCTCTTGCAGCATCCCAAACTGCTTTGAGATGCTTCAAGAGGCACGTGTGGGCTCATCTGGCTGCAGCTGTGTGTCCAAGACACAACTGTGGTTTAATTAACACCTTCCAGCAGCAGTCAGACTAGTCCTGCCTGAAATCTCATAGCTCTTACATTTCACTTTTTGAAGTTACAGTATAGCACCTCTTTCTAAATAGAATTTGTGATGGCTTGCAAGTGGATCATCTGACAAAATGCAGGATCTAACTGTCTTGGGAACTGAATTACATAAGGCAAAGATGTTATCAGTAACTGTAGCTCAGGCTGGCGGTTGTGTGACATGTGACATGTGACTTAGCCTACAGCAGTCTCCTCACCTAGCTTCTTAAGGGATCGAGTGGGTAGTTTTACTATCAGAAACATTTCTGGGGCATGTTTGAGAGCCTCAAATATGGCAATTATCTAAAGATATTCTCATTTAGTCTTCACACAAATTCTTTTCAACAGGAAATTCCCTAGACTCATCTGTACAAATATGGCAGGAGCACATGTTACGTAACACCTTCCCATCTGACTAGAGATGTATGAGGTAACCTGAGCATTTTAATAGCCTACTTTTTAAACGATTTATAACCAAGTCCCAAGACAAACATCTCCCCACTTCTGAGAGCATTGTTATGAGAGGCAGAAGTCCACCAAACTATTAAAGCAAACAGAGCGTAATTAAACTGTAATTATGCGGATAATTGTAAGAAATCCTGTTTATTAAGAAATAAGGGCTTCCTGAATTTCTTTATATTGAAAAACTTAAGGAGTAGCTTTTTTTCAAGGTCTGGTGGTTGCAGTGCATGATTATTAAGGATATAGCTTTGCAAAACTGGCACACAATTAAAGAATTCACAATTAAGTCTTTTTGCAGAATCACATTAAAATTGCCCACCTGTCTTATTAAACTTATTTAATATTACTTGCACAGGGCATAATGTATGATCAGAGCTGCAGTGGGCACTGTCTTGGTTTCCCAAAATACTATTTTTTCATATATAAATCTATTATACTAAAATCTTTATTTTAATTTGATTTGGCAGCTGCCTGGTTTCCTTTAAGATTACTATGAGGTCAGACAGCAACCTTGAGAATGAAAGATGATGAACTAAAAGAGGAATAATGAAAATTGTCTGTAGAGCACCTTCTTTATGTCCAATCATATGAATTAGGGTCCCTGAAAGGTATTTTGTAGAGTCGTTTTAAATTTCTCTTATGTGTCAGATCATACTTTTCAACTTGCCAGGATGATGAAAATCTGAAAATGGAATCCAAAAATGAGGGGCATAAAACAACTATTCAGGAAATATAAAATGTGATATTCCTCCTTTTAGTATAAGTAGCTATTTCTATCATCTCTTAATTTTTTTAATACAGTGTAAATCATTCTGAACAACAAAAGTCAGAAGACATCTATATGACAAAAGACCAAATGAATGATAAACCTTGAAATAAAATATATTGGTAGTGTAGCTTTATAGAAGTTTCTCAGGTGGCCAGAGTATAGATTGATACACTGTTTGTTTAATCTCATTTTCATTCTTGGCCATTTACTATTATCTTTTTTTTTTAATGTTGAGCTACTGAGTTCTGATGGAGCAGTTGAACACTTTTTAGATACCTTCTTCCTTAAATGTACTTCAGTTCACATTACATCTGATATGGGGAGTTTATATTAACTGTATTTTTAACCAATATTTTCAATCTCCAGGGCTTAAACTGAGGCACTGAAATAAACAGGATATGCAGCTCCAATTATTTCTGAAAATTAGGCCTGTTATTTCGGATTTAAGAGCACCAAAGTGTCTGACTGACTCCTTAGCTTTAAATCCCAGTGAAAGTCATTTGGAATGCAGCATTTTAAATTATTTAGACATTTTTCTTTAATTTCCTTTCCTTGCTCAAGCTTGTGGGCATTAACTTGTAACGGCCATCAAATGGGTAATGAATGCAGAATCTGTAACATAACATTTGGCTGACTCAAGCTCGCCTCTTCTTTTTCTGTTATAGAAATTGGCTTCTCTAGTACCCTGTGACTTACCATCTCAGTGGTAAACACTCTCCAGAACCCTTCTGAAAAGGATGATTCATCCCTGGGGTATTTTTAGAAATTTGTTAACTTGCATTTAGCTTTGTGTGCTAGTAGCCAATAAACAGAGCTGAGACTAGCTTTGAGTAATCGCACATAAACCATTCTGAATGCTATAATTGTACTACATTATCTTGGTCTGTAGACTGAGTCATCTGCTGGTTAAGCCAAATGGAAAAAAAAACAGCATAAGACTGTTGCTACAACAGGGAGTTTGATAAGATGCTAAAGGAATCAATGCCAGTAACTGGATTATATTTATCTTCACAGGATTACACCTTCTTGTTCCAAGTGCAACTTGTGATATGTGGGTGATTTTTATTTTTTTTTTGCAAAGTGACTGAAGGCTTGTCAGTATTACATAGGGTTACCATATTTCCAATTTCAAAATATAAGACACCTGTCATGGGGGAGGGGGGTAATACGATTGGCAGGGAGGCAGTGATATGCCTGTGCCTTACCTCTGCTCCTCACTTCCAAGCCACAGCTCCCACCGCCCTGCTGATGCCCCTCATTCCTGAACCGCACCCCCTGATGCTGCCTGTTCCCTGGGCTCCCGACCCATGGTCCCTGGTTCCCCTCATTCCCAAACCACAGCCCTCCCCAGCCCTGCCAGTTCCCCTCACTCCTAACCCACAGCCTCCTGGTCCTTGCAGCCCTGCAAGCATCCCCCGGTTGCCCTGCTCCTCTCAACACAGGCACCGGCGAGGCCCAGACATGAAGATCCCTGCTAACCCTTCCCATCTCCCTTCCCCCGGAGGAGCAAGTGCAATCCATCTGAAAAACGTATGAAACACAGCATCAGTGCCCTTTGAAAGGTGACTGAAGATCCTTTTCTTTGCTCAAGGCTGGAAGTACATCAACTGTGTATGTGTCTGTATTTTAATAGGCGAGTACAAATTTAGGCCTAGTACATATCAGAAATAGTGTTTACAGTGTTTTAACAGGCAGCTAGTAAGGTGGTGAGGCTTTACACTGTCTTTGGGGTTGTGAAACAGAAACCGGCTTTTGGCAGCCAGAGTAGGGGAATGCCACCTCATGGAACAGAGGGTGATGCGTTACAGGAATTTGGCGTGGTGGTCAGACTGTCTCATTCTCCCACTAAGAGCAGTTACATAATGGCATCTTTGTTTACACAAATCTCAGAAACACAGTCTCCCCCATACATGAGTGCATTATAAGCCAGTTATGTAGGACACTGTGTTCCTACATAGAAAGTAATCCTTTGCATTTCTACATGTAAATGTTATCTAGAGACCTCAAAATGCTTTACTAATTGTAATGAATTAAGCCTGCAAAATAGATATTACAGCTGGTTGGAAAGTCTGATGGAATGTTTCCCCATTAGAGAATGCCCTATCAGTGAAGTTAAAATGTTTTGCAGACACTGATTGATTTCAATGAAAAGATAAAAGAGCCCAGATGATGTTTTCATGGAATTGTCTGTGCCAATACATTTTTGAAACCTGCTTGGTTCCTTGCATGCTTACCCAGATCTTGATAGCCTGCTGGGTGAGTTGATGGAGAACTGAGGTCATAGAAACACTGGGAGCCCTGCTTTCAGGTTCCTTGGCTTTTCTCCAGGTTCCCTGGTGAGCTGCTATGGAGCCAAGTTCCCAGTGGCTCCCATTTCCTGGTTTCTGCACAGCTTTGTAGCCAGGCTGATAAAGAGTTGAGAGTTTAGAAGCACTGGGATCTACACTGCCAAGAATTCCCACTTAGATAGGGCTCCCCCAGCTTACAACTTCTCAGGGGAGCAGGTAACGTAAAAATCAGCAGGTTGGGAGTACTGATCCCAAGGCTCCCACCTCTTTGTTGGTTCAGATTCCCAGAAATTTCAGTTTACGCAAGAACGGAACAGCCTGTGGGTGAGTGCAGAGCACTTGAACTAGGTCAAGATGGAGTTTAATGGGTTTATGGATAGGTATCATTATAGGATTAGCATTACTGGATCAGAAGAAAAACAAACAGATGATGCAATATAAATGAATTAAAGTATGTTCAATTTGAATGTCAGTGTTGGATGATGTTTGGTAATCTCATGTTTCCTGAAAAGACCAGGAAAAATCCCTTTAAATAATGCTTTATTAGTTAAATTTTTTTAGACTCATTCCTTTGAAGCACAGGACATTCACCACAGCTAAGTCTGGGGTCTCAGATGTGCTTTTGCTGATCTTTCTAAACCCCACAAGTACCTTGCTTCTCCTCTCAAGGTTAAACAGATCACCAAACTTGTGGTCAAGAAGTAATTCCTTCCCAGATTGGCCAGGACTGCAAGATCATGAGAAATTTGGGGGGTTGTCTTCTTTCACAGAATCTTTAAGCATATATTAAACAATTATATGCCAGTCATTGCATTGGAAGGATATTGGCAGTGTCTTTTGTTGCTTGCCTTCTACCCCTGGCAAGTGAGGGTGTTTTTGTTGCAAGTGAGGGCTACTGAGGGCATTGTGCCTGGTAGCTGAGCAAGAGGGTTGCTTGTAAAGTTTTTAAGGATAGGTTAAATGAGCATTTGTCTAGGATTGCTTAGAGATGGTGCTCACTTGATGAGGTGGTTGGACTATATGAGGTCCCTTCCAGCCCTACTTTTCGCTGATCCTGTGTTTTGTGTTCATAATACCTGCGGTTATGACAGGCTGAAGTGAACAATTTCTCAGAAATGCTGGATAAGTGGAGACTTGTGAATGCAAAGAAACTCAATGGCCTGGGACGCTCTTTCCAGTTCTAAATTCCTGTATTACATTATTTTTATTAATAATGAAACCTCATACAGGTTCAAGGTTACACAGTCAGTGTCTGACATGGCCAGTAGCAAAAAGCAAGTCTCATGGCTCTCTGGTCTGTTCTTTACCCATTGCATGCTTTGACTCAGCCATTACATCCTGGTTCAGCCTCTTTGACCAAGATAGATAATGCTTCTCTCTGTACCTCTGCTACAATAGCATATTGTCATATTTCCCTGTATGAAGGGCAGATTACTCACCACTGTTTGCCCTTAAAAACTAATGTATATTTTAAGTGAGTCTAGATGCAGGAAGATAAAATTGCATACAAAAATTTTAGAAAAGCATTAATGTTGTCACTTAAAGGTTATGTCGTTCCAGAATTAAGATTGCCCATTCTGCCCCACCGCCCTGAAGACATGTGTATTCACTGTTGGGCTTTGAGATCATGCTCTGGCCTGGCAGCTTTTAGATCTGTGAGGCACACATGAGTACAGTAAACATTTTCAGACATTAGCATTCTGGCCTCTTGAAAAACCTGTCTCCCTGATTTATTATAAATTCTGGGTACCAAACATAGAGACATTAAAACTTTTTTGAAGAAGCAGTTGAAAGAAAGAACAACTTTGCCGAAAAACCATTCAAAAATGGTTGAAACATTTGCACCAAAAATTTAATTGGAAATTCATCCTAAATTGGAGATTTTAATTATAAACTTAATGTAATTCTGTCTATCATAAGCAATTGAAAAGAGGGGCTTATAATTAAAAGTATTGAGCAACCTTGATTATAGATATTGCTATTTGCTGAGTCAGTAACAACGGTAATAGAAAATGCATTGCATAAATATTCATTGCTCCATAACCTTAGTGTGGGATTTCCCTGACCAATATATTAATTACTGTTTCAGTTCCTCCATTCAAAGAATTACGTTGCTTCCTCCCATTATGGGAAATCCCATTTTTATGAAACAATGGCTTTCCAGTACTACCAAGCAGGATACGGAGTCTCAGAAGGCAGATTATATTAAAAAAGAAATCCCACCCTAGAGCTATTGATTTTGGTGGTTCAGCAGATAAGCTGAAAGAAAAAAAGTTCATAATGAACTAAATTTAGAAGAAAACTGTGGGTGGTGGGGTCACCAAAATGATAAATGGGGGGAAGAGAGAGGGGGAATTTTAGTTCAAATGAACTGACTCATTTTACCTGAAATATGTTGGCTACTTTGTAATAAAAGTAACAAAGGGCTATTCAGAGCTGCTAGGTAAGTTACTCCATTTCATTTTGCATGGAGTATTAAGTAGTCACGGAGCCAGAAAAGAGGCTGACTCGACAGCTCAGTGGTCATGGCATTCATTAGCAAAGTGGGAGCTCTTTACATGGTTGAAACAAGATTTGAAATAAGGATATCCCCTTTGCAGGAGACTGCATTAACCACTAGCTAAGAAACATGCTGATCCTCTCTCAACTCCTCCTGTTGATGCAATTTTACTTTGAATGGACTTTTAGCACAGGAACTGAGACACGTCACTGCCCTAACTACCAGGTTTTGCAGTCATTTCCTCTATCTTAATTAATATTTAATTATGTCATGCAAAATTAGAAAAAGGAGAGACTGCAGGATATCTAATCCACAGTGCATAGTAATTAAGAGATATTCTGGAGCTGTGTGTGTTCAGTCCCTTTAGAAGAGTGAATTAACTATGTCTTCTGATATCCTGGATGAGAGTTTCAGCTGTTAATCTACTGGGTAACATCTGCTCTGTGAATCAAGCCCATTAAAACTACCAAAAAATGAAGCATTTTAGAAATGTTCAACCTAAAGTTATAATTAGTTGTGGATACCCCAAACCTGCATTTTTTCAGTTAATTCACTAATTGCCAAAAAAAATCATCTAGCTCTATTTCAGATCCAGTCAGAAATCAGAAAGTTTTCATACTGTCTATATGTAAATACTACATTGAAAAATATTTCAATTAAGCTATCCCATCTTTTCATTTACAAGAATTAATATTATTTACATTAAAATCCACTTTGCAACTTTGAGTTTTAAATGATTTGTAAGAGAAGCTGATTTTTCTTGCTTTACTCTGATTTATGAGACTATGAAATTCGTGAATTCCTATCTGATAGCCACTTTACAACTGTAATACTTCAGAAACATGGAAGAGTTATTTATGATTAGATATATTTACAATATTATCCCCCCAGTCAAAAAGTAACATTTCATTTTAAAAACATTGCTATGATATGTTTTCTGACATACATTGTTCATCTAGATTAAACTTCAGTTCAAAATATTTAAAATCTAAATTTAAAATGAAACCTATCCATCTAGAATCGTCTTTGACCTCAGTCTTGGTCATATCTATAGATATTCCTGCAGGCTCTACAGGTTTTCTAGTTCATCAGCTTAACAGAGAGATGCCAATACTACCACCAGTGTAACTGTTATTGCTGTCTGTTGTCAGTGGGATGCCATGCATCAAAATAATGATATTGTGTTTAATGCTAACTACTGCCAGAGAGAATCATAGAGAAATAGGGCTGCAAGGGACTTTCAGAGGTTATTTGGACTATCATCAACACAGACCTAATACCCTAACTTGCTATAACTTGTAGGGCTGTGTGAAATTTTGCCAGCTGTTTTGATTCAACACTGTTTTGACTCATCTCAAGCTCAAAATGGCAAAATCGAATCGAAACAAAGGGCTTCAAAACAGCTTTGAAACAAAACAAGGCTAGTCGAAACATCTTGAAAGTTTCAAAACATTTCGAGTTTTGAAGCAGCCAGCAGCCAGATGGTGGGAGACAGGGGAGAACCAGGGCTGCGCTTCCAGCAGCAGCCAGGAACACAGCCCTGGCTCTCCCCACCTCCTGTAGCCAGGCTACGGAAAGCCAATCACAGTGCAGGGGAAGGGAAATGAGCCTGGGCTCAGTTCCCCTCCCTAGCACTGCAATCAGCCTGGGGAAGGGAACTGAACCCAATTACTCACTTCCCTTCCCCATCCCTACAATCGGGCTGGGGATGGGCCTCAGCCCAGCTGGGCTGACTTCACATCCCCAGCCTGATCCTAGTGCTGGGCAGGGGAACTGGGCAATTGAGCTCAGTTCACTTCCCCAGCTCCCCAGTCCCAGATGGCAGAACCCGGCTTCTCTGCCTCATCTGGCAGGCATATGGGGGGCCTACAGCCCTGGCAGGACTGGCACAGCCTCTGCAGCCCTCCCAGGGTTGCAAGCCCCCATCTGCCTGCTAGATGACAGAGGCTGTTTCAAGCTTCCCCATTAAAGCAAATGGGTAAAACATTGAAACAATGTTGAAACAGGCTCACTGTTTTGACAAAGCAAAGTGGAACAGCTGTTTCAAATCGAAATGAAATTCAAAATGAAACACTGTTCCCTCAAAACCTTGAAACTCAAGTCAAAATGGAATGGTGCCTAGTAACTTGCTATAAGAAAGCAGGGGAAGCATGGCAGCCAACACCATGGCAGCCAATGTCAATATATGCTCAAGAGATCCTGGGCGGATGGCCACATTCCCCAGTACAGAGAAAGGCACAAACCCTCACAGTCCACACCAATCTGACCACGGGGGAAAATTCCTTTTTCACCCTAAATATGGTGATAGGTTTAACCCTGAGTGGAGGGGCCAAACCCTCTAGCCAGAAACCTCTGGCTTTGGTCCCAGCCGGAGCCTTGGCACACCCCAGTAAAAGTCCCCAGCCTTGGCTGTAGCCAACACCCCATACCTCTGAGAGAGGCTTAAAAACACCCTGACACATGTAGCATAAAGGCAGAGGAGGGGAGGGGAGAGAGAACCAACAAGGCCCAGAAACATGGGAAATACCCATAGTAAAATATAGGCATAGAAACGTGTAGGCTATCCCCAACCAGTGGCTGTTCCACCTCTTGAACATCTACAGTGATGGAAAGTCCACAACTTCCCTAAAAAGTCTATTCCATTGCCTCTTTATTCTAACACTGAAGAACATTTTCCAGGTATCCAGTCTAAGTTGATTTTGTGGCCATTGGTCCACATCCTCCTCTATACAACAAGATACCTTGTTCTTGCACCCACCTTTACAAAATCCTGGATCTTCCAATGACTAGGTGGTAAACAGGGAGGCACTATGCAATATGGCACCACATAGGCACCAATAATTTTAACTAAAAATTATTGAAAGCAACAAAGAAAGAGTTGACTTGGAGCTGACTGTTCAAGGAAGTGATGAAATGACAGGCGTCCCTTCATGCTGTGCTGCTGTTTTATGTCTTTGTTGGGAGTTTCTTTTGTGTCAATTCAACTGTAATCCACTTCATACTGCATGCCATAATCAGAGGAACAGCAATATCAGAAATGTCAAAGGAAAAATGCTAAATAACTTATAGGAAATACAAATGCAGAAAACCAAGACAGAGCAGAACTAAGGCTAAACACAGACATTCAAAAAGCTTGTAGCAGAAGTGCACTAACTATCACAATTTACTTAAAGAACCATAAATTAGAGTGGGAGTGGGAGTGAATCAAACAGGTTTACCATTCAGTGGGGTGGGGGACTTGGAGCCCGCTCATACTGCTAGAGGCCAAGAAGGTAGGAGGTGCTCAATGTGCCCTGCATACTCCCCAGCTGCCAAAGACTCCTGAGTGAAGCTGAACAAGTGAGCCACTCCTGGTTGGCTTTGGGGCACAGGCCACCACACCCCCAAACCCCTGCCATGTCACCATGGATTCTTCCCCATTCCTAGCCTTAGGGTTCAAGAAGAGCCCACCAACACTACTTGCACAGGGCTCCATGTCCTAGCCTGCCTTCACCCTGCCATGGCATCCTGTGCCCAAGCAGGAAGACCCAGGAGCTGCAATGGGTCCTGCTCATTGTCCTGTGTGACTCTTGCTGGAGGCTGCAGGACATCATATGCATCCACCTGGATCTGATCTGGCAGCAGCTCCTCATGGCATGTGTTCTCATGCCCACAAGCCACCAGCCAGCTACCCTATGCATGCCCACCCACTACAGCCTGCACCCACCAACTGTCCTGGACTGTGTCACAGACTTTCATGGTTATTCAGAATGCCATGGACAATGGGGTGCTCTGGCACCACCTCCAGACCATTAAGCACCAGTTCTGGGCCTGTGACAAACACTGACCGGTGGGAGTGGATTGTCCTTGGCAACTGGGATGATAAACATTGGCTCCAGACCTTCTGCATGTACTGGGACACCTTCATGGACATCGTTGTCCAGGTGCCCCCCCCACATCACCCACCAGGATGTTGGCATGTGGCCACCCACCACCCTGGAGAAGCAGTGGACATTGCCATCATGAATCTAGCCACCCCCAACAGTTATGACTATGCCACTAATCAGTTTGGCATGGCTAAAACCATGGCTGGAGAGTCCATCTGAGAAGTGTGTCTGGTCATCCAGGATGTCCTGGCCAAATGCATCTTCTGTCTCATCAGTCCTCAAAAGATGGTCACTGACTTCCACACATGGGCTTCCTTAATTGCATGGAAGCTGTGGATGGCACCCACATTCTCATCTTCTGCTCTACCCAGGCATTCATCAACCACAAGGTCTACTTCTCCATTGTCCTGCAGAGCATCATGGACGACTGGGTCCATTTCACCCACATCTTTGCTGGCTGGGCAGGCAATGCCCATAGTTTCATAGTTTCATAGTAGCTAGAGTCGGAAGGGACCTAGGTAGATCATCTAGTCCGACCCCCTGCCTTGGCAGGAAAGAGCACCAGGCTTGGAGCCTGCACCACTTCCCCTGGAAGCTGGTTCCAGGCCCT
>NW_017728886.1:21631403-21651219 GCF_001723895.1 Crocodylus porosus
CCTCGAAGCACCATCTTTCTCAACTCTCCACTCTTCCAAATCATGGAAAGTGGCTTCTATGCTCCTGGGGTCCCTGATTTCATCATTGGTGACATTGTCACCTCCTCCCCCATTGGGGACCTGACCTATCAACTTTTTCCCTGGCTGATGGAGCCCTATGGGGGGAGCTGCACTGCCAGAAGGAGCACTTCAACTACTTCCTAAGCAGGTGCTGCACAATGGAGTGCACATGAAGGCTAACTGCAGGGCTCTCAACACACACATTAAGGTAGACAAAGAGAATCTGACATGACTCATTGCTGCTTCTTTTATCCTCCACAACACCTGTGAGGCAAGAGGAGAGATCTTCTGTGAAGCCTGGGCTGTGGAGTCATGGTGCATGGACTGAGCCTGGCAGCACCAACACATGCAGCAGAGGGTAAGCCCCCCACCAATGTTGAGGGCCCTAGTCCCACACAACAGTGGGCTTCCTGGATTGGTGATGCCCTGGCCAACTACCTCCTCATCCTTGTGGACCAGAAGCCTTCCCCATATAAGTAGGGTCAAGGGGTTTTGAGTGCCCCTGCCCTGGGCCTGGGCAATAGGTCTCCTGCCCCAGGCTCCTCTGGCCCTTCACCTCGGGCAGCTCCACCCACAACCCAGGCTGCCTGGGCACTGTTCTCCTTCCCCTCTCCTCCCCCAACACCTCTACAAAGACACACACTGGGATGCAGGGGAATGAGGTGCAAGGAAGAGGCATGACTCAGTTTAACAAAAATTTGCAGTTTTCTTGTGTTTAATAAAGAATATCTGTTGAATTCTGTCCATAGCAGAACTTGGTTCCTTTTCCCAATTAATACAAACCAGCAAACCATTGGAGGTGTCAGGGGAGAGGGTTGAGAAAGGGTTGAAAGAATCTGGATGGGGTGGTTAGGATGTGGAGGGGGGAAAGGAGAGTGGGGTTGGGGAATGCCAGAGGAGCTAAATTCAACAAACATACAATCTTGGAGGGGAGGCATGGGGTAGGGGGCTTTTGACTTGGCACTCTACTTTTAGGTGTTGGGAATGAAGAGCAGGGACTTCTCTGTGTAGGAGCTGGACAGGTGTGTGATACCAGACCCAGTATCCATTTAAGACAGATTTGGGTTAGGAGGCAGCTGCTGGGCCAGAGGAGGAAGAGGCTATGGGCTAGTAGGCATCACCACATTATGTGCCATGGACTCCTGGCTCTCTCACAAGAATCTTGGCCCCAAAACACCTCTGCTCCTGCCCCTGGGGCCCAGTCTCACCCTTTCAAGACCCTGAAGTCCTCACACAAGTCTATCCCCATCAAGACTCACCCCTCCTTCACAGTGGGACCCAGACAAGAGGAGAGCCACAGAGAACTAAAGACATCTCTCCTGGGCCACAAGGCTGACAGGTGGGAAAAATAGGGCTGGTGGGCTCTGGAACCAGACCTTGTCCCAGAGACAACCTGGCCCACTGGGCTGGTGGGTTGCACTCTTACCCCCAATCTGAATGCTCCTGTACTCCTTAGGGACTTGCCTGGAACCAGTTGGAGGGCCTCTGCATACAGGGCAACTGCCAGTGGTCGGGGATAGTGAGTAGGGCCTGGAAGTGAGGACGGAGGGTGTCCCTGATAGCCCTACCATCAGGTCTCGGGCAGCCTAGTCTTGCTCCCCTCACCCACCAGAGCGGGCACTACCAGATGCCTTTCTGCTTCTTCAGACCATGGGTCATTGGTTCCCATGTGCCACACCTCCTGTCCTGACACCCTCTCTCCCCCCCAGTATCTTGCAGTTATGGAGCAGTGTGGAGTGTTCCCCCTCAGCTGCTACTCCTGTTCCTGTTGCCCCAGAGAAGAGTCCCTGAAGTGGGGCTTGCCATACCATGAGGGGCTGGGTGGTAGCTGCCCCATCTTTCCTGCCTGGGAGGGCTCTGGGCCACTCTGGGAGGAAGCACTAGCACCAGTCAGTGGTGTCATAGGTGGACCCCAAGTGGTCCCAACTTTCCCCTGATGGCACACTAGGGAACCCCAGGTTGCCATTCATCATGAGAATCCTTCTCAAGTTGTACCTGTGCCTCCACTGTGATAAGCTAACACACAAGGAAGAGTTTGCAATTGCTGCACTTTTTATTGATGTACTGCTCAGCCCATGACCTGGCCCAACAAGAATTTTCTCAGACACTGGCTGCTGAAAAGAGCCCTGATATGCACCACCCTTGGCTTTCCAGTCCCATTCTACTAAGAATGCTTTGGGTGGGGTGAGGGGTTGCTTTATTTTCTGATGCTGAAGTGGGGGGGTGTGGTCTGGAGCTAGGATGGGGCCATGATTGCAGGAGAGGGTAGGGGAGGTGGTTGCACTGAGTGGTTGGTACCATGACTGCATAAGCCATGAGACTGAGTTACCTGGCACCAGTGGACATTACCTAGGGATCAGATCAGAAGTGAAGGGGGAAAGTGCTGTCATGTCACATGCCAGCCTTTCCAGGTGCACAACCTGGGAGTCACTCTGGAAGCAGGAGTGGAGAAGCTGAATTAATGGATCCCATGTGGGACTCCAGCATCACATCTGTCCCTTTCTTGGACTGGGAGGAAGGAGGAAGGGGGGAGTGAGACTTGGTGTTTTTTGGGTTTGTTTCTTTTGCAAGGGAGAATTTTTCTCATTCTTTCCATAACACAACTGTACTAGTTCTCATACATAGCTCAGTGTTATCTCCTGTACCTGACCCTAGGGTTCTCTCTGCCCACTGGTGCTGGGATAATGCCAACTGGGATAGGGTACTATGTGCTGGCAGTTGTAATTGCTTTTTAGAGTTTGCCTCCAGTTCTCAATAAACACTGATAGTGCTGTTCCATGCCTGCTTTGGGGGTGAGGGGAGGGGAGGAGGTAGTTTTGTATGAATGCTTGGGGCAGCTGTGGTTAGGTTTCTTCTCCCTGGAGCTCAGCATGGCCTTGAGACATCAGGCAGGGGGGTGTCAATTAAGCTGATTGATGTTCTCATTGAATGGGACATAGGTTGCTAAGTGCCTGAGGTCAAAAGGGTCATAAACTTGACTTCTCAGCTGTGCTCCAGGATGAGAGGAGGAGGGTGAGGGAGTGAGGGGATGGGATCACTGCTCAGCTCAGTGCTGAAGGACAGAAACCTATCCAGCAGTTAACAGGCTGGGGCCCCACACTGTGGCCAGGCAGGACAGGGTTATTCACCCTCCCACTATGCCCTATCATCTCTGTGTGCCCCCCCATCCAGCCCCAACCCCTCTGGGTTTCTCAACCACAATGGCCTGAGAGAGGGATGTGACCATGGAGATAATCTATAGTGGCTATGGTTCCCTGCACTCCCCTTTCTTTTTTCCCCTTCTTCCCCCCAGGAGATCCCTGTTTCCCCTGGGACGTGGTTCCCCATGATGGCTGCATGGAGTGGGAGTTAATTGTAGCATCATGGGCTGAAGAGCATCCTTGCACAGGGCCTGAGTAGTTAGGAGAAGTTGGGAGTGGGGCTGGCCATGGGTCATGTGGACCATGCTTGTGCAGTGGCCACTTCACTGGTAGTGGGGTCACTGGTAGGAACTCTGCACCTGTGGAAAGGGGGGCAACAAGGTGTTAGAGGAATGGGTCCAGTATAGCAATGGCATCTCGGTAGGGAACAGTGTCCTGGGGATGGCCTGTGAGTTCAGGCACAGTCTATGGGGCTGAGGTCCAGAGTGGGGATGGTTCCCCAGAAGGTGGAGGGCACATGCCCAGACTCCAGATCCTGGGTCCCAATGTCTGTTGTGTCAGAGCTCTCTTCCCCATCCTGCATTCCATGCTCTGTGCTCTTAGCCATGGTGAGAAGGTGTCCTGGGAACATGCTTCCAGCTGAAGGTGCACGCACCTCAGCTCCCACATCTTGTGATGATGCAGGGTGTCAGTAGCAACCTGTCAGACTGCTTCAGGGATGGCTCCAGCAACTATGCTCTTGCCCTGTGGCCCCAGTAACCTGTTCCTGGTCACCTGGTTGTTCAGCCATCCTGCAGATTCCCTGCATATCCTCCTTTGTCAGTGGCTCCTCCCACCAGTCTCTGATGCTGTAGGTATGTGGGGTGTTGACAGCCCTGCCCTTGGTGAGGAAGAAGGACAGCTCCTTATAAAAGGGCATGGTGTGCATCTGTGCCCCAGACCTTGTTAGCATCAAGTTCATGGTGACACTGTCTCCTCATCAACTTGGTCTTGGTGAGGCACTGTAACCAGTCTCTGTTGTGGCCCCATGTCTGCATCTGCTGGGCAATGTGCTTGAAGACATCACTGTTGTGGTGCCCTTTCTGAAAATGGTACTGGATCTTTTCATCACCCCAGATGGTGATGAGATCCCTCAGCTTTCTATGCCTAGGTTTGACTGGTGGAAGAGGGCAGTCTGGGGTCATCCATGGTGCACAGCAATGTCTGTGGGGTTTTGGCATCTGTCAGTGGGTATGGGTCTGGCTGTGAGGGCATGGGTGCAAGGCTATAAAGATTGCAGGAAGGCTGTAAGGGTGCATGACTAGAAGTAGAGGATGTACAAAGGTGGGGGTCTGAGAGCTTGCCTCTCTCTCTCACTTCAGTTGGATATGGCCCCTGCTTCAAAGTAACTGGGGTTCCTGTGGTCAGGTTATCCCCACAACCTTAAATTCTCCAGAGGCTTAGAGATGCCCTAGTCTAGAAATTTCCATTGTCCTCTACATGCTACACAGAAGGAACTGGCCACAGCAGATTTGGTCCTGAAGTTTCCAGGGGCATCCTCCTGCTTGCCCAGCTTGGATGCTTAGTGCCCTCTTTCTGCCCTATTACTCCAGGACATTGTAGCAGCAGGCCAAAAAAGCCTTGCAGCAGGCCAAGTGCCCATGGGCCAGGTATCTGCCAGAAATGCCCAAGCTACAGAGGCCATAGGGTTGCTTCTGGGCAGGCCCAGTGCCAATGTTCCCATACTGTCAACCTGACCCAACAGAGGCAAGCCACCTGCACCAGCTCCTGCTTGGAGCTAAGGGATGCCATCCTGGGGTCCAGGTGACAGTATGCTACTGCTACGGCCAGACTCCTCTGCAGCTGTGTCTGTATGCAGGCTCCTGAAGCTGCCTGGGAAGGTGTGCAGATTCCAGAGCCAGGCTCCTACAAGGCTGTTTCTGCATGTGGAGCCCTGGGTCTACCTAGGAGGGTGCATGGGTGCTAGAACTGGGTTACCATGGGGCTGTGCCCATGCCTATGAGGTTCTTCTGAGCTCTGCATCAATTCTGTGGGGTGATTATGATGTGGGGGGGCACAGCCTGGGGATGCAGATGCCCTAGTTCTGGGACTGGTGCAGGGATACAGAACCCTTTTCTATCCCACCCTGGCCTGGCTATGGCTCACAGCTGGCCTGACAAAGGATGAGGGACTGGGGCAGAGGCTTTGTTGACTATTGTCAGTGACAACACAGGAACAGGGTTGACCTGGCATTCAGGCAGAGCAAGCAATCTTTGGCCGAGGCTACAGCACTCCCCTGCAAGGTGGGGGGTGTGAGTGGGGTTTCACAAAGTCCCATGGGATACCATCATCATGCAACCTATGCCGACTCACAATGGGATCTGGTACAGACATTCTATGAAAACCTCTAATTTAAAGTACTTTAGTCTGATATTGCATCGATCCAGGGTTAAGTTAGAGTAGGATCCACCGTTTTTAAAGTGCTCTGTGTGCCATGAATGTCTGTTTGGTTACAGATGTAGAGTGCTTTCTGCATGCTTATCATGTGATAAGTGTAACATCTGTACCTATCCTAAGTAATAAATGCCTTACATGCAACCAAGAGCTGAAATTTCCTATACTAATACCCTCAGACAACATAAGGTTAATCTGATAGAATCACTGTATCTGCAAGCAGGCTGATCACAATATGCACATACACACATGCACACATTTGGATAGGGATTTTCAATAGATCCAAAATGTTTGCTAGCATGTGCAGATGACCAGAATATCTTCATCACATGGCTTGATAAAATCCAATGTATTTTATTTGGGTAAGAAATATCCCTGGCTGCTTGAAGAATACTATCTACTGAAAATGTGAGTGGAAACATTCATAGTTACATTAGATACATGAAAATAAAGAAAAGATAAATAAACCCACCACTTCAAGACATGAACTAACATCTTTATGGTCTGCCTAGTCTATATTTGTTCTCTGTAGGGCCCCTTATCTGGAATGTTTTTACTAGGCATCATTGGAAACAGACATCTAGATGCTAGGGACCACTGGTTTCATTTATAGGGACCTGGTGACTGTCTATAAACTCAGTAGGGGGGACCAGAAGGGTTTGAGGGAGACACTGTTTCCCCTAGCACCCCCTGGCATGACAAGGAATAATGGACACAAATTATTGGAGAGTAGATTTAGATTAGTCATCTGCAAGAGCTACTTCACAGTCAGGGCGGCTAGGAGCTGGAACCAACTTCCTAGGGAAGTGGTGCTGGCTCCTACCCTGGGGGTCTTTAAGAAGAGGCTTGATGCCTACCTGGCTGGACTCATTTGAGTCCAGTTTTTCTCCCGCCCAGGCGGGGGGTCAGACTTGAAGATCTACAAGGTCCCTTCTGACCCTACTTCTATGATTCTATGATTCAGATTATCAGTTATACCCCTCTGATGTGGCTGCTAGCAATATAAGTGTAATATGGACAACGTTTCCTTAAAGGTGAGGCTAGATTATATACAAAGAGAAAAAGTTTCAGCATGAATAGAAGCATAAATCCTGCAACTGAGTAAATTTGGCCTTTATCAGAATTACCACTTACTCCCTTCCCAGAACAGCATGGCAGCCTAAGTGCTTACTCATGTACACTAATGTCACACCACTTGCTATATATGCACATCTCAAGTGGCTGCTTGCCTACCAGTGTACTTGTTTACAAATTGATTTATTGCACTATATACTGGTTTCACTGCCTACTACCAATATGAAAAATGACTGTTATCATCTTTGCACACCTTCTTGCTTTCATCATTTGCCTATATGTTTTTTAGATATATTTGTGTGTTCCTTTTTGCTTCCCTCCTGTATCTTTACAATGTCTTTAAATCACCAATACTAAAAATGACATTCATTTATTTAATGCAAGACTCCCTGGTTCCCTCGTGTTTCTGTAACATAACTAGTCTGGCCAAAATCTTCCATTTCCATTCCCAGCCATATCCAAAATGAGATCATGATTCATTCCCTGGCAGTTTATTCTGAACATGGACTTAGGTTTCAATAGCTTCATGACTGACACCTACACTTGAAAAGTCTGAAGGGCAATTTACAAAGGGGATTTCCTTTTAAATCCCTGTTATTTATGAGCAGCATGACATAAGCATGTAAAGCCGTTTTTAAGAGATAATGGTGCTTTTAGTGAATTTCCGCATTAATTGGTTTTAGAGCATTTCTAGTGCTAATGCACTTGCTATTATTTGGTAGTGGCATAGTGATAGTTTTAATACATCCAGTTGTTGCTTCACTTACTGTGTTGTGGCCAGGAAGGAAAGGGAGAGGGAAAAAAAGACAAAAAAAAAAAAAGAGAAAAAACAACTTGCATTTACATTTGCGTATAATTGATGCTTCACTTCAGAAATCACCATCAGTTGCAAAACTCATTTTTCTCAGCGGAATCAAGTGCTACTGAAAAGCAACCTGATTGCTTAGAAGATTTCTCTGATTAAAAAGGTTTATCATCACTTACAATAACACCCCAGGAAATTATGACCTCTTAAAAGCCCACTGTTAACTTTTCAGGGATAATAGTTTTAATGCCTTGTAAGAAAATAGAGAGGGTCCTTCTTCACTGATTTGGCAAATGAAGAGCAACACTATATTGGCATATAAATAGAATTTTCCAATTAAAAATAAAGACATTACAGTAGTTCTTGTTGTCATATATGTTCTTAACAAGAAACATGCTCCTTGAGCACTTGTGCTGTCAGATACAGATGATGAGTTTCTAAGTCCTCTTTTGGCAAAGCTGGTAAGCACGTGAAGTCCATTGGCTTTCAGTTAAATATCAGAACATGCTTAAGGCTAGGGACAGACATTATACATAAACCACTTTAAGTGATCAGAAGCTGGTTTAAACCTGTAAGAGAACAGATGTTCAGTGCACATAAACCAGTTTGAAAGTGACTGAAACCAGTTTGAGATAAACCTGAATGTAGTATCAGACTTAACTGGTTTGGGTCAAACCTGTTTATGCCATGTCTGTCCCAGACCCCTTCCTGGCTGAAGTTAAACCAGACTCCCCCAGCATCCCAGCATGCTGTGGCAGACTGGACAAAGGAAGACAGGACTGTGTCCACTTAGGGCTTTTTGGAGCTAATCAACTGTAGCCAAGAAGATTTTGGGTTTTTTTATTTTCTTAATGGGCTAATAAACACTGAGTTAGGGGTGATAAACACTGTGTAATCAACAGCTTGGTGGGCTGTTCAGGAGTGGGGGTGGGAATCTCTCCCTAATCAGAGCATCCTGCCTGAGCCTGGCCATACCACCCCTCAGCTCAGCACTGTAGAAGGGAAGGGAGTGCTGCTCTAGCACCTCCTGGCTTCTAGCCTGAGCCGTGCAGGCATGAGCCTGCATTTCTGGGATGTCTCTGCAATTACAAACCAGTTTGGCCTAGCCAAGTTAGACTAACCAGCAAAGATTGAATCAGTTCAGGCTCAGGCTTTTTAAATGTCTGTTCATAGCCTAAGTGTTTCCTGGAAGTGGGTCCTACAATCCTAGGAGCAATGACCAGAACCTAAGATTCTCCTTCCTGAACGTTGGGAATTCTAAATTTTCTTCATAGATTCAATATTATCACTAAGTGGGAATGCCAGGGCCAGGGAAGATAATAGGTTTCTGTTCCTTTGCTTGCAGAACAAAGGCCTCTAAGACTGCCATTAATGAATGGAGTGCACTATATATGACCATATGTAGAAGAAAGGCAGTGCTAACTCACAAAACTATGTCAGAAAGGAGAATGTTTTTGTTTCCATGGCTGTGAGTGCACAAAGGAATGCAGAATTACTGGCATTCATGTAGGATGCTTGCATTTCTGGGGTCCTCCCATTATCAGTCAGCTATCAAAAGTTCTGGTGTGTCAGTATATCACATATGGTGCTAACCTTTCAAATGTTTATTTTAAATTCATTAAATACCATTAATTTAGTCAAATCCATTGATATCATTAAACTGATGGTACTTTTCAATTAGTTTTAGCTTTGATAAAATGTTACTTAGGTAAGATGGTAGTACATTGTATTTCCTCATGCACATTGCTTCATACCATAGTTTTCTGCGATAAGCCAGAGACTTTCATGTCATGCTACAAAGTTCTTTAGAAATACAGTTTCCAGTATCCAGATTTTCCACATCTGCCTATTACAATATTTCTTGAACTCCCCTTTGAAATATCTGGTGCTGACCACTACTGGAAACTGGATACCAAACTGGATAAACTATCAGTCTAACATAGTATGACAGTTTTCAAGTTCCTATACAGTATAACCTCATAAATCTATTTTAAAAAATCCTGGAATTCTCAAAAGCCAGCACTTTTAAAAAATACACTACACATGGGCAATTAGTGCCACCTTTAGTCAGGGTGGGCACGTGCCCTCCCAGCAACCAGTCAGCAACCGGGGGGGTGGTCCTCCACAGTCAATCACAAGACAGCCAATCACTGTGGCTGTGGTCACTTCTGGGAGTGGCTGTGGTCACTTCTGGGATTGCAATGGCACTCCACTCCCTGCCTGGTGCTTGCAGGGAGGGCACTGGTGCTCCCACCTGCCCCCCCACACCTATTGCCTAAGTGGCAAGTGCAGCCAGTCAAGGGGTGCATCACAACTGACACTACATCAGGGAATAGTGGCAGGTGGTCCCAGAGCAGCGGGACAGGGTGGCACAGGGTGGTGGATGGTGGCAGCAGCTGCTACATGCAAACTTCCCTCTCCACATCCACAGGGGGAGGTAGCGGTGGGAGGTTGGGGAGCAGGGGGGAGTAGCGGTGGCCAGGGCTAGTCCTAGAGCAGTGTCCGCATGCAGAGTGGTGGCGCAGGGTGGTAGATGGCAGCAGCAAGCTTCCCCCTCCACCAGGAGCAGGACAAGGATGGGGCAAGGGCAGCAGCACTCCCCTAGAGGCCATGCAGGCACTGCCCAGCTGGCCGCATGTGGAGGGGGAAGCTTGCATACAGTAGCTGCTACTGCCATCCACCACCCCGTGCCACTGCTCCACATGCAGCTGCTGCTCTGGGACTGGCCGTGGCTATCGCCCCTGCCACTCCATGAAAACCCCCTGTCCTAAGGATTGTTTCAAAAGTCTGGAATTTTCAAATTCAAATTTCTGGCAGGTGCTAGGTCCCAAGGATGCCAGATTTATGAGGTATACTATAGTATATTATTCTAGCAATCAGGGACTAATTATCAAAACAAACATAACTCAGGTGATGGTTAGTTTGAATAGCAAAAATAGTTTTCATTTAAAAATAAAATTGTTTCTTCTTAAAACCCCACTCTTTGGTAACAATAAATGCCTGACAGATAAGAATATTTCTGTGAAAGAATTTAATTGAGTAAAAGCCCATAGAAAAGGTTAGAGAAATTTGACACATATCAAATTTAGATCACACAACTACAAAACTGGAGATGAGAGTAGGAAACTCAGCCATAATCCCAAAAGCCAAACCTGACCTCCAGCATAGGACCTGTGAAAACACTGAAAAGAAAAGAGCTTTTTGTGGTTTCATATCACCTCCGAATTGCCCCTCATGCCTTGCTGGTCCTACAAACGGGCAACAGGTTGCATTATCCACAAAGATAGTTCAGTATGCACACCAGCCCTGTTTACCTTTGTGCTCAAAATATGCAGAGACTGCTAGAGTTTCCCTAAGGTAGGGGAGGTCAACCCCTGGCCCATAGGCTGGATTTAGCGCACAGGTCAATGTTATCTGGCCTGCAGACTCCCCGCAGCATCTGCCATTCCCTTGCTGCCAAGTTACCAGGCCCATAAGGAGCCCCGCAGGTTTGATAATATGATCCTGCACACTATATTAGTTGTGCTGGGCCTGGCAGAGGCAGCACAGGGCTAGATCCCAGCATACTGGCTTGGGCAGAAGTGGTGTAACCTAAGCCTGGTGTGCAGGGCTGGACAGAGGTAGAAGGGGGCTGAATCCTGGCATTCTGGGCTGAGTGGAGGAGATAAGATAAGCATTCAGGTTCATAACAGTGAAATTAGGACTAAAAGACCTTGAAATAAGAACTGCTATATGTGGCTACAACTATGACTTAGATGGGCTCCTTTCAAAGGATATTCTGCAGACGGTTATAGAAAACTATCAAGTTTCTTTTCAGAAGAAGCATTATGTACAAATGTGTGTGTATATTAACATTTGGTTTATCTTTACAAAAAGAAAAACAAATTATTAGCAATGCATGGATATGTATTGACATACATCAATACCTCTAGATAGCTATATGTACCTGTGTTATATTAGTATTGTGATTAATAGGGGGGGTTTGCACAGTTCTAATTTTGATGAAATGTTCTAAACTCTAATTCAGTTTCTCACATAAAACCAAACCGGTTACCTCTTGCATGCCTGAATGGAGGATTTTCCCAAGAATATTCTCTTCTTATATTTGGTGGTCTGCTGACATCCAATTTTAAAATCATTCTATTTTACTGTATTGTTAATGGCAATTACAAGCATCGGTATTGTAACCCAACACAAAGAACTGATTTGCTTTTACATGAACCAGGGAAAAAGTAACTATTTCTATTGTATTTGTTCTGAATTTCGGACAAGCAACTCTATGGACATGTTTCACAATGATGGTTAATGTTTGTGGTGTGTGGTAGATACATAGTTAATGGAGGTAATAGACACGCACACCCAGGACACAAACACATAAGGGCTTTGCAGTTTTATGTCACACTGAAATATTAAAAATAAAGCCAGCTTGTATGAGGAAATTCTAGCTACATAATTAGAACAACATATCTTCAATAGAAGTACTGATGGCAGGGTAGCCAAGTAATTTTTGGGTGAAGTTTAAGTACCCGAGTGAGGAATTATGCAGAGGGTAAACTACACATTTGAAAGCTAATAAGGAACACATCTGTTTTAAACCTTATGTTCAACAAATGCTTTTCAATTTTGGGAATTGCTATTGAGAAAAAAAGTTACAAAGATCTGTTATTTGGCTTTTAAGAAATGACTGAGTAATGAGAGAAAAAAGCAAACATTCAGCTTTCCTTTCTTTGATCTCCAAACAATTGAGTTGAACTTGATTACTCACACAGACACAAATATGCACTCAACCATAAAGCAGCTTCGCTGCAAAACTGATGCAAGAGACCAAATGAAAGAAAGAATATTCCACATTTTTTGTTACTCTGAGAACTGGTTTTAAAGAAAAATGTAAACTTAAAATAGGAAAAGGCATTTTCCACTACTTGAAGATGCTGTTTATATGACTCTGCAGTGTCCTTATCGGTAGATTAAGACCACCATCTAGAGTCCCTGGAATGGTGATGTAAGCATGATCTGAAGAACAGCAGAACACCTCTTTCTTGCTGAGAGAAGGTGCAGAGGCAGCTTCTTGTCCTCCTGTTGATGCTAGCCCCATAAGTAGTTTTGCTTTCACTTTTATAGGGCAGGAGGCTTGCTTTCTTTCCTAACTTCCCACCAAAGTTTAATTTGATTCACACCATTGAAAGGCATACCACATGTTCAGTTTAAGGCACCAAACAAAACATCTTACAAAGATATTCTACATTACATGTGGAAAATCTTTGTGACTGGTTTGCTATTTTATAGTGCCATAAATTTGCTGAAAGTTAGTATGACTGTTGATTAACCCGTCAACTGCACAAGAAGTGCAGCGCATGATCAGAGGTGACAGGCTGAGGGCCATGGGGATTCTTCAGCCTGGAAAAGCACAGGCTCAGGGGAGACCTGGTGGCCACCTATAAGTTTATTAAGGGTATTCACCAGGAACTGGGAGAATGTCTGTTCACCAGAGCCCACCAAGGGATGACAAGATTGAACGGTCACAAAGTCCATCGCGGCCAATTCAGGCAGGACATAAGGAAGAACTTCTTTACTGTCTGAACCCCCAAAGGTTGGGATAGACTGCTGTTAAAGGTGGTTCAAGCACCCACTTTGAACGCCTTCAAGACACATTTGGATGCTTAACTTGCTGGGATCCTATGATCCCTGATGACTTCCTGCCCCTAGGGCAGGGAGCTGGAGTTGATGATCCTCCAGTGTCCCTTACAGCCCAAATGTCTATGAATCTATGAAAAGTGTACCTCCTGCCAGAAGCCTAAGATGTACACCTGTGACTTTGTTGCATAGCCTCTAATAGCATGGCAACTCAGCATTTAAAAAAAAAAAAAAAAGCCCTGCACACACCAGCTGTAGCAGCAGGAATCAGGGCCTCTGGGAGCTCCTGGAAGAGCTCTCCCTCCTCCCTCCCCATGCATCACCAGCTCTAGCAGTGGTAACTGGGGCCTCTGAGGGCTTGTGGCAGAGCCCTGCCGTGCAGTTCAGGGCAGTGGGGGCCAGCGGGGATCGTCCCTCCACCTACCACCCATGTAACATCTATCTCATTGTGTGGGTACAGTGCAGCTTGGCAGGGCACTGTGCACAGTCTGTAAGCTTGGGCCACTAGGGCTGAAAGATACTGGGCTCTGGCTGGCAGGTGGAGCCACCCCAGCTCCCAGACAGTGTGCAGCACAATGGGCCGGGCAGGGGATGGGGCTAGGCCAAGCAGCCATGGGGCTTCTCCTGTGGCTTCTCCAGCTGTTCCAACCTCACACTTGCCACTTGCCCAGCCAGCATGGTGCAGGGGCACGATGCAGGCATGGCTTGTTCTGGGCAGCAGCAGGGCATAGCTCCCATTCCCCAAACTGCTGCACCTGCATCAGCACTGGGAGTGGGGATTCTGCCCTGCTGCCACTTGCCAGCTGGCACGGAAGGACGCAGGATGTTGGTGCAGTAATGCTGGGAGCGGGGGCTATGCTCTGATGCCACCTACCCCCCTTCTGCCTAGACCAAGCTGCACCTACATCCCCCCGCCACTCCGGCTGGGCAGTTTGTCCCAGCCCCAGCCCCAGACCCAGTCCCAATCCCTTCCCTCCCCCCTCCCCAACCCCAACCCCAACCCCAACAGACTTACCAGCTGTTTAATCTATGGCCGAATCTCTGAAGCAGCTGAATCTTTCCTGAAGCTTTTCAGAATTGATTCGGATGCTTCAAATCAATTTGGAGCTTTCAATTGGTCTCCTGATTCAATTCATATTCAGAGATTTGGTCCCTGAATCGGGCCAAATCTCCTCCAAATTGAATCAGCTACTGAAGCTTTTCACAGCAGTGCTGCCGACTTCCTTCCTGTAATTCACTCTTATAGTCTAAGAAGTATTTCCAAAAGAAAGAGTTAAAGTTATTTCTAGAATCATTAAAAAATTATGATTTTCTACCCTGAAATATTCTGGCACTGAAGAAAAACATGTTGTGTAAAAAGTGACTGCTTCCTACATTTGCATTTTCTGGTTACAGTATTTATGCAAAACTTTTAGTCTGCTTTAGCATAATAAACCTAACTCACTAAGCATGAATAGTGAATTGAATGGGAGGTGGTGTTAGAATGATACAGCTTGGGGAAATCTATTTGTCTTTGACACTCCCCAGAGGCCCTGAGCAACATTGAGCTGCCTATTAGGAATCCATTCTGTGCCAGCTTTTACCAGGGAAAAATGAGACCCCTGAAGAAATGTTCATCCGTTTTAATTTGACTGCTGTGGATTAATACTGTATCATTAATTGTATAATTATATTTGATTAAAAATCCCTACAATGCCATGTTGTGCTTTATCTGGGCTTTCGGATGAAAATTTAAAAAAGTTGCTGTGTATTATTAATTGAAAAATTACCACTGAGAACCTAGAAACGCTGCTCATTGTGAGCATAATCCTATTATTTTACAAAAATGGAGAATATCCCTGTTTCAATGTGAGCCCTAAGATTAACATTACAAAACAATTCTTTTAGGAATGTTGTAGTTCTCGTGCTAACATTGAGCCTCTTTGTGCTGCTTATTTTTACACCAACCTCTTCATTGATTTTAATGGACTGCTGCTCATAGGCAATTGCCAAATTTCTGCAAGATGCCTAGAAAACATTTTGCCACTGTCCACATATGGTTGACCAGATTCTACTTGGTGCTTAAATACCCATGACAAGCTTTTGCCCTTTCTTGTGCCTCTTGTGCAAAGGTTAGGAAGAACTGCAGGCTCCAGATGAAACTCTTGAAAGTACTTCAAGGTTTTAGAAAGTCCAATTAAAATGCAAGGGGTGGATTACAATTCAGGAGGACAGTGGGGTTGGGGCAAAACTAGATTAAAGCCACTTTTTTCATTTTCCTGGTGCAGGGCTGCTTTTAAGAGGCATAACTAAAGGCAATGCAGGTTTAACTAAAAGGCCTGGGAATCTAAATTATGAAGGCAATGGAGGTCACAGCAAAGCTTGGAATCGTATTATTGCTTCCCACTGCAGCCCAGCTCCTGCAAGACTCTCCTTCTGTCCTCCAGCTCCTTCCTCAGCATACTTGTGAAGATTCACTTTGCAAGAACATGCTCGTAAGGCTGCCTTACAGGTATCTCCCCCACTACCTGTGCTGGGCAAATTCTCCCTCAGCCAGAAGTGAGGCTTTTGAGGCCCCTTTAAACTTTCTGTAAAGGATCCAGTGTGATGACAAGAATCTCATCCTACTATCTATTATTCCCCCAGATTCCTTGGCATATCTTTCTCTGCCTGTTCAAAGGAGAACAAGGACTGTCCCATGCCTGTTCTAGGACTCCCTTATTCATACAAGAATGGCGAGGAATGTGAAGCAGGTAGACTTAAAGCCTTAGTTCCTTCCACTTTGGTTCATGGATGCAAGCAGCTACATCCTCAAAGTCAGATGCTAGTAAGTCTCTTCCTCCTGCTTAGTGGAGAGTCATTGGCTTAGTGAGTCAGTCTTCCTTTGCAAAAGGAAGGCCTCTTAGGCTGTGTGACTGGATACCACCCTGTACCTATTTGCAGGAGCACTGAACACCATTGCTTAGAGGAATAATTAATAACACTAGCGCAGTTGGTCACAAGGAATGACTTCCCATAATTATATGTTTTGCAAAATACAGAATGCTAATATCTGGGATCATGCTTCACACCAAAAGTTTACTTTGAAATAAATAAAAAACCAAAGTCAGATAAATTAGGAGGAGCTTGTTCTCGAATACATTTCTTGTTAGGACAACTGGTTATAGTAAGACATGGTTTTCAAGGAACACACAGAAAAAATGGACTCTGTATTAACAATATGTCAGCCTCTACCCATTTGGTCAAAGCCAAATAAAAGGAGGAAAATCAGTGTTGCTGCTGAATTCCATTTCATGCCTTATGTTAGAGATTTGTAAAACTGTCTCTTGCTGACTCTGAGATAAGTGAAATAACAATGAATTCAGCTTGAGGCAAGCTGCTTTTCAAACAGACCTGTCAGGAGACAGAAAGATAGTTGAGAGTAATTCGTTCTTGCACTGTTTCTCAAGTGACTTTTGAAGGAATCTGGCATATATGAAACACAAATACCTTTAACTTACTGTAAAAAAAGCATATATTGTAGTTCACATATATAGAGGTAAAACCTGTGCAATAGTTATTGGAAACAGACTCCGGGAGCTAATTAATAGGAAAACAGGGTCCATTTTATGAATGCTTTTGAGTTGACATAGTCCCAGGTATAGGGGTAATCCATTTTTTGTACCTTTACAAAATGCCTGCTCAGGAAAGCAGTCTCTGGGGACTCAAGTGGAAATGAACTATGAACCTTAAAATGAAAATAGGAATTGCCAAGTGGAAAATAAAATGGATGGGAACAGATAGAAATATGCAGAATCAGCTTGCAGTGATGTATGTACAACCAGGCAATTCACCTACTAACTAATTTTTCCATGAGAACAGTCAGGGCTTTATCCAGAATCCAAACTAGATTTAAAGCTACCGCTGGAAAAAAGGAGTTTCATCTCATTAGAGCAGTGGAGCTGATGCCATACAGAGAAATAACAAACCTAGTTAGAGTGTCACTGCTTTCTATTCCTGCTGCAGACCGCTCTAATGGGGTGTTCCTTCTATTTCTGGAAGAAATCTGAGAAATTTATGGCCGCAAACTATAAAATGAAAAGTGAAAGGATAAAGCCAGCCCGTTTTTAGATTTATAACACTATTACAAATTCTGAGTCACTACCAAATGCTAGTAAATAATGTCAAGGAAAAAACACCAAGTGGCCTCAATGAAGGCAATCCACTCCATAAAGAAAGACATTTTCCCCCAGTAATTCCTGTGGAGACGAATCAATTTCTGGTATTACAGTACTTGGCCTATTTCCCACTTGGGTTTTATTTGGCAAAAAAATACATCCAGCACAGTATTAAAGCATGCTTTGCTACCTCCATTTGCTCTTAGTTGCAGAGTGGACCAACAGATGGGGGAAAATTCACCCTCATGTCTATGAGTCATCATCCTCTTTTGTCATGACTTAGGCACACTATTTTGTCTTTTAAATTGAACTAACTGATCTTAAAACAGTCTCTGCTGGTGCCATATGAAAAAACAAGTTCTGCATAGCTGCTCCAGCGAAAAGGCCTGAAAAACAGTGCAGATGACTGACTAGAAATGAAGCCCTTTGGTTAAGCAGGAATGATGATATTTGGAGAATCTTTGGGAAAATCTTTTTTTTTTTTTTTGTCTCCAGAAGCAGACGATGTACTGCTGAGTAAGATCCTTGGCAATTTTTTTTTTTCTTTCTGGTACTTAAGTAGAGGAGACACCATGATTTAAACAACAGAATGGGAATCACTATTTAAACAACAGAATGGGAATCACTAAACCTATTCCCAATTCTGTCACTGGATCAATAGGCAAATCATTTAATCTGCATGTGTCTCATTTTCATCACAGGCAAAATGGGGTTAATTATGCTTACCTTCTTGATAAAGTGCTTTCTGATATATGTGTGAGAAGCACAATAAGAAAGTATTCATCGTTAATATGAATCACTTGTAATTACTATGACATGTATATTACAGTGAATCTCAAAGACTTCTGTCTGAACTGGTATTCTATTTTGCATGCCTCTCTACAACACAACCCCACTCCCCCAATACGTTTCCAATTTAAGGCAGGTTAACTGAGAAAAATGAAAGTATCAATTCTGAAAGTCTGTCCTACCAAGACAGGCTGGCAGAAAATGATGTGTAAAAAAGTAGTTTTTCAACTGCTCATGATTAGAACAGGACTCGGGGTGGTATAAACTGTTGTACAAACACTTTTATTTCTCTCACCATATGAGCCATACTGTCTGTATACAGTCTCTATGCCTGCTCTCATGGTCAGCTGGGGAAGTGGGAGAAGGAAGCCCCTAGGAAGTCTGAAGTAAGATATTCTCCAAGAAAGAGTGTGATTTGTAGTCACTCTAGTTTCATCCTGCTGCTTAAGCCTGATGTCCAGAATTCAGAAGGCAGCTTCAGTAAAGTTGAATGGTGATGTCTCAAGAGTCAGTAAACTGGTTATTTCTGGGAAACAGCAGGGGAAACTTCCTTGCCTGAAGAAACTGCTCTTCATTGTGTCTCACTGCACAGAGTGCAGAACTAGTGGTAATAGCACGCCTAATTATTTTACACCAGGACATATTTGAAGCCCAGAGGAAGCAACTGAGAAGGGATAAACATGAAATAAAGAAGAAATGAACAGAGACTTGAAGAAGAAAGCAACAGCTGTAGAATGGAGATACACACTTAATGTGAAGGGAAACTAGGGGAAGAGAGAGAGAGAGAGAGAAAAAGTGCATGCTTCATGGGGTGTAGGAAATGGAGGAAAGTGAGAAATCAGTGAAATATATTAAAGAGAGTAAGAGAAAGGGAGGTGGAATTAGAGGGGGGAAAGGACAGGAAATAAGGAGAAAAAAGAAACTGGTAAAGAAACTAGTAGGAATACAAAATAAAGAGTGTTAGTGAATTAACAGAATGTCAGATATCTGTTGATAACTTGAAAAAGACAATACTTATCTCAGAGGAAGCAAAACCAGTTAGTTGATTAGAAGAATAATATGCAAACAGCAAAAGATAAGCTGCACTATTGTCTTTTGTCTTGTTTCTGTCCCTAAGATACAATTACTCTAGTATTGCATATAATTAAGTTTGGGCGAGGGAAATGCTTTCTCCCTCACCGGTACCTCAAGTTTATTGATTTATGAACAAAAATAGTGGCTAATATTTATAAGATAAGATAATAAAGTGCAACAACCCATAAAGCAGTGAACAAACTGGTAGCAATTGGCTTTAGCTGAACTTTGACCTTATTATGAGGAGCTTTGTTATTGCCATATTCTTCAAATGTTTCTGTCCCAAATGTGGATGATACTAGGACTGGGGCTGCTGCTGATATGCTACTCCATGTTACTACATTTCATGAATATACATGCTAAGGTATGAGCTCTGTGGGGGGCCAGTAGGGGGCGCTCCTGCATTGAGCCATCCACCTCCTTGCGCCTGACCACCTTCCAGGCTCCGAATGCCTCCCTAGGGACGCCTTATGCTCAGCCGACCCCTCTCCCAGAGCACACTCGCTAGTCTGGGGGTAACGTAGCTGTCACCACCCCGAGAAGGGACTGTCTCAGCCCTGTGTCCTCGGGGAAACACAGGCCTAATAGTCTGATGGGTACTCGACCCAGTACAGGCACTTGGGGCACTTCCCCAAGTCAGGGGGCAAAAAGTAAAGTCTCTGTTAGTCCAC
>NW_017728886.1:21651724-21658979 GCF_001723895.1 Crocodylus porosus
AGCAGGTTTCCCCCCTCCCTCAGGAATGCAGCCAGCTCAGGCTGAGGTGTGAATCCTCTGTGCTGGCCCCTCTAATCACATAGTCACAGGGCAGAGATTTTGGGGAGAAACCAAGGTGGCTTTCTGCCACAAGCTCTATCCTGCCTACCTGGACAGTGGAGGTTCTAGAAGGACCTGAATCCTGGCTGTGAAGAATTAAAGTCAATAGCTTCTTCTTTTTTTTTTTTCCATTTCTCAAATAAGTTTTTCAACTTCTGAATTTCCTAAATGCCCTGTCTTAAACTTACCCAGCTGGCTAACAGGTACTTTTCTCTGCTTCACAAACCTTCCCAATGTTATTGCTGGGAAAATGTGTCTTTGTACTGTTCTCCAAAATGCGTCCAAAAAAAATTAGGAGGCCTAAAAAATGGTAGAGACCTAAAATTATCTTTATTTCCCTTTCTGTATATATAACTTTTCTTTTGATAAAGGCAAGTAATTGGCTTTATCTGAAAGGTGTTAAATAATTCTTTTTGCCTAATCAATTGTACTGTAATGTGCTCACAGTCAGCCTATGTTGCAATCTGGATAATTCCTTCTACTGTTAGCTTAAAATCAGTTACAAAATGTTATTGCACTAATTTGCCTACATTTCAATCTATGCCATTTAAAGTGTATAAGCAAAATACAGAAAAATTATATGTTTTTATTCTTCCAATAAAGAAGAATCTTCCAATTGTTCTATTATGATTAGAAAAAAGGATGCTAGAACTATAGATCTCGGTTCTCAGGAAAGGATCTCAAGGGATGGCCTTGTTCAGTCCATGGTACAAAGGCAGGATAAGAAAACCTACCCATCCCTAACAGAGGTTTAACTCAGTGAGTCTCAGCCAGGGCAATACAACACCCAGGGGTACCAAGAAATCCTTTTAAGGGTGACCCTCAATATTAGTACAGTTTGGTGTACATGAACCTAAATGGTTCACAGAATAAGTGCAGAGATTTCAAAGAGGAATCCCTAGTGTCAAAAACATTCTGACCTATTGTGGTCTTTCTCAGTTCTTCTGCCACAGAAGAATTATTCTATAATTTTTCTATGGTCCAAAAAATGAGTGAAAGTTAACGGTGACTTGAATCTAAAAAGGCTGTTGAAGACCACTGGTCTAAGCTAGTCTCAAAAGCCTGCAGTGAAGGCAATTCCACCAACTCCTTATCTAACCTGTTCCTGCAGTTTGCTGCACTTCAGGTGTAGACAGATCAACCCTTGGAGCATTTTCAAAAGGGGAATGTTTCAAAAGGGCAGCAGCTGGCATGTTATAATTGTTATATGTGAAAACCCTGAGAACAGCTGAAATGCAGCAAACCTGCTCCAACTTTATCATGAGTGGCATTTTCATGAAGGTCATCTAAAAGTTGCCCTCAGCTTCTGAAACTATCTGCCTGCCTCTTATGTAGTGTTACTTTTCACCCATAGATCACAAAGTCACAGGAAGAACTTTCAAAAATAAAACTGAAGCTAATCAGATGTTCATCAGGTTGACATCTTTGTAACAGGGAACCCCTGCCCTATTACTGGTGGGAGAAGGAGAGAAAGAGAGGGGAGTGCAGGAAGCATATTGACAAAGTGCCAGCAGGTAGTAGCTCTCTGGGTGAACTAAGCCAGGGGTTAGAAAAGGGCAGGCATTTAATGATGGAATTAATAGCACCTGACCCCTGGGAGCAGGAGACAGAGTCACATGACCAGAAGGGGGCTGGTCATATAAACCCAGCCTCTTGCCCTGGAGGGGACATCTGGCCTGCGTTGCTGCAGGGCATACAGCTCTTAGTAAAGTTGGCTGGAGACTGGAGTGAAGCTAGCCCAGGGGCCAGAGGAGTTTTGTACTTGTACTTGTACTTGTACTTGTACTTGTACTTGTACTTGTACTTGTACTTGTACTTGTACTTGTACTTGTACCAGTTGGGTTAGGTTTCTTTTTTGTTTGAGCTGAACTGGAAAACCAGGTTATGGCTACAGGGGAGGAGGCAACAATGGGTGAGGGTACTTAAGAGGCACTCCCTACCATCAGAGATATCAGCTAGTTCCATGCTGAGGCTGGCAGGGAGAAATAAGAGCCCTAGTTGTGGCTGCAGTTAAGACCAGGAGCAAAGGTCTAAGACCATGAAGCAAGGCTGATAGTTCAGCCAGAGAAAACAGGGGCCAAGTTGAGTACAGCTGAAGCCCCACAGGTGCTTGGAGGCCTGAGGGGGTGCTCCCTTAAAAAGTAAGTACCCTGAGAGGAGCATTGACCCCAAGTATGGGTTCTGCCAAGACAGAATTGGCTAACAAAGGAACCAGCAGGGCTACTCCTGTTGCCAGAAAATCAAAAGTACAGCAGGTGAGAGACTGGAGGTGAAGTGAGACCCGGAGAGCATGGCAGTGAAGTTGGACCACAGGAGGCACCAGATGCCAGGGTGGCGGGTCCACAAGGTCTGTTAGTCTTCCACATGCATAAAGCTAAAGTACAAGAAAATATTTATTCCCTTGAGGGGGAGACTACAGTTGGTCATATAAATTTATTTCACAGATTAGGTAATAATCTTTGACAAGATGTAGAGAATACCAAATGTTATTTATTTTCTTAAATCAGATTTGATAGGGGCTTGTGTGCTTATATGAAGATAGATGCAGCTCTTTGGGTAAATGTGATATATTTTATTAGACCAACCATATATTTGGAAAATTGTTCTTTACAAGCTTTCAGGCACAGATGGCCTTCTTCGGGCATAGGGAGAGTCTGGTGGTGTTTGCATACTCTCCTAGATAGAATAGAAGCACAAGTCAATATGCAAAATGCAGGTCTGTGAAAATGCGAATGTGTGGTAGGGAAGATCAGAGTGGGTGGGAGTTAATGGGTGCAAGACAGGTGAGTGGGGGAAGACACAAAAGAAGGAATGTTGACTGGCAATAAAATGCTCCCCCTCTATGCGGCACTGGTCAGGTGGCAGCTGGAGTACTGTGTTCAGTTCTAGGAGTCGCACTTCAAGAGGGACGTGGAGAACCTGGAGAGGGTCCAGAGGAGGGCCACTCGTATGGCTGAGGGCCTCTGTGGCCAGCCCTATGAGAAAAGGCTGAGGGACATGAATCTCTTCAGTGTCTGCAAGAGGAGACGCAGGGGGGGATCTTGTGGCTGCCTACAACCTTATCAGAGGCCAGCAGCAGGGACTCGGGGAAAGTCTGTTCACCAGGCCCCCCTTGGAGTCACCAGGAACAGTGGCCACAAGCTGAGGGAGGATAGGTTTAGGTTAGATATTGGGAAGAACTACTTCCCAGTAAGGGTGGCCAGAGCCTGGAATAGGCACCTGCCTGAGGTCTTATGACCCCTGCCACCCCCAGTGCTCCTTCCTGCCCATGGCAGGGGTCGGACTCTGATCTGTCTAGGTCCCTTCTGACTCATTGATTCTATGGTTCTATGACATCCTTCCATAGAACCTATATGGGAAATCCTCAAACAGTTGCAACCTGTATTAGAAGTGACCCACTTCTTTAAAGATTTTTTGAGAACCACCCATTCTAGCCTTTAAACAAGCACTGAACCTTGCCAGCCTCATCACCAGAAGCAAAACTCCTATGGCCCAAAGTACACCAACTGGATCCAGACCATGCTGGGACAAGAAATGTAAAACCTGCCAACACATCTCCACCACTCCCACAATAACTACACCCCACAACAGAACTATTAACATTCCTGGATCTTACACCTGCACCTCTAGAAATGTAATATATCTCATGCAGCGCACTAAATGTCTTGATGGAAAATATGTAGGAGAAACCAAACAACAGCAGAGTACCAGAATGAATGCACACAGAAAATTTATAGAAGACAAAAATACCCAATTATCTGGGGGTGCACACTTCTTAAGACAACCACTTTCTCTCCAATCTCTCAGTTCTAATCTTTGATGGGAATTTACAAAACACCTTTTGTAGAAGAGCCTACAAACATCACATCATAAATTTACAGGATACAAAAACTCATGGAGTAAATACAGACATTGGATTAATGTACCTGCTTGCCATCCAATAACCCCAGGTAACCTCAGCCACATTTTATCACCAACAACATTCCCATCTTGTGTGTCTTCTCCCTTACCTCACCTACTTGCCTCATACACATTAATTCCCATCTCCTCTGATCTTCCCTACCCCACATTTGCATTTTCACAGACATGTATTTTGCATATTGACTTATGCTTTTATTCCACCCAAGAGAGTATGCAAACACCACTAGACTCTGGTCTCTGGCTGAAGAAGGAAGTTTGTGCCCAAAAGCTTATAAAGAACAAATTTTACAACTATTTAGCAGGTCTAATGAAAGATATCACATTTACCCACAGAACCTTGTCTGCCTATGTCCTTACACCAAGTCAGTTAGAACCAACACACACAGTACATGAAGACATGTTTTTTTTCTGAATGTATTCTTCCACTCCCCTTTTCAGGCAATAATTTTATCCATGGCTCTGTCAAGCCAAATAATATTACATTGCATCCTCTCTCTCTAGTTGCTGAGCATTTTGTGTTCTATTCCCTGGTAAACAGTCATAAAATCCAGGTTTATTAATTTCAAAATGTTTAATGTCATTCAAAAAAATGCTATGGTTAAAGGCCAGATGTAAGGGCCAGCTGAGTTCAGGTTGGCCTTTTTCCTAAACTTTTAAATATGCATCTGTTTGGAAAGATGATATATATGGTCTGATCAAATCTTTACAAGCTGTAACTTTGTTGATTTCATGCCATTATATCCTGATTTTAAATAAGAAAAATAAATCTTTTTTTTTTAATAACAGTGGCTTTTGTGAAGCTGAAACATAGCAATTGTGCAATCAATTCCTTTGTTGGGTTATTTTCTACTCATACACCTGAACAAATTACTTCCTTATCTTTCGTGATGTCATGTTCGGGTCTGTAGGCTTTCTTACATTGTTAAATATATTGTTAGTAGGAAAAAAGATTTGAATTTTACACAAAAGATAACTCTGGAGGAAAGTATTATTACCTTTTTGGGGGTGGGGAGGTGGGGAGGATAAAAAAGCTCTTGATAATGAGTTAGAAATCCAAATATGATCCTTCCAATCATAAAATGAAACTATTCTTCTGAATTTACTTCATTGGTAGCAAAAAGCAGAGAACAACAAATTATTCTCGTATGGTCATTATTGCACAAAAGGGTAGGTTTTAATTATTTATTTGTCTTAAAACCTTCATACAAACAAGAACATCAAATGTCATTCAATTTTCCCTTAACAGATGAACCATCTTAAGAAAAAAAACACTGTAATTTAATATACAAAAGCATAAGTCTTCTCTGCAGGGAAAAGAAAACAAAACTGAAATTAAATTCAGAGATGTCCAGAATTTCCCTTCCTGACCTTTGCTTTCAAATTAATTTCACTCTGTATATTGTGAAGGGAAGCAGGAGGAGTAGAAATGGCCTGATGTTTTACAGTTAAAATAAATATAGGAATGAAAAATGGAAAGATGAAATAATTCATCCCATTGAATAAAGTCCTCAGAAAAGTGATACTCAGAATTGTTCTTGACAGTGACACAACCCTTGTGGTGCTCCTGTTTCTATAACATTCACCACTGCTAAAGGGTCAACATAGCTTGCAGCAAAGTTATATGAATTGTATTAAATGAATACTAGGGCTGTATGAAGCTTCTGTCCCTGATTCGATTCAGCAGAGATTCGACCCGATTCGGTGGCCGAACCTCTGAATCCAAATTGAGTTGGGAGACCCTTTAATGTTTCTGAATTGAATTGGAACCCTCCAAATCAATCTGGGGGGATTTGGAAAGATTTGGTGATTTGGACACAGACACAGCTTTAAGTGTTTTTTCTACATACCTCAAGGTACCAGGTGGCTGAGATGGTGGGGCAAATGGAGCATCCCACAGAAGTGCGGTGGGGCTCCCCAGTGCACTCAGCAGCAGATGCAGAAGTATACCAGAAGCACTTCTGATCTACTTCTGGATCTGCTGCCCCCCCCCCCACACACACCCTGGCTTGGTAACTGGTGCCTCCTAGGTCTGGAGGGGCACCCGCCCCCCACCCCAGCCAATCACGAAGCCAAGGGGAGGCGTGGGGGGAATAGTACGCTTCCTAGTGTACCCAGAAGTGGACCTGAAGGCCTTCCACTGCTGAACACGTGGAAGACCCCCTCTGTGCTCCTGTGGGATGCTCCTTTCACCCCAGCACCACAGTCTTCACAAGCCACGCCTAGTATGTTGAGTATAGCAGGGCACTAGGGTGCCTGCTACTGGAATTAGGAATAAGGGCTGTGGAAGTTCCCTGAGATAGCACAGGTGTGGCTGCCAGAGCAGCCAGGCTGGTCACATGACCAGAAGGAGGCAGGACGGGGCCTTTATAAACAGCCCAGGCCAAAGCCTAGCAGTAGTTCCCTTCTGACAGCCTTAGGTGCAGGAGTTCTGCAGGAGAGGTGTAGCAGGGCAGAGATGAGTGGTGCTGCCTGAGCACACAAGGGGCTGCACCATGGTAAGGGTGGAGAGAACCCTGACTGGTAGGCCTTTGCAAGATGGCCAGGTGGGCCTAGAATCTATGTTATAGCCAGGAGGCTTATCGTTGTGTTACAACTGTTTGGCTTATGGTTTTGTTTAGTTCTTTGTGGTATACCAGAAGACTGGGTGAGGCTGTAGGGGTGTGAGGAGCCCTCGCGGGGGCTCCCCAGTAGCTCAGGGGTTCCTGGTGCCCAGTGAGGGCACAGCAAATGGTGCCAGTGAGGGCACAGCGACTGGTGCCACAAGCTGGCTCGGCAGCACAGTGATTGGCGCCACAGCTGGCATGGCAGGTGAGCGCCGGAGAGGCACGGTGTGTGGGGTGTTGAGACCCCAGTCTGTGAGGGCAGTATTTTGCCCAGTAAGGCATAGGACCCAGGAAAGGGGTCTGGGGCCAGGTAAGGCTGAGGCCGCCTGAGCCCCATGGTGAGAAGCCCCAGTGCGGGCAGGAAAGCATGAGAAGTGCAGGGCAGGCTCCAGAGAAGGCGAGTACCACGGGAAGCATGGAACGCAGTCCCGGATGCGGGGGTGACCGCACAACGTACAAGAGGCAGGCCCCGGGGTGGGCGCTGCTTGGACGGGGAAGGCCCCCCAGAGGGGGGCAGGCCTAGTGAGAAGACCCAGAAGGGTGTACAACCCAGGAAAGGGGTCTGGGGCCAGGTAAGGCTGAGGCCACCTGAGCCCCATGGTGAGAAGCCCCAGTGCGGGCAGGAAAGCGCA
>NW_017728886.1:21659079-21725142 GCF_001723895.1 Crocodylus porosus
GGGGGGGGGCAGACCTAGTGAGAAGCCCTGGAAGGAGGCAAGCCTAGTGAGAAGCCTCAGAAGAGGGCAAATTTATTGAGAAGCCCAGTAAGGGCAAGGAGTGTGTGAGTGCAGGGAGACTGGCCCCAGTTGGGCATGGTCTGTGAGAAAGAGAAGCCCCAGGAGGGGTGTGTAGATTGAGCGGAACCCGGGGGGGAGCGGATATAATTAGTAGGCCCCGAGATGGCTAGCGAATAGAGGGGCACCGGTTGCGTGACAAGCCCAGGGGTGCCAGGGAAGGGCGCCTATAAGAACCTGACCAGATAATGTCTGGTACAGCTGTGAAGCTTGGGGCGTGCTAAAGAGGAGGGTGGAGGCACGCATAGCTCTTAAGGCTGGGGTGCACCGAGTCACTCCACATGGAACGGGGAATAGTTCCAGCATAACACCGTGTACTAGGGGATCAAAGGCAGCCTCCGTTCTAGAACCATATAACAACAAGACGTGGCAGGCGAGATAAGAGGGTGCTGGATCACCTACTTGACATGGTAGGTGGGCGCTACAGGGATCACGGCCGCCCCTAGGCCCCACTCCGTGACATTGAGGTAAGTAGAAAAAACATTTAAAGCTGTGTCTATGTCTGAATCACTGTTTCTCTGAATCAGCATTGAACCTTCAGATTTGGATTCAGCCGAATCAGATCGGGGACAGTACTCTGAATCAACAAATCAAATCACTGTCCCTGATTTGGGCTGAATCCAAATTGAATATGGCCCATTTCATACACCCCTAATGAATACTTCCTGTGTGTGGATGTTTCCAGAAAACATAGAGCTGGTTTAGCTGGTTAATGTGCATCCCTCCCTATAGATTGTATGACAGAGATTAAGAGGAACAGTATGGCCACTATAAGATGCTCACCTCATAAGTCGTGACTGGGTCCTTGAGGAACCTTACAGAGTTCTCTGGAACCTTACAGAGAACTTTGCGGGTGTAAACGCCTCAGATAACACTTCAGCTCTCCTATATTGGACAGAAGCCATGTGCACTAGATAATATGATCCTGAAGGCTTAGTTGTTTCTGAAAGCGATTCAGTTAATTTTACATACTTTTACATCATTTTTACATTGACATAATTTTCTATGCATGCATGCCTGTGCACATGCACATGTACACACACATACACACACAGAGCTATGAATACAATTTAAATCAAAAATGTTAGTGCTGACATATCTTTGAGAATTAGAAGTCAATCACTCAGAATCAGGAAATTCCAAAAGAATTTACATAGCCATATTCCATGTCTTTACACAGTGCCATATAAGTCAAATAATAAATATCAATGTATTGAATTTTATTTTTAAAGACGTGAAATGAATCCAGGTATAGTGTTACCATAGAAAAATTAATCGGTTATTTCCTTGCTATGGATTGCTTGACTTCTAGCCCCATATCTTGTACTAAAACTGTTTTCCTGTTGTTTGTCTTTCTTTCTTTTCCTCAGAGCTTCCAACAAAAAATATAAAATGCGGGGAAAGGATAAAATAACTGCTACAATTAATTAAAGGAAAAGGGCCCAAGTACATAATGTTTATATACACTGGGCACATCTGTATGTGCAATTAATATGAAGCAATAAACTCCAGCACATATTGGACTATAGCTTATTGCTCCTGGAAGCTGTTTTTGGATGTACACCTGGGTCCATAGCATGTTGAGACAGGTTGGAGCAGCCCTGGCTGGCAGGGGGCTCAGAGGTTCAGCCTGTCAGCGTGAGGCTGCTCTGAACCAGCTCAGTGTGCTGCAGAAGGGCTGGCTGGGGCACAAGGTTGCTTCAGCATGAGGCTAGACAACAGGTAGCCTCTGCACTGAAGTAACCTCATCATTTTTTTTTACAAGTACTAAATTACAGTGGCATTTATTAGTTTACTGCAAGCTAATAGGGCCACATGTATAGAAGTGGAGACTTTACTGTGGAGTTAATTAGGCAGCTCTGCAGTAAAAGTCATGTAGATATGCCCACTGGGTGCATCTACACATGCAATTAATGCAAAGCAATAAACTCCAGAGCAGTGTGAACTGGAGTAAACTATTCCCAGGTGCAGTGGCTATACACGAGCCCAGCAGCCTTGGGCTTTGGGTGGCCGCAACAGGCTAGATGGGGCAGAAGGGAACTGAAAGTGCAGAGCTGTGTGGCTAGGTGGCAAATAAGAGTCTGGCACCCAGCTGGCTGGGCTGAGTGCGATTTATACCCATGGTCAGTGTCTACATGTGTTTAATCACAGTAAATTACCCTGGCATAAGATAGCACTGTTCCCAACAGTACTGATTTTGCTGGCCTAAATTAGTTTAGTATGACCTAATATCATTTCACATGTAGACCATGATGCTTTACTCTGCAGCTAATTAGTCTAGACACAGCCACTGAGTACAACTCACTAGGGCTGTGTGAAACAGCATCATTTTGTTTTGAGTTCCATTTCAACAGGACAGTATTTCATTTTGAGTTCCATTTCGTTTTGAAACCACTGTTCCATTTCATTTCATCAAAACTTTTTCATTGTTTTGACACTGTTTCGCTATTTCACCAACAAAATTGCCTATAACTTCGTCAGTTCTTGCCTGATTCATATGGAACTTGCAGAGATAGTAGCTTCTTCCAACGCCATGAAGCCTGGCAAATTTCAAGGACATAGATACAGGAATTTCTGGGGAACTGAACCTCAAATTCTTGGAAGCAAAACTTGTGTCACATGCGTGTGTTAAGGCACAACAGGGTGAAAGCTGCAGGGATGATAGCCCCTACTGAGATCACAAAGCCTACCAAGTGTCAAGGAGACAGGTCTAAGGGTTTCTGGAAAACTGCACCTCAAGCTGCTGACAAGCAAAATTCATGTCGTGTGTGTGTGTGTGTGTGTGTGTGTGTGTAGGCACAGCAGGGTGACGCAAGTATGGTAGCCCCTGATGAGGCCTGGAAGCTTTCAAGAAGAGAGGTGCAGGGGCTTCTGGTGAACTGCACCTCAGGCTGCTGACAAGCAAAACTCATGACGCGTGTGACTGTGTGTTTTAGGGCACAGTGGGGGTGAAAACTGCAGGCATGGTAGCCCCTGCTGAGGCCATGAAGCCTGCTAGGTTTCAAGGAGATAAGTGCCAGGGTTTTTGGGAAACTGCACCTCAGGCTGCTGACAAGCAAAACTTGTGACATGGGTGACAGAAAGCAGGCCAGTTCAAACAATGCTGCTTTTTATGCTGTTTTTCCATCCCTCCCCCAGAGCACTGGGATTAGAAGGGGCCTTAGGGAAGGACCACAGTCACTGGCCAGCCACATGGTCAATATGAGAACAGTCCTTCCCCACCTCTTTCCCCTCCCTCTCCTTACTTTCTGTTTCCCTACAGGCAAGCCCTGCTTGAGTTTCAAAACTCAAAATGTTTTGAAACTTTCAAAACATTTTGACTGCCCTTGTTTTGTTTCAAGGCTGTTTTGAAGCCCTTTGTTTCATTTCGATTTCACTGTTTTGAGCTTGAAATGAGTCAAAACAGCTTCAAAATGAAACAGCCAGTGAAATTTCACACAGACCTACAACTCACCTCTTGGAGCTTCCGTAGGCATAATCCTATATTGAAGGCTTTTATAAAGGCAGAGCTAAGCTTATATGGATCATTGGATCATAGGAAAGTAGGGCTAAGGGGTACCTCATAAGGTCATCTATTCCAGCCACCTCTTCAAGGCAGGATCATTTAACCTGCTCCAAGGATGGAGATACCAGAATTTCTCTAGAAAGCCTGGTCCAGTATTTTTCCACACTCGTAGTTAGAAATCTCCTTCATATCTTCAACCTAAATTTCCCATGCTGAAGCTTTAGGTCATTGCTCTTAGTCCTGTTCCTAAGGCCATAGAAAAGCCCATTTCTATCCGGTTTATAATTACCCTTCAGGTAGTTGAAGACTGTTATCAAATACCCTTCTCAGTCTTCTCTTCTCCAGGCTAAATAATCCTTGTTCTTTCAGCCTTCTCTCCCAAGTCTTGTCTCCCAGGACCCTAATCATTTTCTTTGCTCTGTACTGAACCCTTCACAAAGGTACATATCCTTCTTGAAGTGTGGCACCTGAAACTGGACACAATACTGCAGGTGAGGTCTCCCCAAAGCTGTATACAACAGAAGAATCACTTTCCTTGATTTGTAAGTGACACTTCTGCTAATACAACCCCAGTATATGCTGTTGGCTTTTTGCAACAAGAACATACTGTTGGTTCACATTCAGCTTACAGTTCACTGTAACCCCCCAGGTCCTTCTATGCAATACAGACGCCTAGCCAGTGATTGCCCAGTCTGTATTTATGCATGTGCTTATTCCATCCAAAGTGTAGGACTTTTTACTTATTAGCCTTTTTGAACCTCATCTGATTGATTGTGGAGCATTTTTCTAGTCTACCAAGGTCATTCTGGATACTAGCCCTACTGTCTGATGTGTCTGCAACACCACTCAACTTGGTATCATCCACAGTATTTCTAAGCATGCACTCAGTCCCCTCATCCAAATTGGTAATGAAGCTATTAAGCAATACTGGATCCGGGACACAAACTTGAGGAACTTCACTTGATACCTCCTTTCAATTAGACGTTGAACATTGATCACAACTCATTGAATATGATGATCCAACCAGTTATATATCCACCTTACAGTACTTTCATCTAGTCTGTATTTTCTTAGCTTGTTAATGAGAATATTATGAGAGACAACGTCAAAAGCATTGCTAAGTTCAACATATATTATATTCAGCAGGTTGTTTGTTTTTTAGTCTCAACCAACTTCAACAGCAGTTAGTCTTGCTGTATTGGCTACAATTTCTAAAATTGAAGCTGTACAATGTAACAAATATTTTATTAGCATATATGAACACATTACTTAAAAGATATGCACATTTTCCCAAATGTGAGTGCATTAGTTATCTCTATTGTTTCCAGAAAATGTTGTAGGGATTTGTTAGAGAAATGTCTCAGTGAAACAGATTATAAAATATATCTGAGTCTGTGAAGTCCATTTACATTAACATCAGTTCCCCACCTGTACAGGTAAAGCCAAAGAAAAACTTAATCCTAAATGTAGCCTAAATACCTAGATTCAGTGTTCTGAAAAATAAGTCGTCATTTTTGTTGTCCAGTGTTTCAAAACCTGACAGAATAAAAATGTGTAATATTACAGGAATTGCATTTTCATAGTCTGGGGCTGAGATCTTTATTGGCATTAACTAACAGAGATCTTTAATAAATTTCTGTAGATGTAGATCAGTAGAAGATCTCACCCCTTGATATGCTAAAACATTTCCAAATTTAAATTTGCCACAGATCCCCCAAATTTAATTTAGCAAGTCTATACTTCCCATCAGTTATCTCCTATCATGTGAAATGTGCTTTCAGGAGGAACATTTGCTGGCTTTATAAAAATAATTAAAAACCTCAAGAAGGTTGTGGTAACCATGGAAGAAGCGAATCAGTGGGAATTAGTGTAGGTGAGTAGGTAAATGCCTTCCTTTGTTCATAGTTTTTCAATGGCTGAAAAAATAAAGTATGTATTCTGTGCTTATCATGCCATGTAGGTAAGCTGACAGACATATAGATTTATTCAAAAAATAAAAACCCAGTGGAAAAAAGGATCTGGCATTAATCCTGTACATTGTAAACAGCTGTCGTTGTGAACACATTTGCCTCCTTTTTCTTTATTCCATCATTCTCATTCATCCACCACCTGAAACTTTGAAAATCAATATCACAGAGTAACCAATAGTTCTGTTTTAGAGCTGTTTCCTAGGTAACATACAGATTACTATAAAAGCAGACTGACAATGTGGAAAGAAACAGAAATCCTACAGCATCACCTCTTAAACATGACAAAGAATCCTACACTGAAAGTCATATATTATGCAAATTATGCAGAAATAGGCAGCATTTAGGTATTATGACCTTGGAACTCAAAAATCCCTTCTCTCCCTGCCTTATAATGGGTGTTAAGTTCAACAGATATGAAGAAGGACGCTATATTCTAGGCAATAGCTTCAGCATTCGGAGTTTAGTATTTTCAGTTTTTTGCAAATGCAGACTGACAGGACTATAGTACTTGTGAAACCTGAGGATGTCTTCACTCCCTTGAGCACTACTTTTGTCTTTTTCTTAGTCAACATGAGAGCTGTGTGATAATGTTTGCATTCAAAGCAAAGCCAGCAACTAGACATCCAGACCAAGTGCCATGTATGACAGTTTTATAGTCTACAGTCAAAAGATAAACAAAGGTTGGGAAAAAGAAAGCATTATCCCAGATGGCTTAAAAATGGTATTTAAAGGTTTTCTTTTTGTGAATTGACTATAGTGTGTGTATATGTATATATATGCATTAGAATGTTGCAGGATGGGCAGCAAGTGTTAATTGATTTCTGAAAGCCTGGGTCCCGCACATTTTTTCTGAGCCTTCAAAAGCAGACAGGCTGCCTAACACAACGAGGCCGATAGATACACATACAGCCTGAGAAACTGGGGGCATGTACCACACTATACCATAACATGAGATAGGGTGGCAGCAGCTCACAAGGCCCCAGAGCAGGGGACTGGAGTTTTCCAGTTTTGGGGGAACAGACCAAATTAGAAGGACAATGGTAAAGCCCCAAATTAGGGTATGGGCATGTGATAGGTTTATGAAAATGGGACTTTAGCTCACAACACGGGATGTGGACAGTGTGACAAACAAAAAGAGACCAATCAGTGTCAACCATGGATGAAGAGTCATTGGGAATCATCAGGAGGGAAGGAGAATACAAAACTAGAGACCTGACAGTAACAAAGGATCCTCCTCCCAGCCCTCCTCATCCCCATCCTTCTCCCTGAGAAGGGTCCCCGCCCCCTGGGAGGGGTCCCCAAGGCCACAACAGCCTGTCAGAGGGCACACCACCAGCTTGTCTCATCCACCCCAGTAGAAGAAGGGGGGCTGTTTGGGCTCAACATCCCACCTCCAGGCTCCTGATATCTGATACCTAAGAGAGAGCCTTAGAGTGAAGCCTGCATCCTGGCCAGAAGTTTCTTGACTCAGCACACCCAGCTGCCCTTCTGCCACCTTACTGCACTGCCCTAGGGGCAAGCCAGCCCATTCCTAGGTGGTCTCAGGTAGCCGGGGTGGCACACAGGGCACAGGAAGCCAGCCAAGCCCAAGCTTTCCAGAGTGCATCTACGTTTCTAGTGCCCCGTGCACCATTGGATCTGATGGGTGCTGCCTCCAAGCTGGGGAAGCACTGGGCCCTCCTGCAGCTCAGGGGCTACACGACCTGTGGGCAGGCTCCACCAAGGAGAAAAAAAACCAGTGAGGGGCCCTCTCTTTTTTTTTTCTTCCCCAGCAGAGCCTGCCCGTATCTCCCACAGCCAGGGAGTGAGCTGCTGGTGGGCTGAGTGACTCGAGCTGCAGGGGGGCAGTGCTTCCCTCCACAGTGGTGGTGCCCCTAGGACCACCTGGGCAAGCTGCTAGTGAGTGGGTGCCACCCAGGGGGCACTGCCACTGCAGAGAGAAGGACTGGGGTCCCTCGCAGCTTGGGGTCTGCCAGCAGCTCGCCCCCCAGCTGCAGGAGAGGTGGGCAGGCCCCAGGGGAAAAAATAAAAAAAGGGATCAGGCCCCTCACTGCCTTTTATTTTTCATTGTGTGGGTGAGACACAATTGAAAACCTACCATTTCAATTTAGAGAAGTAACCCCCGACACATGTACAAGCTCTCCTGGAATTAAAACTAGACCATTATTACCTTGATTATGTATGTAACAAGAAATTATATGTTGTACACACTGCTTGCCAAGAAAGTTGTTGCCCTCCTCCCCCGCCGGAAGCTTACACCCTAGTTTACTGAGACAGTAGAATAAAGTTACCCATTATACACCAGGTTATACTACAAGGCTGGGATGAAAGTGAAGAACTAAATATTTTATGAAGATCTTTCCTGAAAACTTGCAAGTACTTTCTATTCACATTTTGAGTCAATTACAATGCATAGAAAGATGTAACGCCTCAGTAATTACATACAATCTAGTTTCATAAAATTATCTCTTTCAGATGATGGACTAGCAATTAAATAACTGGAATTGTAACTTTGAAGCTTAACTATATGCAGCTATTTTGAGTGATAAAAAAACACAGCACTCAGGAATAAAAACAAAGTGACTCCACTTTATCTAACAGAGTCAACAACAAAAGGTCTAAATCTATGAAACTGTGATGTCATGTGCACAAAGTGTCTCATAAACTCCTCTCCATCCTCTGAAAGTTCTTTCCCCATTATCAGTCTTTTGGCATTAATTGCAGTTCTGAGTATTCTTTGGCAGGCTTGCAGGAGCTGCTACTGCTTGTGCTTTCATTATTGCCCTAGTGACCTACATTTAAATTGAAACTCTAATTCTGCCAGGGATCCATTAGAACAGATTCCTGCATTCATGAAGAGCCCTGTTACCTTTGCTAAAACTCTCTAGCAGATAGAATTGATCCTTTTTCCTTTCATAGGTTTAAGTGGAAGTTTTCTAGCTGCATGGCTCTCCCCCCTCTAAGTGTGGATGCATAAGCAGACACACACAGACTGAGCAAACACTGCAGGCAATGTATGTACTTATCAGATCATAAATGCCAGAAAAAGCACGGTGGAGTAGGGCCCTCCCACGTCTTGGCCCCAAAAGCTGTGTAATTAGGGCACTTGCACAGGATGCCTAAAGAGTGCAGGAAGCACCATGCCACAGATTCGGCATTATGCAGACCCTTCTGCTCCTTTTGAAGCTGAGTCACTGCCCCTTTCCATTTAATGGCTGTTCAATAGCTGGAGAGCAGTGCTATATAAATGGAGACAAGTGGGGGTGTTTTTTCCCCAATGGAAACAGTGTCCTAGGTCTATTCATTTCCAGGGCAGCAGCCATATCACTAAGCCACATGTTCTCTAGATTATTCTTTTTCTCCTTGCCCCATAGATCTCTGTCTTGGCAGCTCAGAGGGCTTGCTTTAAAAGCAACAACAGAGAAAGGTCTTGTTAGTACTCTAAGTACTCTGATTTGGAGGTTAGAGTACTCAGTTCAGAAATCAGAGAGCTGCAATTTCAAATTACTTGTGGGTAAAGGGATCCTAGAACCCAAGTCTGTAGCTTCCTAGGCAGGTCCTGGAAGCACTCAGCTATTAGGACTAAAAAAAATGGTAGGCTTACCCTCTACTTCATATGCACTAGGCTGGGTTTCTAGCAAGCTATATTTTTGTGACTTGGGTATAGGTCCAAAATAGGACATACTCCCGAAATGGGTGCATATTCAGAACATAGCCCACTCTGCATGCTTATACATCCACACTGCAGGGGTATGACAAGTGCAACCCATGCATATGTAGAAAAGTCCAGAAAACTGCCATTTAGGCAATTTAAATGACATGGAATTCTGCCCTTAATGTCCAGGTAGTCCACTTTAATCTAAATTAAAGAATAATTTACATTAGAGTTTTTGGAAATTCCTGTTGGAAAATGCTGATTTGCTGAAACCCACTTTTAAAAGAAACTTATTGGATTTAATAAGTATTTATTTGGTATGTCAGGAAAACTTCTCTGACCAAAGCTGGAAGCCCCGGTCCAAGAAGACATTCTACTGTAGAGTGTCCAAATGATTATAGTACTCATAGGGAAGGAAGATAATTCAGATTCAAGTCTCTCTCTTTCCTTATTTGGAGCAAATTACCTTCTTATCTTCTCTGGCTCAGATGTGGGGCACATGTAGCAATCGGCTATGAATACACAAACCCCAAGATGGGAGGGGAATTTATTTCACCTATTAAAGAAGTTTAAAGAGTGACTGGTGGGGAAAATCAAGAAAGAAAAATTGTGGGCTGAATATTAGCAAAAACATCCTGCTGATAAGAATTGCTGGAACAAATTCCCCTGAGAAACGGTGACATTTGCATCTATAGTACTGAAAGTGGAAGGATCACATATGCATGATGTAGGGAATCATGGAAGATGTTCCTATATTATATTTATTAAATCTTGAATAACTGATCTTTGCTTGGCTTGCATCCTCCTCCTCACCATGATCAATGTACAATGTTGCATTTTGAGGAATATCGATTTGTCAATTCAGGCTATGAAAGCCAGGACATGACAAAATATCAGAAAATGTCACAATCTACTGATGGTAAATAGTATACAGAAAGTCTTACTCATCTCTAGTACATTTGTTTCTGTGATACATATTTACTATAGATTGAAAATGATATAAAATAATAATCTAATAAATTTCAACAACAACAAAAAAATGCAAAGTACTATTATCAGTATCTCCATTCTAAATTCCCTGAAGTTTAAGACTTGAACTGAGGCTGGTAAAAAACAAACAAACAAACATCTAATCATTTCTAAGGAAAACTAGAGCTTGTTTAAAAAGAATTAAAAAGTGTGTAAGTATCTGATTTCCTCAAAAGATAACGATAATAAGAAACAAAAAATAATGAAAAACCTGATGCTTTCAACTTTGGGGAATGGGGAATTCCTGCTCAGCAGGGAGTGGGGAGGGAGAAGAGGGGGGGCAGCCCCAGTCTCTGCTGGGGCTGCAGCTAGGGAGCAGAGGGGAGGGGACAGCCCTGCTGTGGAGCAGAGAGCCCTGCCCAGCCCGGAGCATGCCGGGATACTGGGGGAATCTGGTTTATCTTAAATCAGCAAGTGGTCTTGGATAAACATTGCATAAACTAGTTTGACCCAAAACAGTTAAGTCTGATACTACATTAAAACAGGTTTATCTCAAACTGGTTTCCGCCATTTTCAAACATATTTATGTGCACTGAACATCTGTTTTGTTATAGGTTTAAACCAGCTTCTGGTCACTTAAGTCTGTTTATGTGTAATGTCTGTCCCTAGCTTTGGTGCGTGACTCTTTTCCCTAATTGTCATCTTGAAAATTTACCTTAAAATTTGTTTTTTTAATTAAAGGACACTTCATGTTTCTCCCTTGGGCTCCATGAAATATGTCTGATGAGTTCTCTAGTACATGCATTACAGAAAGGTCAGTGCATGGTCAGTTTTATCTCCTTATTAATTTCAAGCAATAATTTTCAGCATTGTGTATGTAATAAGCGGATGGAAAAAAGTGCTGTGTATCAATTCATTCAGTAGATGCCAGATCATGTCCTCTTAGCCCACCAGTCCATATGCGCATTGTAGACTGTGATTAAATAAAGAGCACTATCTTCCTGTAAATAGACAACACTGTGAGTTTAATTCTGTTGAATCACCATATCGTTGGGGTTTCTGTCTCGATGACTTTTTCATTTAAAAAGCTACAGGCTGCCCTGACACTCTTTACCTTTCCGTCTAAAAGCCAGCTCCTTCTGAAGCTATAATTGCCAAGTCATCATTCTCTGTGAGCTCTCAGAGTCCCCCCTTCCCCATTTTTTGCTTTATAATTATACATTATCAAGGGACTTTTCTACTATTTTCACTTGCTCTCACATTGCCTTGCATTTTGAAGATTGTTCAGCAAGCTGTTACTCAGGCTTAACAGTTCTGTCCTTAGCTAATGTACAGTGTACATCTTCAGTTTAGGTATTAAAATTTTAAGAGCTCATTAGAGACTTTTCCTTAACATGGTACATTTATATCCTATCATTCATTTATATGAAGCATGTGTGACCACTGATGATCCAGTGGTGGAATAATTATTCCACATTTAACAACTTGTATAACCTTGCATTCAGAAATTCAAGGCAATTCTATTTTTATATCACTCAGCACCTCACTGCAGTTAGCATTAACATTATGTAAGCTTATTCTAGAGATACAAGTGACAGGCTATCACAGAGCAGATAAAAAAAGGACTAGGAAAAGAAAATTGCCACCGTGGATTAAACAAGCAGTGTATCTAGTCTAGTATCCTGGATCATTGCTGATATTGTGCCAGATGTTTCAGAGGAGGAATCTCTATAAAAAAAACTTGGCTACTCCCTAAACTTCCTGTGCCAGGAACCGGTGCCCTCAAATCTACCACGTTGCTACATGTCGGATATGCTTTCAGTGTGAAGCACTCTAAGGACATTCTCATGAGCTAATTAACATCATCACTTGGGAGTGCTATTTAGCCTACTCAGGGAACCACATGACATAAAATGGAACATTAACGGTTAGCATAAATTCACAACAGGTCTATAAATAACTTGATGTACAATTCGTCTGGTGGCCATAGGATCATGTGCCTTATGCTCACAGATCCATCACATCACAGACTGGCAAACTGCTATGACATCTTCTTCCAGTTGCTGTGTACAGCCTAACTCCTCCTGTTTGGTATGGATATATACTAGCTTATAATAAAAGTCTTTGCATGAAAAATCCATACATGGGAGGGGGAAAGGAAGCAGGGTTTACAGCACCATGGGAAGAAAAGTAAGGGAGTTTAAACTGGGTGAGATGTATACTTACCACATATGGCAAGAGTCAGATTTTTTTTTTTATGTAAATATTTTTTAGTATAACAAGGCTTAATTATAGCAATGTACCAAAGGCACTCAGAGCCTCATGGGTGTCCTTCACAAACACACAGATACTTGCCTAACTCCACAGCAGCAAAATTCATTTTTCCTGGCTCCCTATGTAGAGGGTTCTTGTGAGGTCCAGGATATGATTGTGAAAAGCCTTTCATTGTCCCCCTGAACAGCAAATACCAGGGAAGAAAAACAACATAGCCAGGAAATGTATTATTTCCTCACAGCTGCTCTCAACCATGATGGTGTCCTGTTTCCGGGTCAGCTGCAACTACAGATGCCACTTGGATGGTGACTTTGCAAGAGAGCAGAGCCAGAGATCCACTACAGAATTTTTTTGTGAGTAGGATCATCAGGGCTTGATGTTAAGCCCTGCAGCTTTCTGCACAGTTGCAAGGCAAACCTGAACACCTTTTGCACTTTCAGAAGAACGACTGGGGATATATATCTGTGAAGATCTCCTTTATATCTCCAACAATTTCCTCCCACCCCACAGTTTTCCCTCAATTGAGTTTGGGGTTAGTTTGGGGCCTAAGAGTTGCTATGTATCTTAAAAGGTTTGATCCTGTAGTTATTAGAGAGAGTGTGTAGTGAGAAATCCAGCAAAATACAAAAGGTTTCAGGTCTGAGCCCATACAGAGGCTCGGGTGAGCGGTATGCGTGAGGCTGATGTCAGTGTTCTGTGTATAATGTAATCATTCAAAGGTGCACTCATGGAGTTGTTAGCTTTAATGGGTTCCCCAACCTTGGTAGCAATTGAACATCTGCTTACAAAGAACCATTTGAGGGGAAAAATTTCAAGGTGGCACGATATAGGACACAAGGACTGCTTGAAGAAATATAAGTAGTGATCATTCTGGAAGTATATCAAGGTTATAGGGCCATTTTTAAATGGCTTAATGGCTCTCTCCTTTTTTCATCCTCTAAGGTTTCATCTGTCTGAACATTTAATAATAGCCAATGGCTTTCTGTCCCAATTTAAACATCTGTGACTTCCATTATTTGGCCTTTTATAGTAACTATATTTTCTACAGGGCATTTGTTTTTCTAGCAGACAGCTAAAAAAAAGGGTTCAATTCTAGTCTGATTTACAAAGGATGGATCTCATGGACTTCAGTGGAATTGACAATCAATAGAATAGACTTTCATTTTGCTAATATAAAATAAGAATTGCAGTTAATTTGGAAAACATAAGAGATCAGAGTATTCTGATAAATAACAAGAAAGTCCAGATATTCCAATAGTATGAATTGGCCAAATAAGTTGTTGCTTATCTGTCACTTGACCATGATTGACGTGTGTAGTAAAACCTCAAGATTAAAATGTAGTCACAATTAGAGATCCTTTGAAATACGTTCTCCATAGCTATTAATTAAACGCCTATAAAAATGAAGTTTGGACCCACGTATGTAACTCAGAGACTACCATTAAGCCATTTTATAAATCCATTCTGCATCCCCACATTGAATAGTTTTGGTCTCACCAATCAAAAAAGACATGGAAGAATGAGAGAAGGTACAGAGAAGACCAACAAGTGGTGTGGAGGGACATTTATATAAAGAGAGACAAAGACCAGGTACAGGAGTTACAGTTCTACTAGTATAAGTGATCCGAAACCGGTTTATACCTGTAACAGCACAGAAGTTGGGCACACATATATTGGTTTAAAAATAGCAGAACCCAGACTAATATTTGCCCTCCCCCTCCCCCTGCCACCAAAGTACAAATGTGCATTCTGTTCACTACCAATCTAAACTATACCGCTTACAGAAAATTTCATAACTTAGATTGATTCCACCTCAGGCTTTTTGAATGTCTGTACCTAGCCAAAGAGGCAAGAGCTATTCAATTTAGAAAGGAGACATTTGAGGTGGGGCATGGTAAGGTTTTACAAAATATTAAATGGTGAGACAAAAGTTAATAGGAATTCATTATCTATTATCCCTCACAATACAAGAATTGGGGGTGATAATGCCTGTGTAGGCATTGACACCAAGGGCCTTAATCACTCCAAGGGCCTTGAGCATGCTAAATGAAATAGGATTTAGTCCATAATTTTCCCATACATTTCTGAAGATGCATTCTACTTTTCCCTGAAAAGCCATGTAGCTCTCCCATTCATTTTAAAGGACAGCAATCAGACACCTTAAGAGGGAGATTTTCTATTGCCCAGGAGACACAGAGATCTCCTTTCATTTCAACTGGGAGTTTTTATCTGTGCTACGATCCTTCTGCCTCATAACAATTCTGTTTCCTCCTCACTCCAGAAGACATAGGTGCTTCATCAGAGCTTCTGGACAGAGCAGCAGTGCATGTATATTTATCTAATTCAGCATTCGTGTCTGAACACTTGTCCAGGCACTGAAAGATCAGGGTTTTAGTTCCCTCTGCCTGAGTGGGTTTGAACCCAGATCCCCCTATCACAGTGCCATAACCACCAACAGGTAAATGAAAGTTCCACCCCCTTCTGTCCACTGAAGATGGCCCACTGGCCAGCAAGGAGGGAAGAAATAGTGGTCCCCACCCCACCCCACCTACACACATAGAAAGTATGTAGACAAATTGGAGAGAGTCCAGTGGAGGACAACAAAAATGGTCTGGGCTGGCGGACATGACTTAGGAGGAGAGGCTGAGGGAACTGCTCTTATTTAGTCAGGAAAAAAGAAGACTGAGAAGGGATTTAAAAGCAGCTTTCAGCTACCTGCAGGGGGGTTCCAAAGAGGAGGGAGCTAAACTGTTCTCAGTGGTGGCAGATGAGAGAACAAGGACCAATGGCCTCAAGTTGCAACAAGGGAAGTTTAGGTTAGATATTAGGAAGAACATTCTCACTAGGAGGGTAGTAAAGCACTGGAACAGGTTACCAGAGAGGTATTGGATTCCTGATGCTTGGAAGTTTTTAAGACTCGACTAAACAAAGCTTTGGCTGAGATGATACAGTTGGGGATGGTCCTGCTTTGAGCTGGAAGTTGGACTCAATAACCTCCTGAGGTCCCTTCCAACCCACATTTTTTTATGATTCTAAGAATTGGCTCCATCCAACTGAAGCTAGGTCACTGGGCATCTTAAGAGAAGAATCATTGGCAACCAACAGAGGAATCTGACTGACTCAAAACTTGGTACTTTGATGCAATCCCTACTGCCAGCGATGTGTGGGTATTTTGCCCAATAGGTACCTACTGATTCATCACTTACACTGATGTAAATCTAAAGTCATGTCATTGCTCTATTCTGCATTGTTCTTTGGTTAGCAGAGGGCAGGATCTGCATCAGTACAAGTGAGAAGGGACTTTGACTTGCAGTGCAAAGGGCGATCTGAAAACATATTAATCTGTAATTGAAAGGGTGATCTGAAAACTTTAGTAATCAGCAGTAATCAGCATGCTCAGTCCATGTGTCTGTGTCAGATGGCTTTTTTACAAGGTGCCACAGCAGAAGAGGCTGCCCAGTAGCCTGACTGAATAGATGGGTCTCCGAGGGCTTTGTGCTTTTGTCACTTTGTTGTGAGAAAGGAAATCAGGGTCCTGATCTCCTCAGGAGGACCTATCTCCTAACTGCCCACGTGACTTATTCAATAGACTTTCTGGCAAAAGGAGGTGGGCACCTCCAAGCATCAGTTTTAGTGACTTACCTTTTCTAGAGAAGGAGGATAGAGGGGATTGTGCCACCATTTTGTGCTCCACAGCAAAATTACAGGACAAAAGGTTACAAAACCTATGAACTATGAAACCTATGAAACTATGAACGAAGCTGGCAGCCTCAGTGGCCATATTTACTCTCTCCTGAGCATGTGCAGTAGGGCAAACTTAGTCAAGTAGGGTGAACATGTAGAGACATTACCTATAATGCCATTTTGTGTCTCAAGGCATGTAAAAAAAATGTGTGAAGATGTCTCAGTACAAAGTAGAATCTAGCTCTTGATCTCTCTACTTCAGCTGTGTAGTTTTGTACCTCATAGAGAGGCCACAAGCCTAAAAGAGGTACGGATGGTGAAGAACGCAGATGCTCCAGTTATAGGAACCTATCATACCTAAATTGGATGGCTGGCTGGGGTTTTTTTTATAACTTATATCTTTAATAAGGCATTTTCTCCTTTTTTATTACATTTCTGTTTAGATTATACATCTAGCAGCATTATGTCAATGTTGATTATACTGGTCTGAATGTATCTGCTAAAGTCATCTATCAAGTGGCCCCTGCAGCTCAGTTTTTGCTGTTTTGCCAGAATTGCACTGGATCAATAGCCCACAATTGTTTAAACACACTTGCCTTCTTTCCACCTGGAGCCAATGGTTTGATTATTTCTTCACAGAGATTATGACATAAGATGCTGACTATGGTTTTAATTGTACTTGATTGATGGGTTTAGATTTCAATTGCACACTATCAATCTACACCTATCCACCCACAATTCAGCTACTGCATAGTTATACCTTACATTTTTTTTTGTACTTCAGTTGAGAGCAGCGTTAGGTTTAAAGTCCTGTGGAAAAGATCTGTGCAGTCTAACATTATTCTACCAACCAGTCAAAGCTTCAGTTCAAAAAACATATAAACTGTAATTGTAGAGGATGTGGATGTAATGCTGGAAAAAAGCCACATTTAGTTATATCTGAGGGACCTCCAGGTGTGGTGTTGACCCAGGGATAGATGCTTTATATAATGATGGAAGACACTGGGAAATGAATGAGGGACATAACATGCAGGGGTTTGCAGCTCCACATCCCCTCTCCACACTCCTCCACACCCCTCTCCCCACCCCACCTTAGCCTGTCCCTCATCCCCTGATGCCACTATTTCCAATTTCACTGACTGGCTTTCTTGCCTGCATTCTTGCTTCTGGCTTCTTTACTATTCCTTCCATCCAGGAACAGCACATACACCAACTACAGGTGCTTCCTCAACCTGACAAAGGGTTTTACAACCTGAAACCTTGCTAAGGTATGTTTCTCTAACTATTCAGTTGGTCTGCTAAAATATACCAGATTAGATTGACCCAAACGACCTTGTCTGCCAGTGCCATGTCCTTAGACCAACACCCCTAGCACCTGACCGGAAGGACACAGGGTCACATCTAAGCCCCAGGGCTGGGACTAGCAGGGAGAGTTCTCTGGCAGCTGCTACAGAAAAAGCTCCTGCAGGAGAGGAAAGAAAGTCTCTGTCACAGTTTGGCTGCCTGAGATGCTGCTCGTGCTACTGTGCTGCTGCTCACTAAGTTATTATTAGTATTACCTGTTGTTATTTAAAGTGGTGGATTAGGCTGTAGGGAAGGAGACCTCAGTGGGGCACATCAGCATGTCATGTAGAGGCCCCAGTGCCAGTGAGGGTATGCCTTAACATAGACACAAAGTCACACGTCACAAGTTTTGCTTGCCAACAGCTTGAGGTGCAGTTTCCCAGAATCCCCTGCACCTATCTCCTTGAAACCTGGCAGGCTTCATGGCCTCAGTAGTGGATACCATGCCTGCAGTTTTAACCATGCTGTGCCTTAACATACACATGTGACACAAGTGTTGCTTGCTAGCAACTTGACGTGCAGTTTCCCAGAAACTCCCACACCTTGAAACTTCGGAGGCATCATACTCTCAGAAGTGTCTACTGTCTGCTGTGGTCATCCAAATCTGCTGGAAAACAACAAAGTTATAGGCAGTTTCATGCTTCCCCATTATAACCTATGGGTGAAACACTGAAACAGCAAAACAGTTTAGAGAAAACGAAACAGAACAGTGCTTTCAAAATGAAGCGAAACTTGAAACAAAACACTGTCCTGTTGAAATATCAAAACAGAAGTTGAAATGAAATGGTGCTGTTTTGCACAGCCCTAATAAAAGGGAGTTGCAGAAGAATGGTTAAGACTGTGTATCCAAAGGCAAAGAAAAAAAAATATTTTTTTGCAATTTCCTAGTTGGTCTAATAAAAGGTATCATTTAGTTCTAAATTTTTGCATTTTTTTAATTCAAAGGCATGCACTCAAGCATCACTCTGGGGTTGTACTAAAGACTGCCCACATTTAACTCAGCTCTGTATGGATACATGGTCACTGGGGGTAGGGAGTCAAAGGTGAATGAATGCATGTGATTCTCTTGCATGTCATTAGCTACAGAAATTGGTATGCCTTAACTATGCCTAATTTAGAAGGACTCTCAGTGTACATATTTATCTTCACTACTATGAACTGCTATAGAGATGTCTAGAATTCCTGTATTTTCAACGATTTTTCCAGACCTGTCTTAAACTTTCCAGTTTCAGTCCCAGAAGATTCTGTTTTCTTGATGGAAGATGAAATAACATTGGTCCTATGAGCTGAACATTTTGACTGTAGATTCACAGCCTTCCCTAATGAATTGTGAAGTGTTTTCACTCTCCTGTATACACCAGGTATTGATATTTGCTACCTGTTCATTTGGGTTTTAATAGCTAGTCTGCCCTGGCTGTGAAATGAAACTTTGGGTCTCAAATTAAGAGTCAGTCATACAAATCTTAAGATTAAAAAGCAGAAACACTTGCTCATATTTTTCATTTTCACATTATGCCTTTAATTGTGGTGACCTTTCCCAGTACATTTCTTAAATATTGAAATCATGGGCTAGAATTAATGCTTTTTATGTTTAAATTAGGTTTGTGTAAGGCTGCCATTTGAGTTGCTCTTCATGATAAATATCAAAAGCCAGATTCTGATCTCATTTATATCGGTGTAAATCTGGGCTCCAGTGTATCCTGTAGAGTTACTCTAGATTTACACTGTTAATTAGATCTGAATTTAGCCTCAGGGCTCTCTTTACAAACATATACAGAGGTAGTAACAGAAGCAGGGAATCTTTTAATAAAATATGAGTTTTATATACATAATGTTCCTTTAATGATTATCTGTTCCACTAGATTAGTTGGCAATTATAATGAAACTTAGTTTACAGGGTATCATTTAAGGCCACTGTATAAATTCAGGCACAATGGAAAAAGAAAAGAAACCCAGGCTAGTGAAATTAGCATAGATCAAGAAAGAATCTGGTCCATTCAGTATAAAGCTGAGCAACACTTTACTATGTTTTAAAGAGAAGCCACTATGTCATTTCTATAGTACTTTGATTAAGAATGCATTGAACAAATCATTTTACTAAATATTTTGTCTAATTTTCTCAGCTTTGATCCATCTGAGTTCTTTCCTCTGGTTCTTTCTTTACATATATATAGTCCAGGGTCCAAGGTGTGAATTGAGGACCTCAAAATAAAGCTCTTTTGCAGCTGCAACTGCAGGCTTTAACAGACAAAGCCTTGTAGATTTTGCACACAGTAGAGCACACAACATATTGAACAAATGGATTGCAGAAATCTGTGCTCAAGGTCAAAGCTTTACATTCTCTTCAAACACATACACATATACACACATTGCCTGGTATAAAATTAAGCTATTATAATTACTCTCTTCAGTCATTTGGGACAATACTTAAATATTTTAAACCTTTATCAGTAGATTTCTCATATATAGTACTATACAGATTAAAAATGATACAGCAAACAATCAACAACATAACTTTAGAAAACATTCAAGCAAAAATTTTCCCTGGGAAGCAAAATCTTTGTTTGTTTGTTTCTTTGGTTTTGCTTGGGGGAGGGGAGTAGAATGAAAGTTATAAATTATTTCAAATAGAAAGTATAAAACTGCTCTGCTAGACAGTGGTAAACCAGTGGTCTGAAAAGCCTGTAGGAAAATAAACTGAGCCTCTAAACCAGGACATACATCAAGTCTGAATGCTTTTTAAAAGGGCAAGATGTTAGCTGTTTCTTGGAGGTGAAGTCAAAGTATTTTTTACTAACATTCTTTGTGGTAATAAAGACTGGAATTTGGGTGTCACATTATTTTCTGGCATAAAGCGCATGTGTTCAAAGAAATGAAGGCGTCTTAATCATAGCATTCCTGAATGTGCTAACATAATGATTCTAAGAAACAAGAAGCTCAAATGAGCTCTTTAAAACATGTAAGTCAAGAAAAGTAAAGCAGAAGAATTCCAAAAATGTGGAAACAGGGGAAGAAACAGTTAGTTCTCATTTTCAACACACTATATTGGGGTACATGTCATGCCAGTGTCTTATGATACTGTCTATTTGTTGCAAGTCAGTAAAGGTTTGACCATTCAAGATGCTGAGCACTGTGGATCTGAACAAGAAAAGAATGCAAACACACACTTATCTTTACACACATGAGAACTCTCATCAGTCTATTGCTGTTTTTGCTTTCATTGTTCATTTAGACAAGCAAGCTTTTATAATGAGATTGCATGTGTGCTTAAAGTTCAACCCCATTTAAGTTCTTTGCTGAAGTTAAAATACTCAACATCTTCCAAGATCAAACCCAAAAGCACAATAGGGGCAGAAAGAAAAATGATGTTAAATTCAGCTTCTTGTCATGTACACTAAAATCCCTGTTATCTAGCACTGGAGTAACTGGAATACTCTATTAACCAAAATTTCTGGCTGGCCAGCTGGATGTGAGTGGCAGGTGGCAGGGAGAAGTCTGCACATGGTGCCACCCACCACCACTGCAGTTGCTCCATGTGCAGCCACTGCCCCTCCCCCCCAGCTCCCACTCCACCAGCATGCCCCCTTCCCCCGCCCCACTTCGCAGCTGGCCAAAAACCACTGGCCTCAGGTAATCGGCACACCCCCCTTTCCCCACTCGTGCTGGTTAACAGGGGTTTTACTGTATTAAACTTATTGTCATAAACTGCAATGGATATCAGTATTATAATGAAGAATTTCTTATATCTTTTGTGTTTTCCACCCCCTTTCTTTGGTTTTTATACTTACAGGTTTTCACTGAAGTCAAAAAGAGATTTCCATTAACTACTGAGAATTTGTGCTTTTTTCAAGTACTTGATATGAAAAGCATGCATTTGGTTTTACCAATTATTGTAGTCTTTCACATAGTTTAATATATGGATTTCATAGACATATTGGGATGAAAATTAAAAAGGCCCAGCTCCATTTATATGCCCTGCATAATGCTCTGCTTTCCTATCATGATCAGCCCTTCTCCTATCCGGGTTCCACTTCACAACCCCTCTGTAGCCTTAATCGTTTCAGAGTAAACTGCTAACTTGCTTAAATGTATCCAACCGTAGGTATCCAAAGTATCTTGAGAAGAATTCATTACAGACACCAATTTGACATCAGAGTAGCAGTGTGCTAGTGGCATCTTCCTTGCCCAGAACAGGTTGTGGAATCGGTCTTCAAGATAATTGTGTGTCCTATCTGCAATTCTCCCTTCCAAATTGATACTGTATAGATGACTACTGAACTGTTTTTCCAAAACAGCCATTCAAAATTAACCTCAAGCACAAGTGAGGTTTAAGAGTTCATATTAGGAGTCCAACATAAATACAAAAGTTTAAAATCTTGTTAATCCAGGATCCCTTATCTTAAATTATTTTTCTTATCAAAATAAGCATAAAGTTTACAAACAATACACCTAAGGCTTTACACTTTAATGCATGTCATCCTGTCACCTTTGTGGCTCACCGCTTTGTCATTTTTCCTGAGAGAGAGGGAAAAATGTTTTGCAAGGTCCCTATTGTAATTTCAGAATTATTATAACCCTTCATTAAAACCCCTACCCTTAAGGTCCTCTGTCTTCCCTCCTCTGCTTACACTAGATTGCACTTTGATGTGCAGTAATATGAGATTTTTCTCCCTAGGGTCTCTTCGTGCTACCCTCACAGGATAGCCATATTAAGGAAAGCAGAGAAAGACTTAAGTGGAACTCCACTTCGATGGCAATCATATCTCTTAAAGAAACAATTGCAAAGATGTATGAGAAATTTGTGGCAAGAGATGATAGTTTAGAAGCACTGAATTGCAGGGATGCCAGCAAAGGGAATAATTTTATTTTTTAATAAATTCAATTTCCTGACTGCTTAAACTACCCACTCTCTATAGAAAAATAAGTTATCCTTGTTAAGCTGACTGTTAAGCCTATGTTGCTGATGGTAAATATAAGTACTGATAAAAAATACTGATTTATTCCTTGAGAAATTCAGTGGAGTTTAATATTACTTAAGAGCATTTTGTTACAGATAACCTGCTTCAGCTGTCTTTTACCTTAGTATAAAGATGCTAACATTGAGTCCCAAAACTATAGCCACAATAAAACTCTGCTGCATTCTCTGAAAGGGAGCACCTGCTTTTCTAAATACCATATAAATGTATTGAACTGTCATTTTTGAGACTTTTTATTTGCTTTGTTATTTATACATTTAATGAACTTTTTGAATATGTAAGACTTCTCATTGCTTCAAATATAATATCTCGCCCAGCTAAACAGTTGGTCTGATAAAATATATCAACAAAAATCTTTATATCTTCTCTATTCCCATTACAGTGGAATTCAAGTTAAATCTTTCTTTCCTTCCCTGAAAGCGGCTATGATGCAGAGCTAGCAAAGAGAGGCCGTGTGGAGAGAAAAATCTCATTCTGGACCATTATGACATCAACATCACTCCAGCCCTACTATATTGCTACCTACCCTTTCAGAAGTGTCTAGTTATCAATATTTTTCCATGTAAAATATGTTCCCACATATAGTGCACATCTTGTTTTTGGAGGCAGCCTAAAAAAAAAAGAATCAATAGTCATCCATCCTGGCAACCACACATGCCAGATGGGACCCATAGACTGACCTGGTGCATCAGATCCAGGACTGTGCACCAAGTCTGACCCCATGCACTGGCTTTTGCATGCTGAGCCAAGGACCATGTGCTGGTCTGATGCCACAAGCTAAGTTGTACCTGGTTCATTAACTCTGGAGCCCCATGCCAAATCCAACCCCACACACTGGTTCCAGGTGTTGGCTCCAGAGCTATGTGCTAGGTCCAACCTGCCATGCTATGTCCAAGGCTGATGCCACTTGCTGGCTTGAAGGCCACATGCTGAGTCAGTTGTGGGCCATGAACTGGGTCAGGCCAACCCCACACTCCAGTCTGATCCAGAACACACAGCCATATAATCTTCCATATAATCAGGAGAGCTCCCCACAGGTCTGTAAACATGGGGCAGGGGAATGATGGCAGTATTAATTGCCCAAAACTACACAGTTAACTCTGCCAATGCTTCCCTGCCCCTACATTTCCAGGCATATAGGGATTCATTTTTCTTGACTATAATGCACACTACACTTTTTACCACCTGGTCTGAGGGAAAAGGTTGTGGGATATATGTGAGAAAATAGAGTATTTGGGGTGTGTTGTTTTCTAAGAGTGACATTTTATTCTTTCCTGGTCATCTAAGTGACCTTTTTTTGGTAAACTAGAGAGTGTGTGGCTCAGTGATGTGGCCTCTGGGGGGTCCTGGGATCTAGAAGTTTCTGTTCTGCAGCCTCCTTCCATCCCCTCTTCCCCCAATCACTATATTAGTGGTTCAGCTTAGGGTTCGGTATTGACTGGTCAAGTAAAGTTCAGTCAATTGAAAGGCCAGATATCAGTCAAAAATTGTAAAATAATTGCCAATTTTCCAAAAATAATGTGCAGAAAAAAACCATGAGTTTTCCATTAAGAAATGTATCAAAAAATTTTTTCTGTCAAGAAAACTACAAAAAATGTAAGTTTTTTGTAAACTTGCTATAATCTTTGACTGGTCAAAAAATATGCAGACAATTGACCAGTCAGTTGACAATACTGGGGGTCCATTGACCAGCTTGCCAACAGTAGTTCAGCTTCAAACAAAATGCCAACAGATCCATAGAGAATACAGCATGATGTAGTAAGTCCAATGGCATATCCCTACCACCCTGCACCTCAAACTGAACCATGTACAAGGACCAAAACTAATATCTTAAAATACTACCTGTCGCTTCACCCAAAGGTCTTTAAAGCAGTTTTTGATTCTTCTATAAGGGCTTCTCACAGCATGCACGTTGAGAACAACTTTCATAGATGAAAATATTTGAATGGCTGTGGGGCTGCATTCGCTGGTGGGTCATAGTAATAGGGCTGTGTAGCACTTCTCCTGAGAGTCCTTTCCTGAGGCCTGTTTCAAAGCTACTATCTAAGGTTTGGCCTCCAGCACAGTGTTGAGGAAGGATTCCAAAACTTCATTCCCTGTCCAAGAACTGTTCAGCAGATGTTATTTTCCTTGTAGTCTTTCTCCATAGTCTTGTAAATACAGGAGGCTGGATTTGTATATCAGGGATTCAGAATGGTGACAGGACTGCAGGTAAGGTTCATTCTTGGATCAACTATGAAGATGAAAACCCCAGATAAATGATTCATAACCACACAGAGAAACATCAGAGAAAAAACAGGCTAAAAATGTGAAAGCCATTTTAATTAAATGATAGCCAGATGTTTGTATGATACATTATCTTAAGTGTGCTACAGATGTGTTGATATTAGCAGCTGCACATTGTACTGTTCAAGGAAGAGGTATGGGGTGAGAGAAAGAACAAGCCAGATGTTGAATGTGTTTGAGAAATCTTAAATCATGATTGTTATGGATGACCTCCTCTACCAATAAATATCAGAAAAATGAATTTTGTTGATAGAAATATGAAACCCAAGAATCTTTCATTAGGGTTATTTTGCTTTGGCTTTGTCATAGTATCATAGTATCATAGTACTAACCAGATCATCAGGTCCCACCCCCTGCCATGGATAGGAACAGGTGCCGGGGTCATATCACCCCAGCCAAATATCTGTCCAGACTCATCTTGAAGACCCACAAGGTAGGAGAGAGTACCATCTCAATTGGGAGCCTGTTCCAGAGCCTGGCAGCCCTAACTATAAAGTAATGCCTCCTGATGTCCACCCTGAACCTTCCCTCTAACAATTTGTGGCTGTTATTCCTAGTAACCCCGTGTGGTGCCTGGGGGAACAGAGCCTCCCCCAATTCCTGCTGTCCCCGCTCCCCCCCCGGTGAGTTTGTAAACCACCACCAGATCCCCTCTCAGCCTTCTCTTGTGGAGGCTGAATAGGTTCAGGCCCTTTAGCATCTCTTCATAGGGCTTGCCCCACTCCCCCTTGACCATGCGAGAGGCCCTCCTCTGGACCCTCTCGATGCTATCCACATCCCTCTTGAAGTGCAGCGCCCAGAACTGGATGCAGTACCGCATAGAGGGGAAGGATCACCTCCCTGGACCTTCTTGTGATGCACCTGTAGATGCATGAATAGGTGTGTTGCTCATTCCTTCTCCCTAGATGCAGTACCCTGCACTTTTCTTTGTTGAATTCTATCCTATTCTCATCTGCCCACCTCTATAATTTGTTTAGATCTAGCTGTATTCTGTCCCTGCCCTCCCGTGTGCCCATCTCGCCCCACAGCTTGATGTCATCAGCAAATTTGGACAGTATGCATTCCACACACACATCCAGATCACTGATAAAGATATTGAACAGTACAGGCCTTGGGATGGTGCCCTGGGGGACTCCACTCCATTGTCGTAAGTACTCTGCAGAGGGCGGTGGTATATAGCTGCTCCTTCACAGGTACCAACAATGGACTTGTTTATCCTGCAACAGCAGCAAGTCACATGGAGAATAGGATTGAGTATGCCTTGCCCACCCAAAATTGCTGACCTGCTCCAGTGCTGGAAGTTTACTACGGAGATTGTATTGGACCTCCCCACAGAGAACTTTCAGACCTGAGGACTTGAGAGTAGTCACAGCGACAAGTCTGGAGTAGCCCCACGGATGAACTTCCAGGTTGGGAACACATGACTGGACTCAGATGGGAAAGGCTTGTCACTTCTGCCTACCCACTTACAACACTGTCTGAGAGGCTCAGCTGAGCTGATTAGCACACTGGTGGGGTACATCAGGGTTCTGCTCATTCCCTGCAAATCTGTAAAGGTAAATAAAGGAAGTCCAGCATCATTTATCAAAATACACCTATTACCTTGGCTTATCAAAAATTCTATGATGGTGCAAGTGTTAAGAGTGGAGGAATGTTCTGTGAATAAATTTGTCCTGTTATCTATAGTAGCAGTTATTAGATATTAACATCTGCAAACAGTTAACAAAGATCTTACTGTGTACATAGGAAACTCCATGGCAATATCTAATTGCACCATATGGTAAGAGTTGGCAAACACTAAATGTCTAATTATAGCCACTATATTCTGAGGTCATAGCCTGAAACTTATTCTTGCTTTTATCTCTTTCCATTTTATTATTCAATAAGTCCTGATTAGCTATTTTTTATTTTTATCTATTGCCATAGGTAAATATTCATCACTTAGACCAATGAAGTCAATGCATGATGCCAGGGTTTATACCCAGGTTAAGAAAGTAAACAAAATCTAAGGGGTCTTAGTATTGTCAGAGATTTATCATAGAAACAGTATTTTCAGTAACATGTCTCTGATTCCTCCTATAAGAAAGAAATAATATGCTGAGCAGTGTCTTAGCAATGACTGATATGAACAATGCTGGTACTCTTCAATTCCAAAGAAAAGCATTGAGAATCTCCATCAAAGTCTAAGATCACACTGAAGGTCCTTGTTGGCAAAACTAGAACTAGGACTCAGTCTTTGAATTTTGTTAGTCAAGAACATACAATATGGATTCCTTGCAGTGCCTCTATGAGAAGAGTCCTGACTACTTTGACCTCCCTAATTGTCATGAGTTTTTTGGCTAAGGTTCCACAGATCTGTTACCACTTGTCAGCTTTTCCCTGGGCCTGTGTCCTCTTCATTATTTTTGTAACAATGTGTATGTTTTGTACCTCCTAAAATATTTCTCTCAAATCCTGGCTGTTCCCCAGCCATCTTGAATTCCTGAAGTGTTCTCTACATAAGAGAACAAAAGAAACATTTCCTTTAAAACAGAGAGAAACTGTCATTTCCTCACTCGGGTGCAAAATCTTGTTTTACTAATTCACTAAGTGCAATAAGGAAACAGCTGAATAACATGCCCCTCTTTTTTTTTCAACCCATTGCATACACATACTGGTGTTCCCCTGTCAGAACAAGCACATTCTTATCACTCTGCATCTGTTTCCTTTTTTCTCAGGCTTGTTTACCAGCTTTTTCATTGAGAAGCTTCCCTATAGAGGATAATTTTTTACTATCCTATTCATTCATGAGAGAGTTACACCTCCCAGCTGCAGCTATTTTAACTAACTCTAAAAACTAGGTATGTAATTTTTAAGTGAGTCATATCTAACAAAGAGCTAAAAATCACTATAAAACTTTTGCAGCCAGAGCTCTTTATAGTGATAGTTAATGTAAACAATATTCTTTAAATGGTATTACTACATATTGTTTGGCAGCAGAAGATAAGGGGCAGAACTATTTTCCACTTCAGCTTAAACTAAATCGATTTTAATAAGCTATTAACAATGTACAAGCACATGAGTTGAGATATTTTAAACAAATACTGATTTTAAGAGTTTAACAACAATCAAATAATCTAGATGAAAGAGGCTCATTGGGTCTGTAAAGGATAGAGTCAAATTGCTATTTCCAGGAGTTTCCATGGAAACTACTGTCCTAAGCAAACCTCTCATCAAAACATGCTGATGTTATAGCTATCTTGTTGCTAAGCTTTCTTGATAAAAACCACACTTGCACCATTACAATATTTACCCAAACTGCCCAATATGGTGGTTGGATTGTCTATAATATGAAACCATTGGGGTTCCTCGTAGTATTATTTAAAACTGAGAATTCAGGCATCTTTACAATTCAAACACCTAAACCGTTGTGCAGGTTTTTAATCACAACTCCACCATTATCATTTTACAATTATGTTTAATGTGAGTTAAAAAACTGAACAACTGTGCAAACATGAAAAATAGTGTCTTGTCAGAAAATAAAAGCAGCACACAGCACGCCAAAGTGACATGTGCTGGGACAAACACAGAGATGGGGGAGCAGGCAGTGTGCCTTGAGATGGGAGCAGGCAGCTCCCTGTATGGGTTGCTCTCCCCTGTCTCTGTGTGCCTCAGCATGAGGGCTCACCTGCAGACACTCCACACTGAGGCAAGTGGGGCCTCCAGGCTAAGGCACACCGTCTCGAGGCTGCATGCTCCTATGTCTCGCAGCATGCTGTGCCTCATCCTGGGGCTCCACATGCCTCAGTACAGAGGCTCTGCATCCTTGGGCTGCCTGCTCCACCATTGCCACATACTCCTCCCCAGCTGGCTAGGGCAAAGGATGCCTCAGCATGGGGGCTGCCTGCTGGCTAGTGGACAATGTGTCCCACTGCAAAATGCATAAGCCGGGGAGCGCACTGCAGCATAAAGTAGTGGCACAAATTTATGCTGCTACAAAGGCACATCCCCGCTCATGGGGAAGCCGCCAGATTGTCTATGTCTATCTGGGCTGTAATCACAACTTGACTGCACTGCAGTTACTTCATTGTAGTCATACCCTACATTACAGAGTATAAGAAAATCAATAATTACAGTTGCTTTAATGTAACTAAGAGTTTCTTCACCAAAAAAAATATATCTTTGGTCCCTTATTTGCTCCAGGGACACTACAAGCTGCTCCTTTTGCAGGTCTTCAGGTTAATTCACCACCTAGCTTAAAGTGTGGGTAGTTTTACATAAAACAAAAATTCACATAGGTTCTCAATGTTAAGTGTTGATTATTCTGTCTTTATTTGTATAATAGTTTCTTGTATTTATATATTTGCTTACTTCTAGTTAATTTCAGAAGGATAACTGGTCTGATGTATAGCTTGAGACTTTTTTTAAAGCAAAGATAGTCTTTACTTTAAATCCTAAATCTACTTTTAGATTTTTCTCTAAAGTCTCTTTAAGGTTGTATTATAGGTTCACAATGTCTTTTTTTTATCCACTATATTTTGAAGATTTAGGAGCCAAATTTGTATTATCTACTGTGTATCAATTTTGGTTTTAATATCCTCTATAAATGAGTTATATTTTATTGACACATGACAGAAATCTTAGTGAATATTAAATATATTAGTCACATTATATATTGTGATTATTAATGACATATACCCAACTTATTGATTACAAGACATTGTTACATAAAGCAGTTGTATACTGTAGCAAAGGTTTTAATATTTAATTAAAAGCTCTATATTAATAAAAAAATGATTCAGTAGGCCACCAAATGCAAAATTCTACAGCAAAGTCTATATAAATTATTAAGCAACCTCAGAATTGTGAACGTTAATAAATTAAATTCAAGGACATATGGTCACCATGCTTATACAAACTGAAAATAAGTACTTTATATTAAAACAATAATTTAGGCAGGTTTTATACTTCATCACGAGCAAATTCAGATTTAGTTAATAGCTCACTCCTTAAAAAGGTTACTTATTTGTCAAGATGCTGGATTAACATTTTTTTGCTTTATAATGTTAGAGAAGTAATGGTTTTAAAAACATGAGTTTTCTTCTGTCCTCCCTCACTTCTTAAAGTAAGATTACCCAAATCTATCATCTACAGGTTTCCTCTCACAAAGTTACCTAGGCATCTGCTATGATTTTGGCTAATGGACACACTTAATCAAGATGAACTTGCAATACTTGCTTTTTAAAGCCTGCAGAGATTAAGGATTTTCAATCTACTATGCTTTTCACTGGCCACGTCCACATGAGATGCTAACTGCGCAGTAGTTTGCTACTCCTACACAATAGCTTGTTACTATTGCACAGTTGCATTGCCTGGCATAAAGCATGACACGCCACTACTGTGCACTAGTAAAGAGCTGTTGTGCAGTAGTAACAAGCTACTGTGCAGTCAGCAGCACCAAAAAGTCATTTGGGGATGCTACTGAGCAGTAACTCTGGTTACCATGCAGTCATTTAGTCCTTGTGTATGCACAGTAATAACTACACAGTCTGTGTCTTGTGCTATAAAAAAATCTCCTTCCAAAAGAATTGCTAAATGATTATCTTTACTTTAAAAAAATAATCCCAGAAAGATCTTTGTTGACATCACTTGCAGTGATCAAAACTAAAACACTTCTTCTGATGATCTTAGGTTTTGTTTATAGATACAAGATAAAAATATCTCATATACATATGGTATGTATGATATGTATGTCTCATATATATATGTCTGTAGAAGATGTTAAAAAATCTATTCTATCATGTTTCATATATACATTCATACATATATATCTGTGTGTACGAAACATGATAGATTAGATTTTTAACATCTTCTATAGACAGAAACTTACTAGGGCTGTGTGAAATTTCACCACCAGTTTTCTATCAATGCCATTTCGACTCGCTTTGAGGTCGAAACAGTGAAATCAAAATGAAACAGATATCATCAAAGCAGCCTTGAAAAAAAGCAAGACAAGTCGAAATGTTTCACCATTTAGATGCTGTTTCACCCTTTTACCATAGGCCATAAAGGGGAAGGTCAAAACAGCCTATAACTTTGTCATTTCTGCCCAGATTTGGATGAAATTTGCAGGAATGGTAGCCCCTTCTGAGAGCATGATGCCTGTCAAACTTCAAGGAGATAGGTGCAGGGGTTCTGGGTTCTGTGGGGGGAAAAACTTCACCCCAATGTCAATGATCTTCCGAGGTCCCTTCTTGCCTCTAACAATCTATGAATCTGAGTGTCTGGAGCCTAAGTCTTAGGAGATATGGCTTTGAAACAGTTCTTCCAGAGACTTCCAGAGCAAGCTTGGTCAGGTTCCTTAGCCTCCCTGAGCCTCAGCTAATCTCCTGTAAAATGGAGTCATTACACTTCCCAATTCACAGGAGTGTTGTGATAATAAGTTCATTAAACAACTGTGAGGTACTATGGCAGGCTTCATGGCCACAGCAGGGTCCTAGCAGGCCTGCAGTAGTCCCCCCTGTGCCCCAAGACAGACATAGTCAGTTGCACAAGCACCTATGTCAGGAGTTTTGCCTGTCAGCAGCTAGAGGTGCAGGGCCCCAGAACCCCTGCACCCATCTCCTTGAAAGCTGGAAGGCTTCATGGCCTCAGCAGGGGCTAGCATCCCTGCAGTTTTGACCGAGCTGTGGCTTAACACATACATGTGACATGAGTTTTGCTTTCAAGATTTTCGGGTGCAGTTTCCCCAAACTCCCTCACCTATCTACTTAAAAGGTGGCAGGCTTCCTGCCCTCAGAAGGGGCTACCATTTCTGCAAGTTTCACCCAAATCAGGCCAGAAATGACAATGTTATAAGCTGTTTTGACTTTCCTTATTATAGCTTATGGGCAAAATGGTGAAACAGCGTCGAAATGGCGAAACTGTTTTGATGGAATGGAATGGAACAGAACAAGAGTTCTGAATTGAAACAAAATTTGAAATGGACCGCTGTTCAGTCAAAACATTAAAACGGGTCAAACTGGAATGTGCTATTTCGCACAGCCCTAAAATTTACTAAACTGAGTTCTTCAGTTACAAGGTTTATCTGAGTACTAGATTTGAATAATGTATATAAAACACATATATAGGAGGAGGTAAATATTAGAGTATCCTTAACTATCCAGGATATATAGTAGTGATTAACTATATTGTATTGAATTGTATTGGTTCAATATCTATAGGTTCATGCAAAAAGATTACTTGAGTTCCCATTTGTACACCTAAACGAAGAAGTCATATTTCGTAAAGAACTGGAGAACTGACTGACCCATGGCTACAATTATATGCTGATGAGTGATTTACCTAAAGAAACGTCTCTGCCTGATAAGTGATAAGCACTTTTTAAAATCTGACCATTTTACATAAGATCCTAAAGGTGACTTGAAGTATTTTGAAAATCTGAACCTGATTTAAATATCAATAGGAGCTAGGGTGCTAAGTTGTAGAAGATTGGCCCTTATTTTTTTTTATGCATTCATAATAAGCATAAACAATCTTTGTGTTTCTGGGAACAGAGCAATCACCAACTCAGCAACAGGTGACCTTATCAAAAGGCTTTATTTTCAAAACTAGGATGCAGAAAAACTACCTTGTCACCGAGATCACTTGAATTTGAAAATGTAATCCTTGTAGGACACAGTTTACATTGACAAGTTTCTATGAAATAAAAGTGAGCTGTGAGATGAATGGTTTTTAAAACAACACAAATGCTATTTATTGCTTTATTCACAGGAAGCATTCTTCAACACTTTTGTCTTGCAACTGCACCAATGAATCTTCCAGGGAACAAACTGTGTGTGTAAATGGATCAAGAACAATTTGCAAGCATATGCAGAGGGTGATTAATGGCAACAGCAATAGAGGTAATATTTTGGAAGCAACAAGGTTCCTGTAAAAAAAAATTGATAAAAAACCACATTTAAACATTTTCAGAGTCCCGAATCTTTGAACAGCCATGTAATAACAAAAGGGACAATGGCTGGGATTCAGACCTGCAGGGATTGCTCCATGAAGTATCTTGTCACAGTTATGTTACACATATATTCTTTGGGACAAAGAAGGTGTGCCTACATGAGATGCTATGGCACCTTAGCATCCGTTGGAAAAAAATGTGATGCTGCCACCATGTTATCGTAGCAACACACTCCATCATTGTGGGAGGGCTAAATGATGGTGCAGTAACAAAGGCACCAAAGGGCCATGTGTAGATGCACCTACAGATGGCAAAATCCTGGGCATGCTGAAAGCAATAGGCATTTCAATGAGGCCAGGATTTCACCTGTAGAATATTTATACAGGCTGCATACCCTGCTTGTGTACTTTCATGTAAATCCATTGATTTCTGGCCATTGCATTTTGAGGCATCTATTGAAAGCCATTCCCCACTATAATACAGGTAGCCAAACTCTCTAAACCTTTTAGTCACAAACCAGAATTTTGACATGGCTAGTAACCACACACCACAATCTTTTTGAGACATTATTGCTTCATAGTCAATGTTCAGCATCCCTGATCAAATATAACTTGCTCTTAAATGACTTTTCATAATAAATAATAAGGAAGAAATGAAGAAAATAAAAATCAGAATGTAACCAACAGTCAAATAGATGCAACAAGTGATTGTTAGTTTATGTGTTTATTGACTTTTCATTCTTCATGTTTTGCCTTTTGACTACCTAGCAGCTTCGTGTGGTTCGTGAGCTTTGGTTTGGACAATCCTGAACCATGATTATCTGCCCCATGGCACTTCAACACATAAGTTCCAAAGTTGCTTTGAATTTCTGGAATTCTTCAGAGCTCTCCTGATTTTGTTTTAAACTTGTTTGGACCCACAACTCTAAAGGTTCTCTGTGCAACTAGTTATCTTTGGGTAAGGATGAATTTTCTATGCTTCCTGAAGTGACACAGCATACTATTAATTTCATATCTACCCAATGGGTCTGGGGTAGCTTATTTGATAACTCCTACTTCCCACTCACTTTCTTCCTTCATAATCCTCAGAGGGTTATTGACAACACAACCCCTTCTATTCACTGCAGGATAGGGAGATATAATCTAAAAAGCCTTTCATTCAGCCCAGTTGGGATACATGTAAACAAGAAACGGTTTTGAGTGAGTTGCCTGCTTAATTTCTATCTGTTGTCTTTAGAAAAAAGAAAAGCATTGGATCTTCAGGACAAATGAGTATTTTAGATGCAACTTCCACTACTAGAAGCACTGTTCCTAATGGGAATTGGTCATTGCTAATAATTCATGACTGATTTATCCATTAACTTTATAACAAACATTAGTCTTGCTTTGCTAACAAAAAGTAATGCACTCCAGCTAAAACATTAAACATTAAATGTAAGCTTCCTTTCTTTTTCTCAGTTAAACTTCCATAATTTCCATTACATTTGACTGAAATTAGTATTTGTTTTAAAGGAGAAGGCCCAGCAGCCAGTAAGTGGGACTTTTTATTAATTTAAGAACTAGTTTCTAATAATTACAATACATAGTTGCACTAATGAAGCCTTGAATTTATAAATAGAGATGCATTTGTTCTTGGATCCATTAAATGGTGTCATAAAATGTTGGGATAAAAAAACTTGATTTTACATGAATCTAAGTATCTGTGACAATTTGATTGCGCCTACCTGGCTTCTACTGATTTCACTGGGAGGGCTACAGGCACAAAGGGTGACTACTTAGTAATGCCATGTGTGCACGGACAGTCAATAGGTCTAAATTCTGTTTTCAGTCTGGACTCCCCAGGAAATTTCCTGTGCTAGCCAGAGAGCAGTCTGTCCCATCTCTTGGCAGGAGAATTTAGAATCCTACCAAGCAAAAGCTACACATAAGGCATGGGACATACACCTACTGAAGAAATGTCAGATTTTCCATTAACTTCTTTAGGGCCAAGATTTTGCCCACAGTAATTTATTAAGGAATTAAGAGTGTTTACAAAAGCCAAAATACCAGCTAAACTTTCAGACAAGTTGCCCTTATAGGTTACCAATAATTTAATGACTCCTAACCATGAAAAAATTCATTCGTGTTGAAAACAGGTCCCCTGACATGGGTGTAGCTAGGGCCATCTCGAGGGGGTGGAGGGTACAAATTGGGGCAGCTGCCCTGGGCCCTGTGCTTTGGGGGACCCTGCAGAGCCAGGCTGGCTTTGCGTCCGGCCATTCGCCATGCTCTCCACTGCTGCCATTATGCCTGGGCCCCACACAGGCTGATTTGCACTGCATTCAGCATTGGCCTTATTCTGCTTTTATTAAACTCAATGGTAAATGTTGCATTAATCATTAAAAATATACATGTCATGCATTCACCCCAAAACCAAGTTACCTTTGATGTTCACCAGGTGGTATGCAGAGATATTCTCCCTAATTAGATTTTCTCCTATGATGGTTAGTCCCTATTTGTAGCTGGGTTCCATTTTGTCATTTCCATATCTGTGTGGATTATGATATTTGAGATAAATGTACTTTTGTCATTTCATTATGTAACTGAAAAATTATCAAGTGAGGTGTTTAGCACACACACAAGGCACTATTGGCCTATAATGGAGAAATCAGGTCTTCTATAGCAAAGGCACCTGCAAGGAATGGCCCTTCAGGTCAGAGGTATGTCAAATAGCCAGGAAGGCCAGGAACTTCTGGAAGGTTTTGGTGCCTTACAGGCAATTAGAGTAATGCTGATGGTGGGGAGGGGAGGGGAGGGGAGGAGCCGGCTTATAGGTACTTTAGAGACTATTTGTTATAGAATCATGGTCTTTGAATCTCAAGCTTTGAGCGTTCAGTGACCCCGACTGCCAGGACTGGTAGAATTTGTACTTATGGGAAACATGGATAATGAATATAACAGAGGAGGGAAAGATAAATCTCTAGAAAGATGTAAGAAAAATACCTATTTTTGGAAGCTAAGGATCAAAGGCGTAAGTATGAAATAAGATGCTAATTCAAAAGAAAATTAGGTTTTGCCAAAACCATCATCAAAAATTTATATCTGCTAAATAGAAGTTACAGATGATTTTTCAAAAGACTGCATGAAATTGATCCATCACTGTTAAGTTGGAAAACATCAAGTGAAAAACAGTCAGAACAGAGCTCAGAGACTCTTGATTGGTGAGAAGATTTCTTATGATCTTAGAGTATATCTGACAAATGTCACATAAATTATTCTGATAAATGAAGTAGAGTTTAACTAGGCATTCCCTGTTAAAAAAATACAGGAAAAGCAGAAATCCTCTGCTTAAGTGGAAAAACACCCCAAACCTTTCACTTTCAGGGGCTGGAAGATAGAGAAGACAAATTGTTCTAGACTTTGTGTTGGATGTAGAATTTAAATTATAGACAAGCCATAATTCAAAAAGATGAAACAATAGCCTTTCAACTATGCTGCTGCCATAACGATAGCAATTCTTAGGACATTTTCATGCCTCAAAACAAAGAAGAAATACAAAAAGATTGATTATAATTAATGCACCAAATGGCAGAATACTATTTATTGGTAGAGGCTGTCTCTAAACATACAATATAAGCTTATTATTTAATGAATGGAAATGTTCAATAGACTTGCTTGCCTTCAATATTAAACTATGACATTAAATTACCCTGAGCCTATTTTTTGTTTCTCTGAAGCTTTTCATGAATAAGAACTGCAATTGTTCAATTCTACTGAGAATCTTATATGGTGTATCATGATAGCATGTGAACTAATACTTCTGTTAGCATTTCTAGAGAAAAATGAGGGGAGAATTATTACCTCTTTTGACCTAACGTATGAAGATTTACTGCTTCAGATCTTCACCTGATGAAAATTGTCATAGTTCTGTGGGGATTTACGTCCACTGAAGATATGCTGCATGCTGTACAAGGCCTAATCCTGCAAACATCTCCTTAAGGGTTTAACATTATTTAAAGGGACTACTAAGTACATAAAGTTAAGCTTGCATATATCGTTCTCTGTAGAATAAGGATTTTAAAGGCTCCAAAAGACCTTGCAATCCTAGTCTGGATGTATTTTGCATCAGTGCACACATGTGATGAGATCTACACTGGTGTAAATGGGCCCTCTTTCTCTATGTTTTGTACACTTTGTAAATGCTAGATTGTGTCATTGTGTTTATAAAATATGTCAAGCATGTCCAAAGCTTTAGATGGAAAAAGCAAATAAGCAACAAATGTATCAGGCAACAGAGAAAATGATATATGTTAAGTGATACCTCTGAACTGAACTTCATCAAAGACGACAACCTGGATATGAACTGGTTTAATGACAGAAAAAGCTACTCTTGAGACACTGAAAGGTAGCGCTCCCCTGGCAGAGCTGGAATGGATTGCTAGTCTTTCTCAAATGGCATCTTTGGAGAAAGCAATATATATAATGCAGGACAGGGGATTTACTTGGAAATATATGGAAGCCATTTATGGACTACATTTATGGTGACAGCTTTAACGTACAAGCACTTAATAGCTAGCGTATTCTTACAAACCTTGTTTTCAAGGATGGTTTGAAAGTTTCTTCTTAGCACCGCTTCTGATATTTTTCCTACCCATTTCCTATTCTGCTTAGTAATAATGACTAGACCTGGCTTTGTCAGGCTCGGTTGAGCTCTAACTCCCACCCCAGCTGTCAGTTTACTTGGCTGCTGAGAGAGGATCCAACCACTGAATCCTCCATGTGCCTTAAGTCTCTCCAGCTTGAATGATGCACTCAGCACACTCTGAGGGTGTAGATCTTCTACCTGCTGCCCCATCCTGAGAACTACAACTCATAGTGCCATTGCCTAGCCTCTGAAGTAATGTTAACTCCTTAGACCTCCCCCATAGCTGAAACACTCTGATCTAGAACCCGTCACTGGATATATGAGCCCTTTCTAACTCTTCATAGTATGTATGAGCACAGACTAAAGCTACGGTCCCTTCGCTTCCAAGGCATCACCCATCTCACTGATCCCTTTCTCCCTGCCCCCTTCCCAGTTTGTTTGCCTCCTCTTTGTCCCTCGTATTTTCTCTTCCTGGGCGCTCAACATCCAAAGAAGCAAGCTGCTCATTACGGCAGCTTATGGATCTCTGATTTAGTCTATAAGATGCAAATATATCTACCCTTCTACTCAGTGGGCCAGCTGCAAGACGACTGGAGAATTCAAAGGAAAAAATATAGTGCAAGATGTATTGTTATTTTTGACATATGATAGCAAGGCTTTGTCAGAACACATGGAAGAGAAGCATGCAAAACTTTTTCCCCCTCACCCAATGTTGCAGCCCTGAACACTGTTTTCAATTGGGAGACACCTGGCTATGATTCACTACCACTTCAGCAAACCTAATTCTGGAGCTGAGCTGGGTTACACAGTACAAAGGTACTATAGCTGTCATGACTATGTCATGCTTGTAATTCATAAGGATTTGAGTTGTTATTCTATTATTCATCACAACACAGGACATACATTATTTAAGTCAGGAAAAGAAAGATATTAGCAAATTTAATAAGTAGGGAATTAACAAAGAAACTTTTTTAAAGAAATAAATTTTGCTAATCTATTATCTATTAATCATTTTAGCATGGCATTCTCCATTTAATCAAGACACACAGATTCAAAGACAGACTTCTTTTTTTCTCCGTGCTGCCAGGGGAGTGTTTAACCCAAGGACAGTGGAAAGCATTGCTGCTGCTTAATTGGAACAGTATTAGCAAACATTCCATTTAATAGGGAAACATTTGCGCAGTGCCAAGGGGTTAAGTGGTGTTTACCCAGGTGTTAGAGTCTGAGATCTGGCATAGTATTACATAAATAAAAGATTCAAAGGGAGGGAAGAAAGAAACATGAAAGACATTTTTATTCTCATCATTTCATAGTGTACAATATTGTATTCATTTTTTGCTTTGTTTTGTTTTAAATAGACTCCTTTCTTAGGCTTTGTGCTAATTTTGCTCTCATAAACACTTACAAATAACTCCATTATAATTATTGAAATTGTTCCACATTTGCCCTGAGGTAATTTGGCTCTTGATCAGGTAAAAAATGAAGTAATAAGTAACCTACCAAGCTGTGATAATCAAGGCCTCAATCCTGCAAGACATTCTGTACCAATGGCACACTAGGCATGGATGAAGGGTGATGTTTATGTGAAAAAAATTCCAGTATTGGAGCCTGCGGAAATTCTGTTTAATTCCACATCCAAATCAAGAGCCTGGAATCTTAGCAACTTGGAGTTTGTTGCATCTGTGCAAGGAACAGGAAAATATTAGTACACAATAAATATTAGAAAATGTGAATGCAGTAAATGCCAAAAATAGCAATCTCTAGAAACAGTCCAATTGACTTCCTATGTAAACATGGCCAAATTTAGCCTTGTTGACATCTTTAAGTGATGTTCACTTAATAAGTGCAGTAGAATAATTCAGCTGCATCAGTGGAGTTATTCCTGAATTATACTGGGATCAGTGAATCATAAAATCATAGAATCATATAAAACCGTATCTACTATGGACCTTGAGAAGTCATCTTCTCTAACCCCTTGCTCAAGGTAGGATCTTTCCTGTCTAAATCATCCCAGACAAGTGTTTGTTTAACCTGCACTTAAAAGCTTCCAGTGATGGAGATTCCACAACCTTTCTAGATAATCTGTCCCACAGTTTGACAAGTTGTATAGTTATAAGAGTCTTCCTAATCTTTAGTTTAAATCTCTCATTGCAATTTAAGTCCATTATTTTTTGTCCTGTCCCCTCTGGGCAGAGAGAACATTTGATCGTCATCTTCTCTGTAACAGCTCTTTTCTAACTGAACAGTATTACAGTAAAAGCCATGTTTTTCAATATGAATGGGGAATGGGGGCACTGGTAATCTAAAAATGCTGATTACCCGAGGAACACGGGTTTCCAGATGGACATGTAGCGGCAGGTGGGGGTGGTGGCAGCCACTTGCAGAATGAAGGCAGAGGGGGGCAGATGTCAGTGGCTGCATGCAGAGCGGTAGCAATGCAGGATGGTGGGTGGCAGCTGTTACATGTCACCCCCCTTTCACCCCCACTATGCATCCAGCCAGTTAATAGAAATGCCGGTTAGTAAAATGCCAGATAACAGGACTTTTACTGTATTAAAATCTCCCTTCAGTCTTCTTTTTTTCTAAACAGAATAATCTCTCATTTAACAATACGTGGACCTGAGAACAGACATATAAAGTAGTTTTTCCCCTCTTCTAGAGTCACAGCATTTTTCAATATCTTTGTTAAAATGTATTGACCAAAACTCTACAGTAGTCTATGAGAGGTTTCTCTACTGCTGAATAGACAGAAAGAATCACTTCCTGTGATTTGCACATAATACTCATTATTTATATAGCCTAGTACCAAGGAGCCAGTGAACAGGGGCTGCAAACAGGGTAAGCAGTTTGCAGGCAGGTTGCAGGTCAATTTGTCCCCCCTTCCCCGCTTTTCTGAGGGGACAGCAGATAAAGAGATCCACAGAAATGGCTGGAGGATGTTGCAATGCCAAAGCCACTGCCACTGCCTCTGGTTGCACCTGTGAGATTTCTGTCCAGGCAGGACTACTCACCATCAAGGCTTCCACCCAGGTCCTGGTTCGGCAATGTGGGGACTGGGGCTTGCAGGTTCCTTCAAGTGACAGCCAGGTTGGGGGGGGGCGGGTGTCTACAGTGTGACCAGGGTCTTTTGGTGGTGTCTTTCAGGAAACAGACAAGAGAGCTTTGGAGGTGCAGCTGCCAAGGGATGTGAAGGGTAACAAGAAGGGTCTTGACAAGAATGTTGGTAGCAAGAGGAGGATCGGGGGAAGTGTGGGTCCCTTACTGAATGGAGGAGGCAATCTTGTGACAGAGGATGCAGAAAAGGCTGAAGTGCTCAATGCCTTCTTCAATTTAGTTTTCACAGGTAAGGTCAGCTCCTAGACTACTGTACCAGGCAGTACAGTTTAGGGAGGAGGTGAGCAGCCAACAGTGGCTAAAGAACAGGTTAGAAAATCTGGACATATACAAGTCCATAGGGCAAGATAGGATGCACCCGAGGGTGCTGAGGGAATTGGCTGATGAGACTGCAGAACTACTAGCCATCATCTTTGAAAACTGATGGTGATCAGGAGAGGTCCCAGATGATTGGAAATGGGCAAACATCATGCCCATATTTAAGAAAGAGAAAAAGGAGGACCCAGGGAACTACAGACCAGTCAGCCTCACCTCAGCCCCTGGAAAAATCATGGAGCAGGTCTAGTCTTCAAGGAATCCATTTCTAAACACCTGAAGGAATTTAAGGTAATTAGGAACAGTCAGCATGGATTCAGCAAGGGCAAGTCATGCCTGACCAACTGGACTGCCTTCTATGATGAGACAACTGTCTGTGGGGAGTCCAGTCAATATGGTGTACCTTGATTTTAGCATGGCTTTTGTTACAGTCTCCTACAACATTCTGCCAGGCAAGCTAAGGAAGTATGGGCTGGATGAATGGACTACAAGCTGGATAGAAAACTGGCTAAAGCATTGGGCTCACAGATTAGTAATCAATGGCTCAATGTCTAGTTGGCAGCCAGTATCAAGTGGAGTGCCCCAGGGGTCAGTCCTGGGGCTCATTTTATTCAATGTCTTCATCAGCAACCTGGAACTTGGCATAGAGTGAACACTCAGCAAATCTGCAGATGATGCCAAGCTAAGAGGAGTATTAGATATGCTGGAGGGTACAGCTCAGATTCAGAGTGACCTAGACAAATTGGAGGATTGAGCCTTAAAAAAAATCTCATGAGGTTCAACAAGGACAGGTGCAAAGTCCTGCACTTAGGATAGAACAATCCCATGCATCAGAACAGGTTGGGGGCTGACCGGCTGGGCAGAAGCTGTGCAGAAAAGGACCTGGGGGTTACAGTGGATACTAAGCTGAATATGAGCCAGAAGTGTGCCCTTGTTGCCAAGAAGGCAAGTGGTAGGAGTGTTGCCAGCAGGTCAATGGAAGTGATTATTCCCCTCTATTCAGCACTGGTGAGGCCACATCTAAGTACTGTGTTCAGTTTTGGGTCCCCCCACTAAAGAAAGGATGTGGACAAGTTGGAGAGAGTCCAGTGGAGGGCAACAAAAATGGTTCAGGGGCTGGGGCACATGAATTATGAGGAAAGACTGAGGGAACTGGGCTTATTTAGTCTAGAGGAGAGGGGATTTAATAGCAGCCTTAAACTACCTGAAGCAGGGTTCAAAAGAGGATGGAGCTACACTATTCTCAGTGGTGGCAGATGAGAGAACAAGGAGCAACAGTCTCAAGTTGCAGCAAGGGAAGTTTAGGTTAGATATTAAGAAAGACTTTCTCACTAGAAGAACAGTAAAACAATGGAACAGGTTACCCAGAGAGGTGGTGGAAGCTCCATCCTTGGAAGTTTTTAAGACCTGTCTAGACAAACTTTGGCTGGGATGATCTAGTTGAGTCTGGTCCTGCTTTGAGCAGGGGTTTGGTTAGATGACCTCCATAGGTTCCTTCCAACCTTAATTTTCTATGATTCTATAATTTTAGTATGCTATTAGCCTTTTTGGCAACAGTATTGCATTATTAAGTCAGGTTTGGCATGTGATCTACTTTAATATCAAATCCCCTTTTGCTCTATTGTGATTTACCCAGCCATTTCCCATTTTGTATTTTGCACTTGATTGTTGCTTCCTCATTTCTGGAGGTCATTTTGAATCCTAATCCTATCTATTATCTTGTTGTCATCTTCAGATTTCCCAATTCTAATTTTCTTTATTATTAATTGATCCATTCTTTTCTCTAAATCCTTAATGAAAATAATGAAGAATTTTAGACCATGGGCAAACCTACTTGACACCACCTTCCAGTTTCATCTTGTCATTATAGTTGATGACTATTCCTTGAGTATGATTATCCAATCAACTATGCACACACTTATAGTCATTGTATCCAGAGTATATGTCCTTCACATATGTATGAGACATTTATATTCAACAGTGAGGAGAGTCAGGTGTAATTCATACAATAATTCATTTGCTGGGGTAGATTTTGGTTGTCTTCACAATCAGTTGATCCCAAGCTAATTGCATTGAGCTGGCTTTTGATCATAATTTAACTAGCTACATTCAGACAAAACTCCCTATCAGTAAGGGAACTTAATTATGCATGGGTGGGTCTAGGATTTTGAAAAGTGTGGAGTACAGGTGGTGGGGTGCATCATCACATAACATAATGCATATTTTTATCCAATTAGCTGATGTCACTTAAGGACAGCAGGGGCAGGACCTCATCTCAATGTGCCCTGCTTTTTCCACTTTCTGTCCCCCTCCCAACCCCATACCTGTACTTCAAGGGACAAGGGCAGGCCCTGCTGCTGAGCCTGCTCCTGTTGCGTGTTGCATGATGGCGACCAGCACCATTGTGATCTCCCTAGGAGACTGCCAGTCCCAGAGTGTTGGAGGAGTACAGGGGAGGAGATGGGTTGCAAAGAGCATCTCTATCTGTGCATCTGCCCACACATCCACTTGCCTGCTCAAAGCAGAATGTGGATGGTGTGTCTAGGTAGGGGGCATGTGGCATAGGGGCTGCTTGAGGGCTGAGAAGGCTGAAGGAAGGCAGCAGCCATGGCAGCAGTTCTCAGAGGAGCAACCACAGGTACCATTGATATAACTGGGGCAGGTGCAGAGTGGTGGATTAGGGAAAAAAATCATTTCCGTCCTCACAGGGGCTCTTATGGTACACTTTCATTGCTCTCAAGGCACGCTAGTATGCTGTGACACTCCCTTTAGGAATCACTGGTCTACTTAATAAGTAGCCACCTACATACTTTTTTGCACCTGGTTTTTCATGTCTATTTGGAGCACTGAAGTACCATTTGGAGATTCTTAAGCTGCTCTGTGACATTTATTCTCAGTTTCTTTTTGCTTCTTCTCTTCATCTCTTCAGTGCTATTTTCTATTTTACAGATTAATACATTAAAGACAGTAAAGTTCTCTGCTTATATGATAAGAGGCTACACTTTTATACATTAAATAGATAGTCTTCCTATGTCTCTACCTAGCTCCTATCACTAGGTATTTGCTGTTCAATGTAGTACCATAAGCTTTGATATAGTTATGTTCAACTGATTTGCATTTATGCAACTGAGAATAGCATCTCATATTCTGGGTTTAGTTCTCACTTCACTTACAATGCTGTCATTTTGTTGACTTCAGTAGAATTATTCCTGATTTACTGCAGCATGATTTAGATTTTGTGTTGGTTGGCTAATTCACTGGTTTGGATGGATTACTATATTTGGTGAAAGCACACTTAACTTAGGTAGGATGGAGAAAAAATGTTAAAAAAACAAAAGGATTTGTTTCAATTTGTAATATTCTGTTGCTGACTTTTTTCTTTGTTTATTTTTCTTTACTCAGCCTACTCCAATTTATGTCCTCTGCCTTTACTGGATATGCTTACATAACTTACAGTACATGATGAAAACATTTACAGTTTACCTAAAGTTTACTATTGAAGCTGCTGCTTTCAAGGTTTATTAATAATGAACATTTTCGATCTTGTGCCCTACATTTCTTCTGCAAACCTTGCCTAAAAATACTTGGAGATCAAAATAATGTGAAAAAGAGCATTTTTTAGACAAAGATTTATACATGTCTAATTGCTATATTGCACAATTTTTAGAATAAGCAAGACAAAAAATAAAGCTACTTAAATATTTAATTCCCCAGTTGGGGTATATGTGGGTATACCTGACTTCACAGCAGCTAAGGATGTGGCCTGGAAATGTTGATGACTCTAAAACAAACAAAACATTGTGGTTATTGAAATAGTAGGCATTTTTCTCATTGTTGCCAGCACTGTTGATGCTGCAATGAACCATGAAGCAAAAGTAGAGAAATACACACTCTCATTACATAATATTAATCATAGAACGGGGTGGAAACAAGAGAATGAATTTATGTTCTTGCTTCTGTTCCCATAATAACCAGCATAGTTCGGTTCAGTAGCTCTATCACCTCCTGAAGTCATTTTCAGTTTATATGAACACTTACTAAAATGAATCCAGTTTTATTTCTTTTTCCTGGTGGTGTTAAAACTCAAAAAAGATTGGGTGGTGAGGTGACAACAATCATCTTCTGGTTAGAAGGAAGAGCAGAGAGCTAGAAGACAAGAGACTCCTACTGAGTATAACACAGGGCAGGGCAGTTGATGCCCTTTTTCATCATCAATCAACACAACTGAAAAAAAGTTAAAAGCAAGACCTCCCTGAAAATGAAAAGCTACTTATGGACAAATGTTTTCACAAGTAAATAAAAAGAAGAGACGTGTCAGTGAATTTCATTCTGGTTGTACTGCATTCACAGAAAGGAAGCTAAGTGCCAAACGATTAGGAAATCGATCACAATAAGGACAAAAAAAAAGTGTGAATTACTGCTTCCACAGCTCAGCAGTCCTTTTACATCCCTAACCTGAACTTCCTAAAGCTGTGATCAGCTTGACATTGAAAAAGCAGCAACTAAAAATCCTGCATCTTTTAGGCTAAGTACAGGAAGTCAAAAAGCCGGACGCTGAATCAAGTCAATCTTCGCAGGTTAGTTTAAGCTGCCTAGAATGAACCGATAAGCAAGTGACCAGGCATTCACTTTTGATTCTAGAAATGTAGCCACATGCCTGCAGTGGCCCAGCCAAGAAGCTGGGGAGCATTGGAGCATGCCTTCCTGCTCTGCAGGATCAGACAGCTTGGACCAAGGCTAGCTTACCCACCTTGTGGGGTGGCGGGGAGGAGAAGACGGGAAGGGTTGTGAGGGAGGTGCAAACTGATGGACTGTAAGTTAACTTGAATTAGGAGGGGATCTGGGACAGAAGTGCTTTTAACCACATCCATCCATTTTTATCTTAAACTGGTTTTGGCCATTGTGAAAATGGTTTGTGTGTATTGATTTTTTGTTGTGCTACAGACTTAAACCAGTTTCTGATCACTTATACCAGTTGGTATGTAATTTCTGTCCCTAGCCTTATTACACTAGCCAGACATTACCAACTTACTACGATTTTAGCAGAAAAAAAAATATTTCTGATGCTTTTATGACATGAGTCATCCTTTAAGAACTTAATTTATTGGGTTTTTTGATGAACTTTGCTAATAGGAAAAATACTTAGTCCATATAACACAACAACTATGTCTGGAAAGAAAGCTTAAATGCCACAGTGCCACAGTGACTAAGCTGGAGTTAGTAAAATTTACAGACTTGACTGTTTAGGAAAATATTTCATAAAGATATAGATGATTTGGTTCCTGAAATCTCATTCATTTTCAATAGGATTTAAGCAACTGGGTCACTTGATGCAGAAAAGGCTGAAGTATTTAATGCCTTTTTTACTTCAGTCTTCACAGGCAAGGTGAGGTCCCAAACTACTGCACCTGTCAGCACAGTTTGTGGAGGAGGTGAGCTGCCCTCAGCGATAAAGAACAGATTAGAGACTATTTAGAAAAGCTGTGTATGCAGGTGGATGAGATGCACCTATGGGTTCTGAGGGAATTGGCTGATGTGATTGCAGAGTTGCTAGCCATCAGCTTTGAAAACTCATGGTGATAAGGAAAGATCCCAGGTGATTGGACAAGGGCAAATATAGTGTCCATAATTAAGAAAGAGAAGAAGGAGAATCCAGGGAACTACAGAACAGTCAGCCTCACCTCAGTCCCTGGAAAAACCATGAAGCAGATCCTCAAGAAATCCATTTCTAAGCACTTGGAGGAGAAGAACATGATTAGGAACAGTCGGCATGGATTCACCAAGGGCAAGTCATGCCTGACCAGCCTGATTGCCTTCTATGATGAGATGACTGGCTTTGTGGATGCAGGGAGAGCAGTGGATGTGCTGTACCTTTACTTTATAAAGCATGACTATTTATATGTCTCCCACAACAGTTTCACAAGCAAGCTCAGGAAGTACAGGTTGGATGAATGGACTGTAATGTGAATAGAAAACTGTCTGAATCATCAGGCTCAGAGGGTAGTAGTAAATGGCTCTAATAAATGGTGCAGCCAGGATCAAGTGGAGTGGCCCAGGGGTCGGTTCTGGGGCTGGTTTTGTTCAATATCTTTGCCAATGACCTGGAATTGCATAGAGTGCACCTTCAGCAAATCTGCTGATAACACCAAACTGGTGAGAGTGGTAGGTACACTGGAGGGCAGGGTTAGGATTCAGTGTGACCTAGACAAATAGGAGGATTGCACCAAAAGAAATTTTATGAGGTTCAACAAGGAGACACGCAAAGTCCTGCACTCAGAACAGAACAATGCCATGTACTGGTCCAGACTGGGGACTGATTGGTTAACCAGCAGCTCTGTAGAAAAGGACCTGAGGTTTACAGTGAACAATAAGCTGAATATGAACCAACAGTGTGCCCTTTTTGCCAAGAGGCTAAAGGCCTAATGGGCTACATTAAAGGAATACTTCCAGCAGATCAAGGGAAGTGATTTTTCCCCTCTATTAGTTTCAAGGAAGAAATCTTTTAAAGCAGCAACTCCCACACTTTTTGTGCCAACATGCACTTCTGTTCCAAGCCTGACTACTGTAATGGAATTTCTGTGGGGCTTGTAACTGCTCTTATGCATACCATGTGGAGCCCCATTTGGTATTACAATCCATAATTTGTTAGCTACTTTTCTTAAGGGTCCATCTCATGTTCTGAACACTGATTTTACCACTGTGTTATCTATTTCTTCATGTTTAGTAGCATATTATATGTAAAATTATTCAGATTAAATATTGCTATACTATGATCAGCTTTGAATATTATACAGCTGTGTAATATTAATTCCTTCTCTCTCCTTATCCAATGTATTATTACTAATAGTTATATTTGCTTCTACACCACGTCAATCTTCTCCCCATGCTAGCTTAATTTACTGGCATTAAAACAGGCCTGTATAACATCCACATTTAATTCCTCATTCCAGCAGTGTCACGTACAATGGCATTTTGCTCTGGATGTATACACATGGCTATAACAGAGAACACAAGCTGGTCCATGTGACCTTGTTTGTGACCAAGGTCTGTGATTGCATGATAGATACTGTGCCACAGTTCCTTATTTCATATTCCTAGGAATCTCTATTATATACCCTTATTGGACAAGGAAGAAAATCTTATGCTGTCCTTTCATGAAAACCTAAGGTATGGGGGCATATGGGGCAAGGGGATGGCATAGGTTCCCAGAGACTAAGCCCAGCATGTGGGATCAGGTGAAGGTGGCTCAGGCCCTCAAAGACCAATCCCAGGTGGTGCAGGAATCCCAGGTGGATAGGATTTTGTGCCCAATCCTGGTGTTCAGGATCTGATTTGGCCCTCAGGCCCCATGCCCATCATCTGGCCCATAGGGCCAAAATGTTCAGCACTGCTGTTTTTTGAGTTATTTTCAATTAATTCCTTAGGAACAAATCTTTGGTGTGAAATGTACTACATTGAAATCAAGGCATTTCCCAATTTATACCAGCAGAAAATGTGTCCAAGGTTAATTTAGGTCAAGATTTTACAAACCAACACACAGTCTCATAGTTCAAGAGGAAACCAGCTCTCTTTTGCATGAATATGCTTAAGAATGCAAACATTTAAGATCAAAGAAAAAATGTTGTGAATCTTGTAAGAAAGCAGGAAGACTCTTAACATATTACTGAAGAATGACAAGGAGATTTTTAGAAACTGACAAATATCCAAAACACTAGGGAGTGCTCCTTTGCCCTTGCCAACTTCACCAGCCATGTATTTCAAAACATTTTATAAAATACTATTTACAGCAGAAAATATTCCATTCTGACTCCAAGGACCTTAAGTCTTCTACAACTTGTACACACAAACTTTAAAATCTAAAGAATACCACCTCAAGCGAATCATCCAGCCTCGTAGAAATGAATTATTTAAACTACACCCTGTCACAAGGCACTATGGTGCCAGCTCCTAGAAGAGCAGAAACTGCCTGGGGAGAGCCCAAAGAGGCAGACAGGAGCCCAGGTGCAGGTTACCAGGGCAACGGGCTAGAGAGCAAATTAGCCTGCAGCTGCCCCTGGACAGGGGCAGGGCCGTGGGCCCATACAAACCCCAGGCTGGGACTGAAGGAGGCAGTTTGCTGCCAGTGGTCAAGTGGGAAGGAGCCCTCCTAGAGGGAGCTATGGGAAGAGGCCTGAGGGCTAGTCTAGCCTCTGGTAATGCCATGGGCAAAGTTGATTCTTTTAAGGGGGTGGAGCACAATAGGGACGTATGTGTTATGTTATGGCCCAGGGGCTTATGTTTTGTTTGTTGTTTCGTAACCACCGGTGGTTTGGGTGAGGCTATTTGGGGAAGGAGGAGGCCTCATCTGGGGCCCATGTCAGCGTCGGGATCCCAGCACCAGAGAGGGCGTGGCACTTGGGATGTACAGACCCCAGCACCGGAGACGGCGCCAGCAAGAGCAGGGAGACAGGACTGCAGAGAGCCCAGGCACCAGTGGGGCACAGAGACAGGGCTGCAGAGAGCCCAAAGAGGACAAGGGGGCCAAATCACAGAAAGGCCTAGACTGGACAACGTCAATGCCATCTGTGAGGTCCGGGGCGTGGTAAAGGGGCAGTTGGAGCCACACATATAGCCCATAAGGCTAGGGTGCCCTGAAGCATCCATTGTGAAATGGGACCCACGGGGTTCAGAGAGTCTATCAAACAGTGTCCAAGAGGACTTGAAGGCAGCCTCCCTATTTTTATAAGTACATCAAGATGTGGTGGGTGAGAACTGAGGGTGCCCATAGGGCCAAATTGGCACAGTTGAGGGGCCTTAGGAGATCATGGCCATCGTTAGGGACCCCATCCCATGACATACCCAATAGAGTTAAAATTAAACCATCCTGCAGTCCTCTACAGAGTCTTCCCCAAATTATGGTAATTTAAGATTCCTCATCTAATGAAAATCTGAAAATGTTACTAACGATCATAGTAAAGTAGGAGGATTCTATGAGATCATCTAGTCCAGACCCCTGCTGAAGACAGGATCATCCCTGGATCAACCATTCTTGAACATGTCCAGGGACAGAAATTCCAATGCTGCTCTAGCTAGCCTGTTCCAATGCTGGACCATACTTAGTCAGAAAATTCTTCCTAATTTCCAATTTAAATTTCCTCTTTTGCAGATTATGGCCATTATATTTAGTCCTGTCCTCTACAGCCAAATATAAACATATATTTTCTTCATCTTTATAACAGCCCTTCATGTATTTGAAGATAGTTATTAAATCCCCCCCTTAGTTTTCTCTTCATCAGACTAAATAATCTTAGTTCTTTCAGCCTTTCTCCATAGGCCATATTTCCTAAGTGTTTAATAATTGTTTCATACTCCCCTGGACTCTTTCCAATCTGTCAACATGTTCCTTGAAATGTGGGGCCCATGAACAACTGATGCCTCCCACAACTGGGGGGCACCATGGTGGTGAGTAGAAGCCACCCGCAGCCACCACCCACGCTGTCAGGGTCAGTGAGCGGCAAGTGGGGACCGCCCACAGCTACTGGCGGCCAGGTCAATAGTGTGGGCAGGGCATGGCAACCACCCTCAAAAGCCAGTGGTGGCTTTGGTGGCAGCCAATCTCAGGTGGGTGCATGTGCTCCCTTTTGTACCCCCCATGTATCGTCTATGATGGGGCCCAAAACTGAATACAAAAGTCCAGGTGAGGCTTCACCAATGCTAAATGGAAGTATCATTTTCCTTGATTTCCAAGAGACATTTACATTAATAAAATCCAGATTACTGTTGGCTTTTTTGGCAACAAGTGTACACTGGTGGATCATATTCAACTTATGGTCTACTGTAACACCCAGGTCCTTTGATGCAGTACTGTAGCCTAACTAGTCATTCTCCAGTCTATATTTGTGCATGCAATTATTCTGTCCCAAATGAAAATGCTATTGATGACTACTCATTGAGTACAATGATCCATCCAGTTATGTATCTCCCTTATAGTACTTTTGTCTAGTCTGTATTTTCTTAGCTCATTAATAAGAATGTTGTAGGAGAAAGTGCCAAAAGCCTCGCTAAAGCCATATCATATCCACTGTTCATTTCCACCCAAAGAACCTGTCATCTTATTATGGAGGAAATCAAGTTGATCAAGCATGACTTGCTTTTGATGAATCCATGCTGGCTGTTCCTCACCACTTTATTTTCCTCTAGGGACTTCAGAATACATTTCTTGAGAACCCACTCCATGATCTTGCCACATACTATGATGCTAGTATCTATCTAAGGGTGCCTGTACACGAGCAGTGGTCTTTTCATCTGTCCTTCCAAAGAGCAGACGTGGATGATGCCATGGGACCTGCATCAGAGAGGTCAACTTATGCCTTTGGGAATGGTGGCTCAAGGCAGGCTTCAGCTTCCTGGACCATGACCCATACTTCAAGACAAGAGACATGCTCAGGTGGGATGGGCTTCACCTCTCCCCGAAAGTTAATTTTGTGTTCTCTTTCAGGTTGGCTGATCTCCTCTGGTGGGCTTGAAACTAGGCTCACTGGGGGATTGGGAGGATGAGGTCAGAGGAAGCCTCGGAACACCAAACTAAGTGTCGCCCACAAGAACAGCCCAGCCAAGACTGACGACAAGCACAAGAAATACCCAGGTAAGAAACAAGGGCCCAGATAGTCCTGTGATTAGGGGGGCAGTGCATACACCTTCAGGAGGCCTTAAATGCCTTATACTAATGTTCATGGTATGGGGAACAAGCAGGGGGAACTTGCCCTCCTGCTAGCTAACACAAACCCAGACATAGTGGGGCTTATTGAAACACAGTGGGATCTAACACATGACTGGGCGATGAACATCAAGGGCTATAGGCTGTACAGGAGGGATAGAACAGGGAGGAAAGGCAGGGGTGTGGTGCTCTATGTCAAAGAACAATTCACATCCTCAATGAGCAGCACTGGGTCAGAAGAGGGGCAGACTGAAGTGCTCTGAGTCAGAATACAAGTGGGTCGGGAGAAAGGGACTTAATGGTGGGGGTCTACTACATACCACCCAACCAGGGAGAAGAGCTAGACCAGGAATTCTCAGGTCAGCTCATGGAGGCAGTTAAGTCAAAGGATGTGGTCATCATGGGTGACCTAAACTATCTGGACATTTGCTGGGAAGAGCAGGCAGCCAGGTCTGACTGCTCACGTAAGTTCCTAGCCATGTTACAGGATCTCCATCTCACCCAGGAGGTGCACAGTCCTACCAGGGAAAATGTCTTGTTAGACCTGGTCCTGGCCACAAGAGATGACCTGGTGAGGGGACTGCGGGTGCTCGATCACCTGGGCAATAGCGATCATCGCCGATTGGAATTCAGCATCCAGCGCAGGGTGGCAAAGGCCTGCAGCAAGACAGCAGCCCTCGATTTCAGGAGGGAGGATTTAATTGAGCTAATTAGACTAGTCAGGGAGGTGGGGAATTGGGAGTCCAAGAAGAGTGGTCATTCCTGAAGGAGATGATATTCCAAGCCCAAAGAGTGGCAATCCCAACATGTATCAAAGGGGGCAAGAGTGCTCAAAAGCCCCCATGGCTCACCAAAAGCATCCAGGAATGTGTCAAAGCTAAAAAAGAGGCGTACCCTCAATGGAAGGGAGGGGCCATCACCAGGGAGGACTATACCTCCGTTGCTTGGGATTGTAGGGGGGCTGTTAGGAAGGCCAAGGTGGAACTAGAAGTAGCAACCCAGATCAAGGACAACAAGAAATCCTTTTTTAAATACTTACGAGCTAAAAAGAAGGTTCCGGGCAACGTTGAGCCTCTGTAGGACACACTAGGAAATCTGGTGGTCTCAGACGACAAAGCTAACCTATTTAACAATTTCTTTGCCTCCATTTTTCTGAGTAGGGACAAGGTCATCCCACCCACTGGGATCCCTGATGGTCCCAGGGGAGAGAACTTCTGGCTGGACTGGACGTGTTCAAATCAGGTCCTGATGATCTCCATCCCAGAGTGCTGACGGAATTAGCAGAGGTCATTGCAGGACCCCTGGCACAGCTTTGCGAGCACTCATGGTACTCTGGCAAGGTTCCAGAGGACTAGAAAAGGTCCAATGTGTTCCCTATTTTCAAAAAAGGTAGGAAGGAGGACCCAGGAAATTATAGGCCTGTTAGTTTTGCCTCAGTCCTGGGAAAGCTCTTTGAGAAAATTATCCCAGGTGCACATCTGCGAGGGGCAAGCAGGGGAGTGTATGTTTAGGGACAATCAACATGGGTTCATTAGAGGCAGGTCCTTTCAGGCCAACCTGGTGGCCTTCTATGACCAGGTCACAAAATACTTGGACGCAGGTATTGCAGTGGACATAGTCTATCTGGACTTTAGAAAGGCCTTCGACACTGTTTCTCACCCCATTCTCATTAAAAAAATAAGAGATTGTGGTGTTGATGCCTACACAGTCAGATGGGTCACAAGTTGGCTGGAGGGCCGCACCCAGAGAGCGGTGGATGACTCATCTTCGACCTGCAGAGATGTGGGCAGTGGGGTCCCCCAGGGCTTGGTCCTTGGGCCTGCATTGTTCAACATCTTCATCAGCGATTTGGATGAGGGGGTGAAAAGCACCCTAAGATGTGGGGAGAAGTGGACATGCTAGAAGGGAGGGACAGGCTGCAATTGGATCTGGACAGGTTATAGGGGTGGGCGGATGAGAATAAGATGGGATTCAATACTGACAAGTGCAGGGTACTTCACCTAGGGAGAAAGAACCAGCAGCATACCTACAGACTAGGGAACTCCCTTCTCATCATCACAGAGGCAAAAAAGGATCTTGGAGTCTATAATGACTCCAAGAAGAACATGGGTCGCCAATGTGGGGACACAGTCAGGAGGGCCAACCGCATCTTGTCATGCATCCACAGATGCATCTCAAGCAGGTCCAAGGAGGTGATCCTCCCCCTCTATGTGACATTGGTCAGGCTGTAGTTGAAGTACTGGATCTAGTTCTGGGCGTCGCACTTCAGGAGAGATGTGGACAACATGGAGAGGGTCCAGAGGAGGGCCACTAGCTTGATCAGGGGGCAGCAGGGTCCCTATGAGGAGAGGCTATGAGACCTAAACCTGTTCAGTCTCCACAAGAGAAGACTGAGAGGGGATCTGGTGGCCATCTATAAACTGGCCAAGGGAAACCAGCAGGCAATGGGAGAATCCCTGTTCCCCCAAGCACTACGGGGACTAACAAGGAATAATGGCCATAAGGATGGAGAGTAGATTCAGGCTAGATATCAGAAGGCACTACTTCACAGTCAGGGTGGCTAGGATCTAAAACCAACTTCCAAGGGAAGTAGCGCTCACTCCTACCTTGGAGGGGTCTTTAAAAGGAGGCTAGATAGACACTTTGCTGGGGGCATTTGATCCCAGCATTCTTTCCTGCCCATGGCAAGGGGTCAGACTTGATGATCTGCTCAGGTCCCTTCCGTCCCTACCAACTATGAAACTATGTTTCGATGCTCTGTAATTACAGTGCATCAGAACACTGCTGGACTATGGTAATTACTCTGTTCCAGAAGACTCCAGTGTCCCATGTATCATCATGCCCGTTGAATGAGCTTTAGTTAAATCATTCCCTCCATCATTTTTCAGCATGGGTATGCTGATACATGAGAATACTCCAGGCGTTTAATTAGAGCAGATCCAATCTCCATCAGCAAAGTGGAAGACATTCATTCAGGATGGTTCTCACAGTGATCTTTCCTGTGGTGGACAGCAAAGCGATCCCTCTATAGATTCTACAGTTGGACTTGTCTCCTTTCTTAAAGATGGTCACAGTCATGGAATCCCTGACGTCATCTGGGATTTCCTCCTCATTCCAGGCCTCTCCAGAATGTCAGAAAAGACTTGGTCAAAGTTGGTGTAGAATTCCTCCTTGCTTTCATTGGTGGCAAGAGTTGGTGGCATACTGGCTCCCTGCCTGTTTCAAATGGAGAGTCATGAGGCACTGATTAATTCCAATAGGGAATTAATTGAGTTGGCTTATGAGTTCATTCTTAATGGCAGAACCAACTCCATCAGCATTCTCCTTCCTGTTTACTCTTCCAGAAAAAGGTATAGCTGCCTCTTTGTTCTTTGAGCTACCCATCTCCTACTCACCAGGTCTTATTCAGTGCAGCTACATCAATATTGTATCACCTGAGTTCTCGGGCCATGATTGCAGTGCAGCACTCTGGGCATTCACAAATAGGGCTGTCCATGAGAGTCCTGATGTTCCAGGTCTCCAAAATGATGGTACATCTTCAGTAGTATTTTCAACCACAGTAAAAGTGATCCCACCGGACATAGTTATCCAGTCAGGAAGAAGTGTAGAATACTGTATTTTACAGGCCTTTTAGGGCACCTTTTCTACTCACTTCTTCATATGAGGTGAGCAGAGTAGATCCTGAAGGGGGATGCTCAGTCACAGGTGCAGCTGCCAAATAGCACTCCCGTCTCATCCAAGTACTAGGTGACCTTCCTGTAAATTCTGCCTTTGTGTGAGTTCATGAATAGCAGCTTCCAGACCTCATAGCCCTGCTCCCGTCCACCAAAGGGCTTGGGAAATGTGCAAAAAAAGCTATTTTCATAGAAGATACTTGTGCAAGATTTCTCTTAGTATGGAGAAGCTGCTTCACATCAGCTTTTATCGAGTTGTGTTAAATTCAAAGACACCTTGGGTTTGGGCAAATAAAGCATATTATCATCATATATGCTACATATTTTCCTAGAACTTAATTTTGCTATTTTTAGATCTACTTTAAGATAAATTAATTCTAAGCGTTATTTATTTAAACATATTGGCTTCCTGCTCATAAATAGGTTAGTATTTAAAAGAATTAGATGAGCTGTGTTCCCTTTTCAAGAACAGATTCTGTCACCTAGTTCTAATGGTTTTGTATTCTATTTCCTATGCAGTTCCTTCAAAGTCAGTGATATGTCTCATGGAATCAAGGGCTAGCAAATGTGGTACGGTATTAAATCCAAAAAGTGTGAAAACTTTAGTAACATTTCTTAAAGTATCTCAGAATTATCTGCTATACAAATATGAAATAATTTGAATATGCATTAATATTTTCAGAACTTCGTAAGTAAACACTTCATAATGCAGTCGTTCTAAGGGAAATAGTGATCTCAACTACGTACTTTTAAGCACAACTTCCCATTGACATTATATTTTTGCCTTTAACTTCAGCTTTCCTAATCTAAACCAGTATTATGACACCTTCAATCTATATCAGTCAAACTTCTGGATAAAGCCTTGGTCTACAGAGAGTCTGGATCAGATAACAATAGAAACACAGTATGCTGCAAATCCTCCACTTCTTAGTGTTGCTCTGAGATCTGTTATAAAAAGAAGTTTGTTTCACTATAAAACAATATGCACATAGTATTTGGAATACCATGTACAAATAAATAACAAATTCCTATCTACATTACTGAGCAAGGCTAGGATAATAATCCTTATTTCCAAATGGACAGGAATATTAACCTCTGGCTCCCTTGAGCAAAAGGTTGTAGCATGTCTTCAGTGTTCAGATGTGCTGAAATAAGATTTTATCTCATATTCCACACAACATATACCGGTTGAAAAAAAATTAGTATCAGCAACAGTTACTGATAAATAACAAACTATCAGTAAACCAACTAAATGTAATCAAAATGAACTACTGTACAACTGTCCATCTCAAAGCTAATTAAAGGGACTGCTGCCAAGATGGGTAATTTCTTAGGAGAATATTTCTTTTGTGGGTGCCTTTGGTTAGAAGCCCAAGGACTTGATCTCTGATTCCTTGAATCACCACATTGGAAGACCACATTAGTTATCTCTGTAGATAACCTTTGACCTCAAGAGACACCAAGAGGTTGCAGTGCTCAACATTAATGGCATTCTAAAACCCCCAGACCAAATTTATCTCTGGTGTAACTCTGTAAATCCCAATAAACACAAAAGCTGAATTTATCCACAGTGGGAAATACAGATATTGGATATTCACACACACATTATGCTTTGATGGAGTTAAGGTTGGCAGTACATATCAGCAATTGAAGGGCCTTGTTACACCTTACACTGTGAGCCACACCAATGTCGACTGGTGTTAGTGCTTGCTTAAATTTTGACCAGTCACATGTTCGGGCCAGAGGGCTGGAGGACTGAAATGTAAGATTCCCATCCCCTCCATGCTTCCCCCCTACCCCCTGGGGCTCTTCTGGTTCTCACCACTCCCAGGGCCTCACTCTCACCCCTAGAGCTCTCCCCCACCCCACCACCACTTACTCGTGGCTGCCCATGCTGTTTTTCTAAGGGGATTAGGCAGGGAAGGGTTAACTTTTCTTCCCAGCTGCTACTACAGTTGTCAGGCTGCTGCTCTTCTCTGGGGTCAGCCTCCCAGAGAGCAGCAATGGTTGCCAGGCTTGCAGGTTAACAGATAGTGCAGGCAGTCACAAGTAAGGTGGGGGTGGTGGTGAGCAGGGATCTGGGGTGCTGAGGAGGGCATAGTGGTGAGGTGGGCCTGATTCAAGCTAGTGGGGGAAGGGGGAGTGGTCCAGACCAGTGGCAAAAGGGGGAAATGAGTGGGGTGTTTAACATGTTTCCTACAGTGGCCACACCTTAGTGTAACACAGGCTGGGTAACGCAGATCAGAGATAATGCTGCCCTGGAGTGGCATAATTTGAACTACCTAATGAATGCTTAAAACTAGTTTCAGATGGTAATATGCAGACAATCCAGATGTTAACATCTACATGAGCCACTCAAAACCACCATTTAACAAGGCCTTAAGGTAAAATAAACCACAAGGATGTTGCAATCATCCCAAGCCCAGAAAATTCAGAACCCATGTGAAACTTCAGTCACAAATATGTATGATCACTTAATAGAAAGAACCAAAATTATGAGGACAAAGTGGTGTCTCTTCCTATTAAAAAAACCCAAATTTCTTAATTACTCCATTTAAAATGTGTTATTGAACAAAGGTAATAATTGTATAAAAAATTACAGTTGACCTGTCCTCTTACAACACTTTCTGTAATGCTCTCTCTTCATTAACTCCAATAAAGATGGCCCTGATTTATAGCAGTGCAACTGTGAGGAGATGCATCTCCATGGAGTATTAGCTTACATTTCTTCTGTGGACATGCATCATGAACCTAGACCAATTAATGGCTACTGGGGCTGATGATCAGTAGATTAAAAATTCTCTAATGAGGCTTTGATGTGGTATTGTATAATGGCTCCAAAGGATACAATACAGTCTACTGGGTCATTGATTTGTTAACTACAAGTTCTCTCTGTATGCCATAATATTAATCAGCTTTAATGGCTCTGATGGGGGCATATTAATTAATTGTGGTTCCATTAATAACTCCTTGCTTATGTATTTACCTGACCTAGACTGTAGTGTGCATTTTAGGAACTCTTTCATTATATTTTACAAAATAGTATCTCCAAAGGAGATTACAAATAGTGCATTGTAGCTACTATTATTTCTAAATAGAGTTAATTCAACCAAATGAATATAAATTTGAGTAACATACAATGAAATCTGCTTAAGGTTATTTCATATTTATAAATTAAAACCACAGACGAATACAACCAGAATTGAAGATAATTGCAAGTTAACTTGTGGCTTTAATTCATAAAAATCACGCTTTTATATAGGGCACAATTCATCCTAAGAGTCAAAAAGTTTATGCAAGGCACAATATCTCAAACCAAACATCAAGAGAAAAATCCTCCCTCAACTTCCTTAGGTGCAAAGGGCTTTCTGGCTTTAGGATATGAATGCCTTCCAGTTATCTTAATGCCTTGTGGGACAAGTTACTAGGGACATTTTGTCCTTTGTAATGAAAGGGTGTGGTCCATGGGTCAGCTGTAGACTATTAAAAGGCATATATGGCCACTGTGTTTAAGAGGAAGAGTCCAAGAACAGAAATGAATCCAATAAAGCTTCATACCTAAACTCAACATTAACTTTCATTGGAAAGTAAGGTCAGAATTTCTGCAGGATCATCAAAGACCTCCCTTCTTCTTTTTGCTTACTGCATTATGATTAAAAAGCTGATTTTCAATAAGATTTCTGCTTCAGTCAGCCATCACAACAGCATTGCAATTGTTCTATCTGTGCAATATAAGGAGACACAGAGGTAGCTGTCCTCAGCCTATGGTATTAATATTCCCACAGTAGTATCATCGACCTAATTGAATAATTATAGAAGTAATAATTCTTCATCAACCTCATGAGAAAGTTAGAATCACACCTTTTTATTAAATGACCATGAAAAGTGAATGGAGATCCAAAAAATATAAATGGTTTTAGTGGGGCTTGTGGGGGGGAGGGGGGGTGTTGTTGGGTTTTTTTAGGAATCTTGACTTATTCTCTTAGAAAATTTATAGAAAAATATTAGCTTCTATTGTTGAAACAATACTATGCATTTCAGCGACCTGGACAACGGCATAACTTTTGGTAGACATGTTAAACACTTTCTCTCGTGCATTTTATTTCTCTCGTTACTTTTAGAGCAATGTATGCCTTGTTTAGAAGCAGGTTTTTCACTCAGAAATGCTTTGTTAGGAATGAAAATTTCTCATAATCATAATGGATTTGGATCAATGTAATAACGCTCAGTGCATGGCCCATGATGAACAAGTCTTCCTTCAATAAAAATTATGTAAATATAAAGCCAGCAGTTGTCATTCCAACCTGAATAGTGATAGTTCTGAACTAGCTGTTATGACTCAGGAAAGAGACGTTGGAGTCACTGTAGATACCGTATCTACTCAAATATAAGTTGACCACCCCAATAATTGGAAAAAAACCGAGAATTTATAAAATTGATAGCATTTTCCAGGGAGACAAATCAAAATTAAGTTACATAACAGCTCATCATACCAAATCTTGGTACATTATGCACTATGCTCACACATACGTATCTTGCAAACATGTGGGTATAATACTACATGTATGTATTCTATTTGTATGGTATTACCAGTGAAAAGGTAAATAGAAGATGACTAATCACCAAAGATTTTTGTCAAGTGAGAGGAAGGAGCAGTTATGATAATGATCCACAGAAGTATTGCTAGACAGACTCACAAATGGAACAATGTGGGATGTAAAAAAAAAAACATTTCAGGGATGAAGTTCTAATATTTGGCTATGGAAGCAAAGTTAAGGCGTGAGTAAAGCAGAATAATATTGTAACTGGAAGAAAGAAAAAAAGCCTTTCAATCCCAAGCAGGTAAAAGGGGGACACCCTAGAATCAGTGGTATTTCCAGGATCAGATACAACCAAGAGAAGCAGCAGGATGGAAGGAAGAAATCTAAAGAGACGTGCAAGCTTCTGAAAAACAAATTTATCCTTGTTCCTATCCATCCCATTTCTACAGATTCTGTCAAAATAGTTGAGGACAATCAAGTAACCTGAAGCACTAAAAGGTCAAAAAGTGTCAGTGCTGGAAACCTGGTTCAGAAGTTCAGCACATTAAGCTAACGTGCACACAAAGGCCATGCCCAGATGTGCAGAGGCATGTCCTTGCAGCAGCACAAATTTGTGCCGCTACTTTGTGCCTCAAGTGCATGCCCCTGCATGTATGTTTTGTTGTGGGACACATTGTCCCACTTCGAGTAAGCTGCTCTTGCCCATCTTCTGGCAGCTCTTGGAGTGCTGGAGCACCAGTGGCACAAATGGAGCAGTAGAAATGATCTGGCCAGAAGCCAGAGCATCTCACTGGAGGACCAAGCCCTCATTTGTTCCAGCTCATGCTATTTTTGCATGCTCTGAGCCACTTTTTTCCCCCAGAGCTTTGAGAAATCCTGGTAGCAAATTTTGCCTCTATGTTGCAGCATGGAGCATGTTTTAATATTCTTCATGAACAGTTTGTAATGCCACAAACAGCATGTGCCTGCACGTCTGGATGAAGCCATAAAGAACCACTAGAATTGGGCCATTCTAGGTCAGTCTTCAAGGACTCATCTACAACCACCAATCTTTCATTTTATAAATTTTAGGATTTTTGCAAGTAAATGATCATCTGTTTTTTTAAATAGTGTATATCAGCTTGTGTTCCCCCAAAATCACCAAGAGATTTACTCTGTCAGGAACCTTATTAGAATCATAGAGAAGAAGGACCGTAAGGGACTTTCAGAGGTCATCTAGTCCAACCCCTTTCCTTAGGCAGGCTCATCCCTATCTAAACCATCGCATACAAACCACAGTCTAAACTCGACATAACTCCACCATCAACTCTAATACAACATAAACCTAACTCCCTAACTTACCACAGGTAAAGCAAGGGAGCCATAGTGCCCAATGTCCTGCTTCTAAGTCCTGCTAAGAGCTCCAATATGCAACCTGGGAAAACTTTGGTAGACAAAAGATTAAGCACATGTGATGGAATTCTGTTTTCCTTTGCATGATTAAATGGCAGTTTGCTGTCATCTACCTGGCTATTCCTGGCCCCTGCTTTATTCCTTGGATACATAAGCCTTTGTATGTAGCCTACATTGGTATGCAGCTATAGATATGCACACATTCTGGAAAAAAATAACTGAGAGAGAGGAGGAAATTCTTCCTCTGTTTTAACCTCAGTAGGTGAGCACCCCCTTAAACCTGCCCAGGGTTGGATCCAGGAGGGGAATGGTGGTGAACTTGTACCCCTTGCCTTTGGCTGTGCACAACATGCACAGTTAATTCTCATAGTTCATCAGCATGTTAGTAGAGCTCCCATTAGCAGCTCTGCATGTACTGTGAAATCCAGGTGCTCACCAACAGGTCTCTCCAAAGGCTGTGCTTTCAAGCATCTCCAGACTACGACCATTTCCTCCTTACCCACTCCCTCCCACGAAATTCAGCAACAGGGGAAAAGGGGGGAAGAGTTTTGTTGAAGCGAATTGTCGCTGCTGAGAAGGGTGTGGCACCATGATGTGAAATCATAGAAAACCAGGGCCAGAAGAAACCTCCAGAAGTCATCTGAGGCAGGATCATCCCTATCCAAACCATCCTAAACAAATCCATAATCTATAAGATACCATCAACTCTTACACAGCACAAGTGTAACAAGCGCTCATCCCAGAGGTGGCCAATTTGTCCCCTGATGGCTGCTCAGCCCTTGTCTCCTTGGCTTCTTTGGGCAATCTTGCCTTCACCTCGCCTGCCACTCCTTGATGAAGGTGTGGGGACGTTGTGGTTCTTTTAGGAGAGGGCTTCCTTGGGGCTTCCCAAGACTGATCTTACTCTCATGGCCACAGGTGTCCATAATCATTGCCTTAAGGGCTAATTATGTGACTGATCTCCCTTTCACCCCATGCCCATGCCTCACAGATGTTATCAAACACTGTCTATCACCAGCCCCTAGGTGCTCTGGCTTTGGTCCCTGTGACTTTGGCCTTCCTGCCCAGGCATTTACCCTAGCTTGGCTACTCCCAGGTGTAGCTTTAAAGCTGGTCTTCTCCACCTGGACACTTGTTCTCTTACGGCTACTCCTAAGTACAGCATCCCAACCTGCATTCCTCACATGGGTACTTCAACTCCAGGCTACTCCTGGGTCCCGTGTCCTGCCCTTTCAGCTCTTGTCTCTGCCTCTGCTTGGCTTTAGGCCTCTTTGCCTCAATACCTGGGCTTCTTTGCCTGGCTCTGCCCCTTTCTGGGCTATGGACCCCCAGCCCTGATCTCTGAGCTCCTTTGTCCTATTCCCAGTTTCAAGATTTGCTTCCAGTCCTCTGGCCCTCTCTGCCCTGGTTCCAGGCTTCCCTACTCCCAGGCTTGCTCTGTCCCTGGGCTCCAAGCCTTGCTTCTAGGTTTTTGGCTCTACTTCCAGGCCTGTTGATTACTCCAGCTCAGGAGCCTGGCTGTAGCTCTGCAGCACAGGAGTTCCTCGTCCTCTGCAGTTCTCAGGGCTAGGCTGCCTGGCTAGCTCAGGCCCTGGATTTATGTGCCTCAAATCCAGCACCCTTCTTGCAAGATGTCCTGCTAATTGGGCCCTGCCACACCTTCAGGCTGCTTCTCCCTCAGCCTCTTTCCTCTTAAAGTTACAGGTGTGCAAAGTACCCTGTCACAACAAGACATAACACTCTAACCTGCTATAGGAAAGGCAAGGGAACCACAGCTGCCAAAGTCCTGTTTCTATAGAAGTTGTTAATATACACTTAAGAGATCTCAGGGAACTATACTGCTTCTTATCCCAGAGCTAACATATACAGAGCTAGCATGGAAAGCTATGCATGATGGTTCATGGGGTATATGTGCATGGTGAACTTTCTCACTAGGAGGGTAGTAAAGCACTGGAACAGGTTACCGGGGGGGGCGGGATCTCCATCCTTGTAAGTTTTGGGACCCAGCTAGACAAAGCCTGGGATGATACAGTGGGGAATGGTCATACTTTGAGCAGTGAGTTGGACTAGATGACTGCCTGAGGTCCCTTCCAACTCTAATTTTCAGTATTTCTCTGTCTTCCATACAGATCTATCCTAAGACCACTAAAGGTCTCATCCTACCCCATCTTTTTCTCTCTCTCCCATTAGCACCTACAAACACATGTACTTGAATTGTTCACACATTTTAAAAGAAGTGAACAAGCCAAATAATATATCTTAGCATAGCTGAATATCTGACTCATTGTGAAAAACCTTTCATTGTCAGGAACTATTTCTGATATCTCTTTTACTATATCTGCTATTATAATTGTAAGATATTATTTTGCTTTTTCAATCATAATTACTGACCCAAACAAGGGGGAAACAATGTTTAACAAGAGAGCAGAGGTATTCTGCTTAAAGTGACTGACCTATTCATGTGCTTTCTAAATGACCAGAGGACTTTCACAGGCAGAAATGTCAGTTTTATGTTAGATTTATTGTTTCATTCAAAGGTCACCAAAGTCTGCCCAGCTGTCACTTCACTTCCTTTTTTTTGCACAAAAGCCTTAGCCTACAATGTGCTTATTGGTCATGAGGAGGACAACTGAGCATTGCTGCAAAAGCCTGTTTGCTGAAAAGAAAAAAAAAGTTGATTCATCCTCAATATCAGGTGAAATCCTGTGTTTTTCATGTACTTTGTAACCTTCTGTATGAAGACTTTTTATCCAGCTGACTGATAATGAAAATGCTTAAGAGATGAGTGTATTCAGAATTTAAACTTAGCACTTATTTATCAAATAATTAGATACCTAACTGCCTCTTGCTGTAAGTATAATAATCCCTCAGAGAGATGAAAGGTTCAACTGATTGACTTTTTTAGTTAAAATATTTGTAATGAAAAAGAAATAAAAAACAATCTATCAAAAACAATTTTTTGCAGGAAATATGAGAATTAAAAAATCAACAACCCACAAATTGAAGAAGTCCTCAGTTTCTACATGAACAGCCTTCAACTTTTAATAAATGAAAAACCATAACTTCTGAAGGAAATAATTTTGGTGAAAATAAATAGCTTCTGCAACAAGGTCTGTTCACCAGTCCTAACACAGGTGAACAGGTGAACACATATTTGTCAGAGGGGGGGATAATGAATATACACCCATGTAAAACATTCATGGATTTGGTACTTCTGTACATCCATTACATGTAGGGATTTTAGGAGGGGCTTTAATTTCTAGCTGAGGTTCCATAACACAAGAAGTAAAGACTTAAATTCTTACAGGATGTGTAATAAAGAATGAGTGATATAAACCTAATAGGAGTAAAAGAAAGGAAACTATATGGCTGTGAAGTTTTATTAAGGAAGAGAAACATTTGAATTTTTTTGTTCTCCATCTCTTCTTCCCAGGTCAGTTAGCATGCCCCATTTCTAGGGACTGAATCAATATGCTGCAAACATTCAAAGCAATGTATTTTTTTACAAGCATGCTGTTGTGATCACTTGCAAACCCAGTGGTATGACAACCAGGAGAGATTTCAAGAATGATTACACTGCTTATTCCAGTCTTTCAAGTACTATCAGATTTACTATTTTATGTAAGGGGCCAAGAATCTAGAAAGGTTTACTGTGAAGAAAGTTCACATCCCAAATGCAGGGCTCAAATTTCAGTACACCTTTTTCTAGCATGTAGCCTCTTAGCACATCTCTTACTCTTCGGTTAGGATGACAGGAGTTATGACAGCTGTTCTTAATACAAAAAATACAAGCAGACTATTCAGTTGTCAACACAACAGACATTATTTCATGGAAGAAAATAAAGATATTCTGATGATACCACACAGCTACATTTGCATCTGATAACTCAGGAGGTTTTGCTTTCCTTAGATAATTCTTCTTATTGTTTTGCAGAACAATTTCTCAGATAACCTGTATAGACATCTACAAAGAAAGAATGGTTTACAGTCCATCTAGAGCTAGGAAATACTATTTGAAATCCTGATGCGCTACAGACTAAGAGATCTCTGGCAAAATACCTGAGAAAGTACATGGATTGAATGTAATGGTGGTATAGAGAGGGGCCAGCCCAAAGCTTTCTGGATTACTCCACACAGTATTCTCAACATAAAGTCTCTGCTGGAGTCCATTGATAGAGTGATTAACAGGGGGCTTGTCTATACCACATCAGCAATTGATCCTAGGGAGGATGAGACTAAACATATCACACCCATGTCCTGCCTAGCCAAGTGTGACATGCTTCAGTTCTGGACATTTGCCTATGAGGCTGCTCTTGATTTGTCCCTATGCCCAATCTTGAGCCTTCTTTTTCTAGCAGGTGTGAGCACAGGGGCTGAGGAGAAGCCTCACAGGTGGACTTAGGGCAATTGAATTTGTCACCAGACTCAGGTTCTCATGGGGCATGCTCAATTGTTTCCTTCCCTTCCTGACAGTGTGTGGACAAGCCCCAGGATGCCTGCAGGATACCAGATTGGCCAATCAATAGCTCAGAAAATCACAATACAAGTATGAAGTAGGACAAGCTGCGAATCTGGATTTGTATGGATCCACTGGAACCAGTAACAGCTAAATGTAGCAGACAGACTGCTGCCACTCTTGTTGGAATAATAGGAAACAGTAAGAGACCCAGGCATGCATACCAGGACTGGAAAAATGTGGTCATCTTGCCGTCTGGTCTTCACTGCTCCTGCATAGAATCCTGAGGCTTATGGAGGAAAGTGCTTTTCACCCACTTGGAGGAGAATAAATGAGGGATTCAGAGGTGCAATATAGTTTCATAGTTTGTAGGGTCAGAAAGGACCTGAGCAGATTATCTAGTCCGACCCCCTGCCATGGCAGGAAAGAGTACTGGCGTCAAACGACCCCAGCAAGATGTACATCCAGCCTCCTCTTAAAGACCCCCAGGGTAGGAGCCAGCACCACTTCTCTTGGAAGTTGGTTCCAGACCCTAGCCG
>NW_017728886.1:21725697-21729842 GCF_001723895.1 Crocodylus porosus
TTGCAGCCTATTCCTCCCTTCTAGTGTGCCCACATCCCCCCACATCTTAGTGTCATCAGCAAATTTGAACAGGGTGCTTTTTACACCCTCGTCCAAGTCACTGATGAAGATGTTGAACAGTGTGGGCTCGAGGACCGAGCCCTGCAGAACCCCAATGCCCACATCCCTCAAGGTCAAAAATGACCTGTCCACCATCACTCTTTGGGTGCGGCCCTCCAGCCACTTGGCGACCCATTTGACTGTGCAGGTGTCGACACCACAGTCCCCCAGTTTCTTAATGAGAATGGGGTGAGAGACAGTGTTGAAGGCCTTCCAAAAGTCCAGGAAGACTACCCCTGCATCTAAGGATTTGGTGACCTGCACATAGAAGGCCACCAGGTTGGTTTGACAGGACCTGCCTCTAATGAAGCCATGTTGGTTGCCCCTAAGCATAATCTCCCCTGCTGGCCCCTTGCGGTCATGTGCCAGAATAACTCTCTCAAAAAGCTTGCCCAGGATTGAGATAAGACTAACTGGCCTATAGTTTCCTAGGTCCTCCTTCCTCCCTTTCTTGAAGATGGGAACCACATTGGCCCTCTTTCAGTCCTCTGGCACCACACCAGAGCACCACAAGTGCTTGTAAAGCCATGCCAGGAGTCCCGCAATGACCACAGCTAATTTCCTCAATAATCTGGGGTGGAGATTGTCCAGACCAGCTGATTTGAATACATCCAGTTGCTCCAGAAGTTCCCTAACTAGTTCCTCACTAACCCTTGGCCTAGATGCGCCTCCCTTGGTGTGTAAGGGGGACCCAGAGCAGGGGTAGCTGTTCCGGTCCCTGCTCCAGAAAATGGAGGCAAAGAAATCCTTACATATGTTAGTTTTGTCATCTGGTGTGACGACCAAATTTCCTAGCTTGTCCTGCAGGGGCCCCACGTTACCTGGAACCCTCTTTTTCTCCCCAATGTATTTAAAAAAGGACTTCTTGTTGTCCTTGATCCGGGAAGCTAGTCCTAATTCCATCTCCGCTTTGGCCTTCCTGACCGCCCCCCTGCATCCCCAAGCAACCACAATATAGTCTTTCCTGGTGATGGCCCCTCCCTTCTATTGGGTGTATGCCTCGCTTTTAGCTAGAAGACATTCCTGGATGCTTTTGGTGAGCCATGGGGGCTTTTCACCCTCCTGCTCCCTTTGATCCGTGTTGGGATTACCTCCCTTTGGGTTTGGATGATCCATGTTGGGATTACCTCCCTTTGGTATCATACTCCATTCTTTTTTTTTCCTCCTCAAATGCCTTCAGGCTGCTGATCCAGCATTCATATGTGAAGAAGCTTTCTCCTGCTTTCTTTTAATGGATGGAGGAAGAGACTGCATAAACAGGCTTTGTTTGCATGGGCCATACCTCTTAAGACAATGCAAATACTTTATTTGTTTTGGATTAAAATTCCTTTAGGTTTTGATATTGGGTACTTAATTCCTGTTTTCATTATTGTGTAGCTAAAGAAAAATTGAACTGTCCTTAATGTACCTCAAGTGAGAGATTTAACATGATGTTGTGCTCCATCACGTGTCCCCGGATGATAAAGCTGGAGATGGATTGCACTCCAAGCAAGGAAGCGGGCAATGTTGGAAGTATGCTTTGGGTAGGATAGGTTCTTGTTAAGGTTTTCACATGTCTTTTAATCTCTTATATACATTTCTTATATACATGTCTTTTAATTTCTTATATGCCATTCTGGTGATGAAAATCCAAGCCCAACATTTCTGTTGAATGTAATGGGGACTTTTGCCTGAAGCTGCAGCCCATGAACATTCCCTTTTTTTCAGCACTGAAGTGCTGAAATCCATACAGCTATGGGAGCCTAAATCTGCCATCACAAGAAGACAAGACAGTAGTCAATACCAGTGGCACTTCACTATGGTCACTGAAGGCAGCCAGAGAGCTGACTAATTAATAACAAAGTCCCTGTGTTAACTTTCACAGACCTAAAATAATTGAGTTGGCTGCAGATGCTTTTGGACTGAGCTAGGCAGGTCCAGAGATATCTATGATTTTGGCAAGGCATTTCTTCATGGAGGCATTTTCCCTTGGAGCTGGAGGTGGACCTATTGGAAAGCATCCCTGGATTCTGGGGGATTTATTAATGATGGACAGCACACTAAGAGCATGATGAATCAAAAGAGGAAGGGTGGCATTGGATGAGGCATCAAAGGAATACTGGTCTGTTTAAGAGAGTTATTCATGAAATTTTAAGAACTGATTAAATAAACACTCTTTTAAATAGGAATGATCTTGCCTTTGGCCGAGACTGAGACTAGATGGCCTCCAAAGTCCCTTCTAGCTCTACTTTTCTATAAAGCTGTGTTGTTCAAGTCAGCAGGTGGAGCAATAGAGGAAAAAGGCCTAATGTCCAAGGTAATTTTGAGATGAGTGTTTTACTTGTTATTTGCTTATTATTGATTTATGGTTGTGTCTTCTCCAGCTAATGCCATTTTCCCTTTGTCTGAATAAAAGTTTGGATTGTTTGAGTCACAGGCACAATACTACTTGCAAGTCAGAAAGTATTTGGCTACTATTCAAGTTTCTGGGTGGAAGCTCAAAACAGTTGTGTTATATAATTTTAGGAAGAATCCCTAGAATCTGAACCCAGCCCTTGTAAATGCTTATAATACCTAGCAATCAAGTTACATTACATCCCTAATATTGTATAAGCAGTTAGAAGAATAAAATTACACTGTCTTGCCTAACCAGTTTAGCCTTTCCACTTTACTATTATTGGCATTATTTTTTCTGAGGCTTTTCATAAATTGTTTAGAAAGGAATGCTATATTTCACTGAAATTGCCTATTTGATCATGAAATCTGAGGGTATAGACTGCCTTTATGTTTTGTGTTTCACTGCCTAGCAAAATGAAAACCAAAAAAAAAACAAAGTGTCATCATTGTTCCCATCATCACCAACAGCAACAGTATTTAAATGCATAGGACTGGAAGGAACTTCCTGGGCTATCAAGTTCAGGCTCCTCCTTTCAGAGGCAATTATTGCAAAAAAAAAAAAAAAAATCCAAAACACTAATAACACTATAAAATCAGGTGTATCCCACAATCTCGGTGTACCCTAACCACAGACCTATAAAATCAGTCTCTAAACTTCACTGTTGGAACTGTTCTCACTGGTATAGTCATAGGGTCAAGGGTCAAAAAAGTGAAATTGGCTGCTTAGGGCACTCAGGTAGATCTCCAACATCTCAGGTGAATATCCATATTGTTCAGATATTATTCTGATAGAGGCTATCTGTATTTTGTTCAGGAAAAATTCCAAAATGTCTCATTTTCATTCTGCAGCAGAAGGAAACCAAATTTCAAAACCTTGAAAATCTGTGAAGTGGAAGTCACATTTTCCAGACAGTATTCCACTTCCTAATTTCTACTTATACACTATTGATAAAATATATAGTAAAATAAAAGAATAAAAAAGAATATTGCATGAAATCTCTGAGGAGTCCTTTGCATTTTTTCTTTTTCTTTTTTTTTTAAGAAATACACTTCCTACCCGATTATCTCAGTTTTTAGAACATTCAGATGCTTAGCATTTGAATTAGCTGACAATGATCTTTTTTTAAAAAGGAGATTGCTGGTGTATAAAAATAATGAGTAAGCATAAAAGCTCTAAAGAGAAAAAGAAAAAAAATGAATGGAAAAGAAGTATCCATTTAAAGGGCTGACATAATCTATGTAACCTGGATGTCACCTCTAAGGAAGTCAGTAGGAGATTATGTCCTGAGACCATAAGTAGTTGCTTGCTTTCTTAGCTTTTGCATTTTATTCACTTGCGTACTCCAAAACATACCAATAAAGTTAGAAGGATGCCATTATTCTTCAGCTTCATTATGACTTCCTACAGTGTGAAACTTTAAGTAATATCCTTAGAAAATGTTCAATTTTCTGTCCCACCCTTGCACAATGCTGAATGCCTCATTATGTTCCTTTAAAACGGTAAACTTAAATGACCATGCTCAACTGAGGTCTGCACAGTTCAGCAATAAAAAAGCTTGTCCCAGTTGGTGATTACATGCTATAGCTAGTTTCACATCGTCACGGATGGCCCCGCGAGCGGCCGTGAGCTCGCGAGTGCCCCTTTGCCGTGCCAATTAGGGTGGTCTGGC
>NW_017728886.1:21730727-21742171 GCF_001723895.1 Crocodylus porosus
CCCCCTCCTGGCCACATGACCTGCCTGGTTGCCCTAGCAACCCCCATCTGTGTTGCTCCAGGGTGCTTCAGCAGCCCTATTCCTCCTGCTAGTAGCAGGCACCCTGGTGCCCTGTTACACCTCTCCCCTTCCTGGGGCATCTCCTTAGGAGCGGGGCGTGGGAGTGCCCCGCAACACACATATTCAAATCTTCGCTATTATTTGTTTTTCTTAATAGTGTATTTATTCAAGCACCATCAAGGATTTGTGTGTAAACATCACTGAACAAAAATGGACCACAAATCACCATTGGTGCAAGGACTTTATCTGCACTGGTAAGCCATAGATAAAGTTATCCAGTGGGAATTTTGAAACAATATAGCTAACAGGTTAGACTCTAGAATGTTCCATAAAATGCAGGATTGTTCCTTGTCATAAATATTTACAGATAAAGCAATGAAAAAAAGAAAACAGCCCATGACAAGAATATATCTATCTATAGATATATGTATATCTATAGATAGATATAGATATATGGCTTAGGGTGAGTAGGATTATAATAGTGCTGAAAGTTGTCAGGCCAGATTGGAACCTCAATGTACTTCGCAAAAACAGACAGTAAAATTACTACCCTAATAACCTTATAAATTACTTAGAAATCAAGCCATACCTAAGACTATGACAAAGAAGGGGGGAAAATGAGGACAGATTCAAGTAACAAAGATGATCTCTCACATTACATAGGTTAGCTATGCCACATCTTCTTGGTTCTGCATAATTTGCCTTTTTTTTTTTAACCAATAAGGAAATAATACAAACTCTTCCTAACAGACATGTAGATTAGCCTTTATTGCTTGTCTTTCAGGAGTTACAGCAGAAGTCTGTCTAAGAGAGACCTGACAGAGGAAAAGGCAGGGATCATTTGAAAATAAGGTTGAAATGTGAATACTGTACTAGAGTATAGAACTACAGTAGAGGGAAATTACTATGTTATAGGCCAATCTGTAGAAAGCAGAGACACTCTCTAAATCAGGGCTGTCCAACTCTAGCATAATAAGGGGCCACATATGCTGGTATGCCACATGGGATACACACTACAGGGGTCCTCTGTATTCACAGGGTACACTGGTTGCACATGGTTCCCCTACCCCTGTTTTGCAGGCTGCAGGGGCAGCAGCATGCAGCCCCCTTGCCCTCTGCCATGTTGGCTGTGGCAGAGGCACCGATCTCCCCACCACACGGGCTGCATAGGCAGAGTGCAGACCCCCAGGGCCCTTCTTCACCACGTGGCAGCAGGAGCCCACAGGCCACATGTTAACTGCCTATGGGACATATGCAGCCCACATGTGGTTCACAGACCATATGCTGAGCCCTCCAGAGACTCCTGTGGTCTGCAATCCACATGGACAGCCCTGCTCTAAACTGAGGTCACAGGGTTGTATAGGGCTCTAGGTGAGCAGTGCTCAATAAAAAGTAGCTTCTTATAGTGGAGATAACTTCATTCCTCATACAACAGAAAGACCATTTCCATGGTTGTCCATTTTTACTTCCCACTAAGCGCTAGACTCATCATCCACAGTGTGCTGCTACATGTATTAATGCGTAAGTGGCAGATATAAAACATTGATTTGTGTAAAGCAAAAGTTTGCTTTAGGCATATTGTAATTTCATTAATAAGAATTTCTTACCACATAATTAAATGTGGCAAGTCATTTGTACTAAAAATGGTGTTTCACGATATATTATAATGTTTTTTTCTCCACTGTCTTTACAACCTCCATATCAGGAAGAGACTTGTAGCACATGTTACACAGGATCTGGATATGGAGGGTTATTTCGTTTCTAAAATATATCTTGTGGGTTTGGCAAGTGACATGGTTCTATCCTACACCTCCAGGAATTCAACAACTTGTCTAACATTTGCACCTTTTTGTGTTCACTTTTTCTTCCATACATATAAAATTCTTTATTGATTCAGTGTTAGATCACAGCAAAGACTGTTCATTTTCCCCTGATAAGCCCATGATTTATTGTGAAGTATCAAATATTTATTAATCATTTGAGCTCAGGATATGAAATAATTTTTCAAGTTGTCCAGCTGAGGCTGTCCAGTTAAATTTTCCCATCAATTGTATGAGATGGTATAAACTTGGCCCTGAATGTCAATCTGTCTTCAGGCACAGTTTTAATTTCAGTCTCAACTTCTGTATCAATGCCTAGACAGTGAGTTATGAATTTTCAGTCTCCTAGATGGCTAAGTCCTTCACAAGTTCACTTCTGATATCAGGAATGAAATCAATCAGAATTGTCCCAGACCAATATAATATTTTTATTTTTTTTAAACAGTCCCAGCCATCTCCTCCAGAGCTGGAGCTCAGATCTCATGCAGGATTCACAAAGACATTAAATATGTCTCTCGCTCTCTCTCGCTCGCTCGCTCTCTTTTAACTGGGATTTTTCCATTTTGAAAAGTCTCACTCCACTGTACTAGAAATCAATTTGTATCTGCAGAGAAGGGATCCTTTCAAGCAAACTCATTCCCTTAATAATTCCCATGGGCAAAAGACAAACACCATTATGAAACTGCTTTCCAAAGTGACAGCTTTAATGGCAGAAAACACTATTAGTACCTAATCCAATCCCAAACTGATGTGATTGTTGTAAACAAGAAGGAAGAGAATCAATTAAGTGTATTGCTTTACACTGATTGAATTAAGAAAACAAGGATTTTCCTTCTATAGATTTTTTGGATTATATTGTTATAAAGCCAGCCAACTTCCAATGTCAGTCCTTTGATTAAAAAATACCTTCAGCAGATGTAGTTTCTAAAGAAGACCTTGGACAATTTCTAGTTACACTGTTCAAGAAGCTGAACATTTCTTAACACAGATAAATGCATCTAACTACATCAAATATTTATTTATTGAAGGACTGGATTTCCTAAACACTCCAACTGTTTTTGCACCAAGTCGATAGCAAGGTGATATTTATAACAATAGATTTTATTTGCTTGGTAAAATATGAAGTACAAGATTAAGAAAGAAGGTTTTTGAATGGAAAGTTGTTTGTGTTCACAGCAGAAATGTTCCTTGCTTCCTTTGGATCAGTTATCAGTCTGGGGTTCACATTCTGAAATTATTACAATACAATGAAGCTTAAAATAAAATCATGTAAATGAAACAACTATTTGTAGAAAATAAACTTAAAACAAACTAAAAAGAAAATTTTCTTTTTTTCTTTTTCTTCATTCTTAGCTTCAGGATCCAAACGTGGGCAAATATGAGCTTCTAACAATTGCATATTTCTATGAGACAGATCATCAGCTGTTACAAGTTGTCATAGCTCCCTTAGTCTGAGCTATTGATCTGCACCAGAAGCAAGTTTCATCTTTTCAGGGAATTTTTAAACTACAAGAAAAAATATCTACCTATCTGTTCCTGTACTGATTTGAAAAGATGTGCTTCTCATCCCAAGAGCAAATGTAGCATTACAGTAATTTATTTAGGGGATAAAAAAAAGCAAATCAGGTTGTGCAAGGCAAACAGTCACATGTCAAGGGGAGTTTTAGCTCTACTTGATAATAAAAGTATAATAATTATCATGCTTGGTCAGACCAAAACTCCATCTAGCCCAGTACCCCATCTCTGACAGTAGGAAGCCACAGGTGCTGCAGTGGAAGAGTATCAGAAACAGGGCATGTGTAGAGGTGTTCATCTCCTATCCTACCTCCCCAGTCATCAAAAGTAGCTTACATCCCTAATCGCTGTGATTAATTGCTCCTGATGCATCTTTCCTCCATAAATTTATCTAATCCCTTTTTGATAAAATAGTATTTTAAATTCTTTTTATACAGGGTGATCCAACCTAAAATTAGAGGGGTGTCTAAGGGCTGTAAATCACCCCGTATTTTTTTTCATTTTTCCCTGATACTATAGCTCCTGATCCCCATCTGTTACCGAATAGACTAACTTCATTGACTTTTGTGAGGCCATTCTGATGTATGTAACTGATCCACTGAAATTAAAGGGTGTATAAGGTGAAGAGCATTTTCTAAAAGACTGAGTTCCCTCAAGTCTCACCTAGGTCCACAGGAGCTGAGATTACTAAACCACTTGAAGGAAGAAGCTCTAAATCAAGAGAGTATTTTGTTTCTTCTCCTGCATATTTTTGACATCCTGATGCTGCTAGGAAGAAACCATGTTCATCAAGACAAATAGAAACAACCAACCCTTCCTGTGAATCTGGAATTATGACTTCGTTTACTCTCAGATCTCAGGAATGAAAGATGATTAACTCACTACCAAATTAGGTCATATGATGAAACAGTCTTTGGCTTCTGGCTGATGTTCATGGAAAGGTGCTTTGGGATCTGATGCATGATCCCCACAATTGTGCTTCCAGTCATGCCACACATGGAGGTATGATTATAGGACTGATGATCAGACTCCATAGAGCAGAAGTATGCTTTCACTCCATTCAGAGACAGAAGACTTCTTTGTTTTGAGAAGGCTGCATCTGTATGAATAAAAGAGTAAAAGCTCTTGGATGTCAGAAAATTGTTATCTGGGTTACTGGTTCTCTTTCTCTCTCTTTCCTTTAAGTGCTGAATGATGCATTTCCTTTTTCATATATTAAGATAAATACCAAGCTATAGCTCCACTAAGAAGCCTTATCTTTCAGACATGGGAATCCAGGCTTTTGTTTGGTTTTACCATTAACAAAAAATATCTCTCTGCTTAAATCTTGTCAAAATTTTCATTCCAAAAAGTATACATGATTATTAATAATAACATTGGTTCCAGCAATGGAGTCCATATGTTGGATAAGACCGTTGGTCAAACATTTGATTGAACAATATGTGATGTTCAGCTTAGTACTGTTAACACCTGACTGGAAACACTTTTTCTCCAGGATTATAAAATTACATTTGCAGGTCCAAGTTTTATAAGTCTTATGCTTCTCTAAGTTTGGCAGAAATTGTATCTAATAACATTAATTCATTTTAGGACTTATGAGACATATAGTATACCTGATTTCCATAGAGATATTGCAAGATTTTTTTCTCCTGCTATGGGGAATTATTTCATTGTTCTATTTTTACTTTTCCTGGATGTTTGTATGGCATGTATTGTTTGGTTTCTATTTAGGTTTTCCTCTAAGAAGCCTCATTATCAACTGCACTTTATAGACACATTAGGTGAATTATATTTCCCTTTGTTCATCTGAATGGCAGTTTTCTAACCATATACCCCATTTATGACCCCAGCTTTCTCTGGCTGCATACACTTGCATGCGTAGACTGAGCTACACTATATAGGCATATAGCAAATCACAGGTCCTAGAAAAAGGTGACAGAGAGGAAGGGCACTGACATATTTTAGCCCTAGTAGTTGAGTGGCAAGGTGATTTGGCTAAAGACATAGGTTCCCCTTGTGAAGAAGAGATTTAATCTGCATATCTCCAACTTTTTAGCCCAGGGTCCTAACCACCACACTCTATCCATCACTACATAGACCCCTCTCCAGTGTATCTTCTGAGGCTGAGCCACTGTCCCTTGCATTTGCAAATAGCTAGACTGTTCTCAGTGGTGGCAGCTGACAGAGCAAGGAGCAAGTCTCAAGTTGCAGCAGAGGAAGTTTATTTTAGATATTAGGAAGAATTTTCTCACTAGCAGGATAGTAAAACATTGGAACAAGTTACCCAGAGAAGCTGTGAGATCTCCATCCTTGGGCGTTTTTAAGACCCAGATACACAAAGTTTTGGCTGGGATAATCTAGATTCATAGATTCATAGATGCTAAGGTTGGAAGGGACCTCAACAGATCATCAAGTCTGACTCACTGCCTAGACAGGAAAGAATGTTGGGGTCAGGTGACCCCTGCCAGATGCCTATCCAGCCTTCTCTTGAAGAGCACCACCTCCCTTGGAAACCCATTCCAAATTTTGGCCACCCTTACCATGAAGAAATTTTTCCTGATATCTAGCCTAAATCTGTTCTCTGTCAGTTTGTGACCATTGTTCCTTGTTACCCCAAGAGGCACCCTGGTGAACAGAGCATCTCCGGTTCCTTGCTGCATCCCCCTAACAAATTTGTAGGTGGCCACAAGATCACCTTTCAGTCTTCTCTTGTGGAGGCTGAAGAGGTCCAGGTCCTTCAGTCTCTCCTCATAAGGCTTGTCCTGTAAGCCCCTAACCATACAAGTGGCCTCCTCTGGACCCTCTCAAATCCATCAACATCCTTCTTGAAGTACAGTGCCCAAAACTGGATGCAGTACTCCAACTGCAGTCTGACCACTACTGCACAGAGGGGAAGTATCACCTCTTTGGTTCTATTTGTCATGCATCTACTGATGCATGATAAATTATGGTTAGCTTTGCTGATGATTTCATCACAGTGATGACTAATGTTCATCATGTCCACTGTGACTCTAAGATTGCTTTCTGCTTCTGTGCTGCAGAGAGGATCACTTCCCAGCCAGTAGGTGTGCTGGTTATTTTTGCACCCTAGGTGCAGCACTCTGCACTTGTCCTTGGTGTACTGCATCCTATTGTGTACTGCCCACTTTTCTAACCTGTCCAGGTCTGCCTGCAATCATTCCCTACCCTCCAGAGTGTACACTTCATACCACAATTTAGTATTGTCCACAAACTTGGACAGAGTACACTTCACACCCACATCCAAGTCACTGATGAAAATATTGTAGAGTACAGGTCCAAGGACCGAACTCTGTCGGACCCCACTATCCACATCCTTCCAAGTCAATACCTACCCATCTACTACCACTCTCTGGATGCAACCATTAGGCCAATTTGCCACCTACTAGAGACGATTACACAGTCCTGGAAGGATGTGAGTAGTGGGGTCCCACAGGGTTCAGTCCCTGGACCTGTACTCTTCACTATCTTCATCAGTAACTTGGATGTGGGTGTGAAGTGTACTAGCTGAAGATGGTCCTGCTTTGAGCAGAGGGTTGGACTAGATGACCTCCTGAGGTCCCTTCCAACCTTAATTCTATGATTCTGTGATTTACAAGTCATTTGGTGAAGTGGATGGAGGGCTGTGCAATAGGGAAGATTCTGTCCCAGTGGGAGAAAGAACCTGGGACTTGCTCCCTTCTAGGTTAGCAACCAAGGCACTGAGTTATGCAACTTCTGTGTAAGAAACAGGGTGTTGGCAGTCTAGCCTGATGGCTAGACCACCAAGGAAAAGCAGGGCCTGGTGGCTGGGTCAAAGGGCAGAAGCCATATACCAAAGCCAGAGGGAGATCCAGAAGTGGAGCCCATGACACAGTCTAACGTTAGGATCTTGGAGTCAGATGGTGAGTACAAATCTGGAGGGCAATCCAAAAATAGGCCCCACAAAGGATAGGAGACCTAATGTGGCTAGTGTTGGTGGTGGAGGCGGGCCAAGCAGGGAGCTCCCATAGGTGGTGTCAGTAGTGGGATGGGGTGGGGGTGAGTGCCACCTGCAGGTGCCACTGGCAGCATTGGTGGTGCTTCTTTCGGGGGGGTGCAGCACCAATCTCAGGGGGTGCACATGCACCCCCTTAGGCCCAGATCCACTGATTCAAGCCCTGGCTCCCCAATCCAAAGCCTCACTGCAGAGGGTAATTGCCAGGTACCCCACTATATCTCCTCTGAGGAAACAAGGACATTAAAAATCAAAATAGTAAAAAAAATAATTACAATAATTTGCTGGGACATCACAAGCTTTTTGCACTATGAATGGACCTGACTTCAGAAAGTAACTTTCACTCTTGATCCTGAATACTTGAGTTCCTCAGCTATCAAAAGTCTACAACAGTAAAAAGTGAAGGATCTTGTTTTAACAATATGCTTTTTCAGTGGTATTATTCACCCAGAGGTATATGTACAGTTTCAGATGAGGCGTTGTCTTGGGTAAATAGGCTGTCTTCCAAAGTACATTGAAACTTAAGGATCAACAAATCTGGAACGCAAATCCTTGTGACTGCTTATATAATTCTGCTTATATAATTCTCTTTAATTAGAATTTCCTGTTTTAAAAGAACTATTCTTCCATAATTCATGGCATGTGTCAAGAATTTGGGGCTTTATTGCTATTGCTACTGGTCCTTATACGAGAGAACTGTAACATAACAGGTATAAGAAAAAAAAACAACAAAGTTATATGTATTAGAAGTCCATATTCTAAAGGTGGGAGATGGGGGGGGGGGAACCCTAATCACTTTCATATGTCTTCCAAATAGCAGCTAAGGTTGTCTAATGCATGATGTGTATATAATGAACCAGGTCACAAGACAAACAAAAAAACTTGTATCTTTGGCATCGATCACCTCTGCAACAATTCAAACCCAACTTCTTCAGAAATTAATATGCCATCAACATGATCTCCACTTTAACACATAGTGATGTTAATTTTGTTGTAATCGCTGTAATTTACATCTGACACCTGGGATTATCCCCAAGGAGTTCAGTCTGGAGTCAGTGTCTTGTAAGGATTGATGACCACTAAAGTAATGGCATCATTAAATTTAAAGGAACAAAGAAAAAAGCCAACATTTTACTAGGGTTCATTTAACCCTAAAAGAAAGCAGCATTAAAACTTTCACCCCTACTTAATCATGCAATAACATTTTTGACAAAGTGTCATTTCAGTGGCCTTCTAAGGAATCACTTAGAATGGTATGCAGTCAATGCAGTATATTTATATCAGCCTTTAAAGGCTGATACAGCTCCAGTATGGGATTAACTGTGTTTTGGTGAGAAATAGTGATGTGTCAAGTTAGCTAAGCATTTAAAAATCAATTTAAGCCTTCATTAGAACAAATATTTCATCCTTTCTGACACCCTGAGAATGGCAGAAAATAAAGATGTGTGTGTAAACAAATCAACAATTTATTTTTCACTTTTCTGTTTTTGTTTTGTTTATTCATAAACCAAATGTCCAAAGCATAGAGCAAAAAGAATCAGTAAGCAGGAGTAATTTAACATTTATGAGATCACACTGACTTCTCCAAAAGATTTTGTAGGTATGGGATCATCGCACCCTAAGCTAGTGTAAATTATCATTGCCCCATTCAAGTAAATGCAGCTACTGAGATTTACCCCAGTTGAAGGTCCAGTATTTTTATTCACAACACAGTGTATTCAGAATTGACTAGCTTCTGTGAATTCTGTTGCTACTACTTGTAAATTGAAGAAAAATGGAAAGGTTTACAAGGGACATCAAGGATCACCTAGCCCAACCTCCTGTAGGAAAGCTAATCCTAAAAGATCACTACCAAATGCTTGTCCAAACTCCTCTAGAAAACATGTAATGAAGGAGACACTAAAACTTCCCTGAAGAGTCTGTTCTGCTGCCTGGTTGCTCTAACAGTAAGGAAGTTTGTCCTTACAGTTAATATGAATTTGCTTTGCTGCAATTTAAAGTCATTACTTTGTGTCCAGCCCTCTATAGCAAGGCAGAACAGCTCTTCTCTTTTGGCAGCCTTTCAAATATTTAAAAACTGTTATCCTGCCCCTACTCCCCTTTAATCTCCTTTTCTCTAAGCTAAACATACTTAGATTTCAAAAGTGGAACAACGAGGGTTTTAGTTCTCAGTGGTGGTGATGTGTGCGGTGGCAGCTGGGTCAGCAGCAGCAGCAGCAGCTATCACTCTTGCACCCTGGTTGTCCACTCCTCATTACCCTACTACTAGATTTCTCAACCTTTCCTCATACAGCTTGTCTTCCTACCACCATCTCCAACTTTTCCACATCCTTCTTAAATTATGGAGCCAACAGCTTCACACAATATTCTCAGTGGATCCCAACCTAGTAGAGTGGTACTATCACAGGGGCAGGCAAAATACAGCCCACGGGCTGGATCCGGCCCACCAGGCCTGTACCAGTACCCTGGAGCCACGAGCAGGGGGTCGGGGGGAGAGGAGAGGGGAGGGTGTGCGCAATGAGGGAAGGAGAGAGACGAGGAGTACTGAGGGAGAGAGAAAGAATGTGTATGTTCATAGGGAGAGTCTCACAAGCACACACTGCCAGATCCCCAACTGAAAGATATGTATATATATTTATAGATATATATAGAACTGAAATAGATGGTGGGGAAATAGATACTAAAATATATATTATTTCTTAAAGAAGAAAAGCACGACATCCAAAATGTGTACAAACTATATAAATAGTAGTGTCTTAGTTCATTAATATTTAAGGAGTTGTAATAAAAAATAAAAATAATTATAGGCATTTTACAGAAAGTCAGTTTAATTCATATTTTATATTACACTAAATCCTTAATATAACATTACAGTAAAGTAATATAAAGTTGTAATATGTAAACTCAGGCAGGATATTGAAGTTGCTTTTCAAATGGCAATTAAACTAATGATCAAGTCGTAATTTTTTGTTTTGGGTTTTTTTTTTTTTAACAGGATGTATTGTTTCAATAGAAACAAACACATACTTCTTTTTATCTTCTTTTGGCAGTAAATAATAGTATGGCCAGTAAATGTAAAGATCAGGAAAGAGAGCATAAATTTTGTTTTAAAACTAAAGTTTCTGTTACTCTAGGAACTACTTCCACAACTCAGGAAACAGTTCTGGCTCCGAGTAGTAGTGTAGTAACTTAAGGCCTGGATTTTGCAATTACTTCTGTATATACTTAAGAGAAACAGCAGTCCCTGTGAATGTACGTATGAATGAATTGTTAGGATCTACTCTGGATTTTTATATTGACTATTTAATGGTTTGTAGAATATTCTTGTAAAATGGTGAATTCAGTTTTGCTGTATAAATACCATTTATGATTGTGATAGTGTTGAAATGGTATTGAAGCCGTGATGACCCAGGAATTATATGCGAGGCAAGGATATTTATGGGTGATATTTTTATTGGACCAACTTAGACAAGTTTGGACTCTAAGGTATTCCTCATCAGCTCCACACCTTCAGAGTGCACATGGATGTAGGAGTTCTATTTCCCTAGTTTTCTTCTTCAAGAATTATGTGAGAATAAAGCAAAGTGTGTTGGAAAACATACTTTCTCATCCACAAATACTTTTAATTGTATCCCTGAGGGACCCACAACTAGGAATAGTGACCAGTGACTGCACAACAGATTGCTGTTCATCCTAGCTTGGGCCAGGTTGTGTTAAAAGCTATTGTCTTAATCTGTGAATTGCTCTAGTATTTATCCCAGGTCTGTCTGCTCAGTAGAAGCCAGACCTTAGCACATGTAAGAGGTGCTGGTTTGACACTGCTTTATTTTCAGAGCTGCACAAACTAACCAAGCTCTTATACTTTCCCAACTCTTATACAGGATTGGCCACACAATGCTAGGCTTTTCATGTTACAACATTACCATGGCTTGAAAGTATCACACCATTGGACTTTTCTGAATAGTTTCATAGTTTCATGGTTTCATAGTAGCTAGAGTCGGAAGGGACCTAGGTAGATCATCTAGTCCGACCCCCTGCCTTGGCAGGAAAGAGCA
>NW_017728886.1:21742286-21763248 GCF_001723895.1 Crocodylus porosus
CACGGGGGAACAGGGACTCCCCCAATACCTGCTGATCCCCCCTGACCAGTTTGTAGCAGGCCACAAGGTCCCCCCTTCCAGCAAGAGTCCAAATTAATGCTATTCTTGCTGATAGCTTTGTAAAGTCTCTCCCCTGGACACTAAATCATAACTACTTAATTTTAGGCAAGTTATCAGAGAGTTCTCACACAGCAGCAAGTTTTGGCCATTACTACATATTTTAAATGGCAGCCACCTTATTTTCATTAGTCTGGGTCATGCAATTAAATTTTATATATATACGTATTAAAAAATAGTCTTTTTCCTGTTGGAAATGAATATTTCAGGATGCATTTAAGCTCTAAGAACTTTTCCCTAGCTTTATATTCAATACTCTGCTGGCTTGAATAGATGTCTGAGTTCAATAAATGCTCTAATGAACTAAAACAATTATTCAACACTATTGAGTTGATTGCGCAGACTAAGAAAGACTGGCAAAGAAGTTTAATCTTATCACATTATGCTAAAGTAGCCCTCCCAGTACAAAATGTGATCGAAGTATGTCATTTTACATATTGCTAGTGATATGTACTTCATAGTACTACCCAATCTAAAATCAACTGAAGTCAATAGAAATATTCTTGATGACTTTAGTTGTCTTTCCATCGGATCCATAATTCCAACAATCATCAAATTGAATTAGCTGCATGTTAAAAAAAGCTCATGCCACTAGATTCATAGATTGTGAGGCTGGAAGGGACCTCATAAGATCATCAGGTCCATCTCCCTGCACCAAGCAGGAAAGGCAGCTGGGGTCAAATGACCCCAGCAAGGTGACCGTCCAGTCTCCTCTTGAAGATCTCCAGGGTAAGTGATTGCACCACCTCTGGCAGGAGCTTATTCCACAGTTTGGACACCCTAGCAGTTGAGACTTTTTCCTAATGTTGAGCCTGAAATAGTCTTCCAGGTGTTTGTTACTACTACTCCTGGTTTTCTCTAAGTGTGCCATGGTGAACAGTTGTTCACCAAGCTTTTGATGTACTCCCCTGATGTAGTGGTAAGATGCCAAGTCCCCTCTCAGCCTTCTCTTTTTCAGGTTCAAGAGTTCCAGGTCCCTCAGCCTTACCTCGTATGGCTTGCTGTGCAAGTTTCTGATCATAAAGGTGGCCCTTCTCTGGACTCTCTTGAGATTTTCCACATCCTTGTTGAAGTGTGGTGCCCAGTGTGGACACAGTACTCCAGCTGCAGTCTCACCAACGCTGAATACAGCAGAAGAATCACTTCCTTGGTTTTGTTGGAGATACATTCATTGATGCATACCAGAGTATTATTTGCCCTGCTTGCTACAGGGTCACACTTTCAGCTCATATTCATACTGAGGTCAGTTATTACCCCCAGGTCTCTTTCATTCATAGTGTTGGTCAGATTGTCGTTGCCAAGCCTGTAGGTGTGCAAGGGATTGTTCTTCCCCAGGTGGAGAAGTTTATATTTCTTTATGTTAAACCTCATCTGGTTCTGACCTGACCAACTTGCCAGCCCATCTAGGTATACCTGCATCTGCATCCTATCTTCAAACTCCCCCATCACTTGGTGTCATCCTTGAACTTGGCCAGTAAGCTCTTCACCCCCACATCCAAATCATTAATAAAGGTGTTGAAAAGTACTGGATTGAGCACAAACCCCTGTGAGACACCGCTTCCCACTTCTCACCAGGATGACACAAATCTGTTCGCTATGACTCTCTGGGTCCTATCCTGCAGCCGAGCATCAGATCCCATCATGACATATTGCTGGTACAGGGAAACCAAGGATTATAATCCCACAAATTCAATTAATGGCAAGATAGGAATAAGCCATAAAGCTATTACATGTTTGTGGTTTATTCCTTTTTTTTTTTCACGCCATTAATTACACTAATGTGTAGACAGATAACTACTTGAGATGTAATTAACTGTTTAATCACATCTTAAGTGTAACTTCCTGGGTTAGAATATAAGGAAGTTGAGAGGAAAGAGACTTAACAGTGGGGGTCTACTGCATACCACCCAACCAAGGGGAAAAGCTAAACCAGGAATTCTTAAGTCAGCTCACAGAGGTAGTTAGGTCAAAGGATGTGGTCATCATGGGTGACCTGAACTTTCCAAACATCTGCTGGGAAGAGCAATCAGCCAGGTCTGATTGCTCACGTAGGTTCCTAGCCCAAATGCAGGACCTCCATCTAACCCAGGAGGTGCACAGCCCCAATAGGGGAGATGCCTTGTTGGACCTGGTGCTGGCCACGGGTAACGACCTGGTGAGGGGGCTGCAGGTGCTCAACCACCTGGGTGACAGTGATCATCACCTGCTGGAATTCACCATCTAGCGCAAGGTGGCAAAGGCCCACAGCAAGACAGCAGCCCTGGATTTCAGGAGGGTGGACTTCAATGAGCTAAGGAGAATAGTCGGGGAAGCACTGAGGTCCTGGAGGGGAGGGGAGCAAGGTGTCCAACAAGAGTGGTTGCTCCTTAAGGAGATGATCCTCCAAGCCCAAAGGGAGGTAATTCCAACATGGATCAAAGGGAGCAGGAGGGCACAAAAGCCCCCATGGCTCACCAAAAGCATCTGGGAATGTCTTCTAGCTAAAAGGGAGGTGTACACTCAATGGAAGTGAGGGGCCATCACCAGGGAAAACTATACTATGGTTGCTCTGTGATGCAGGGTGGCCAAGGCAGGCCAAGGCAGAGATGGAACTGGGACTAGTTTCCCAGATCAAGGACATCAAGAAGTCTTTTTTTAAATATATAGGGGTCAAAAAGAAGGTTCCGGGTAACATGGCAGCCCTGCAAGACACGCTAGGAAATTTGGTCGTCACACCAGATGACAAAGCTAACCTATTTAACGACTTCTTTGCCTCCATTTTCCTGAGCAGGGACCAGATCAGCCCCCTACTTGGACCCCCTCAGGCCCCAGGGGAGGCGCATGTAGGCCAAGTGTCAGGGAGGATCTAGTCAGGGAACACACCTACCAATGCAGCCTAGTATGCTGTTCACTTTCTTGGCAACAGGGACATACTGCTGGCTCATATCCATCTTATTGTCCACTGTAACCCCCAGGTCCTTTTCTGCAGAGCTGCTGCCCAGCCAGTCAGCCCCCAGCCTGTACTGTGCCTAATCACCTTCTTCTCCTCCAAGTGCTTAGAAATGGATTCCATGAGGATCTGTTCTATGACGTTTCGAGGGACTGAGGTGAGGCTGACTGCTCTGTAATTCCCTGGATCCTCCTTTTTCCCTTTCTTAAATATGGGCACTATGTTTGCCCTTTTCCAATCATCTGGGACCTCTCCCAATTGCCATGAGTTTTCAAAGACAATGGCCAATGCATTCACTTCACCCAATTCCCTCAGCACCCTTGGGTGCATCCCATTCTGCCCCATGAACTTGTATATGTCCAGGTTTTCTAAGTAGTCCCTAACCTGTTCTTTCAGCACTGAAGGCTGCTCCCTTCCTCCCTAAACTGTGCTGCCTGGTGCAGTAGTCTGGGAGCTGAACTTGCCTGTGCAGACTGAGGCAAAAAAGGCATTGAGCACTTCAGCCTTTTCTGCATCCTCTGTCACAATGTTGCTTCCCCCTTTCAGTCAGGGGCCCACACTTTCCCTGATCTTCCTCTTGCTACCCACACACTTGTACAAACCCTTCTTCTTACCCTTAACAACCTTGCTAGCTGCAACTCGAATTGCACTTTGGCCTTCCTGACTCCATCCCTCCCTGCCTGAGCCAATGCTCTTATATTCTTTCCTAGTTATCTGTCCAAGTTTACACTTCTTATAAGGTTCCTTTTTGTGATTATCTGTTCACATTTGTAGAACCTTCTATAGTGACATACAGAATTCCCATTGCTTTTAATGTATAAGGCGGGGGTGGAGGGGAGTGGAATATAATAATAGAGCAACTTCATTTTATGTATCTTAATTCATACATGTTATATTCAAAAGTCCTACATTCAAAAAAGTCCTCTGGAATATGATAAAATAGCAGACGGAGAGAGACTATAAAACCTTTAATGAAACAGAGGAAATGTTTCATCAGTCTGCTGATACAGGTAGCTTCACTTTGTGCTAGGACAGTGCCATGAAGCAGACATACAGGAAGGTTTCACCAATTGGAAGGCAGTGTCGAGGAGAATTAATACTGTGTCCATGGTAAATAGACTAATGGCAAAGCTTCCATTGACCTTCTGATTTGGATCTGAAAGTGCAAGAATTGTGAGTAGAAGGGAGGCCAATGTTAGATGAGCGAGATGCTAACGCAGAAGAAAACCCCTGTGAAGCCACAGTGGATCTGTAAAGGGTAAACAATAAACACTGTTTTGAAGTTTTTTCCCTAAAATAAAAGGAGAGTGGGTGATGGAGGTGTCTGAGAACAGAATGATATGGATTCACTTCAGAGTAGATAACATACAGAGAAATTTTAAAATGTATTTTCCTTTAGTGGTTACATTTAAAAGGTTCTTTTAATATGTTCTTGTTCTCAAAAGGGAAATAAAAAATCTGTTATTGCAATTGTATGAGATCCTAACAAGCCATTAGAATACCCCCAAATGATTTCCACAAAGCATTCTTTTCCTATTCCTATTCATGGATCACTGACACAATAGAGCATAATAGAATCCAAAAGACCACTTGGAGACCACTATATTGTGTCAATGACTTGAGCAGTTAAGAAACCTTTAGATTTTTTGGAGCCTCAGTTTGTAGTCTGAAGAAACAGACACTAACGGCAGCAATATCTCTGTATGATGGAGCCAGTTGGCATCCTATCAATGTGTCAGCTCATATTATACTTGGAAAGGTTTTATTCATGCATGTGCAATAATTCTGCCTATCATACTATTTCTCTCTGTTCATCTTATGGAATAATGAGATGTAAGCTTTCATTTTGGAAAGAAAGATGAAATAATTGCGATTCAACAACATTTCTGCAGAGGCTATTATGTTTTCATCTCACTCAAAATAGAGGTAACTATAATGAGGAAAGTATTGATACTTTACTTGTCATGTAATTACTATCAAATACTCCATCTTCACTGTATTGTATTTGGTGGAGTGGATTGTTTGTATATTATCTCCAATTTACAGGAGTTGGTGCATTCAGGGTGGGCTCAAGACAGAAATAATGATTCCAGCCTTAGCCACACACTTGTATATTTTCAGAGATGGAAATGCTTCCATCCTTTCCCCCCATGATTCTCCTCCTATTTGGGAGCACCTCCCTATAAACACCTCCCATTCTACCTCATTATCCACCTTCAGTCCTTCCTAAAAGCTCTCCTCTACTGCAATTCCTACAGAAAATGTGTAATAGCTTGCTGCTGCTACCCTGTGGTTACTACCTACTATCTTGACCAATATTTCCTTAATTTCTGTGTACTCTCCTATCCATCTGTTATTTTTTGTTAATATATTTAGATGATGAACATTCTAGGACAGAGGCCATATCTTTTCTTTCTATATAGCATATACCACACTGGAGTATTGTTCCATGACTACAGCTCCTAATCTACTGATAAACAAACCATCTTGCCTGTTATACAAGAGGTTGCATTAGGTGATCTAGTGATTCTGTCTTGTCTTAAACTCAATGAATCAGTGAAACCCTATCAAAATTTTCAAAAGGCTCGTCAAATGAGCATACAGTGGGTTCATTTAAAATGTTTTTCAGCTGTTGCCTGTTATACACTCCATTCTGATTATAAGAAATCTCTGTGAAAGCTGCCAAGAATGGAGTATTTGTTTTTATTAGCTTCTACTAGATAGCTTGGATGTGATAGCAAAGGGCTTATTCTTCTTGCTTGGGCTTCAAAGGGATGAAGCTAAGTCTTGCTTTGGATTTGTGTTCCTCCCCCCAGCCCCACCTCCCCTTCCTCTCCCATCATCTGCTATAAATGGAAACCTCATAATTCAGGCTCAGTAGTCAAAGGCACCTGAATCTTATACTAGCCACATGTCCCTTCTGTGTACCGTTGGCCTCAGAAACCAGTATGCTGTAACCATATGAGGGTGATCGGTCATTTGGATTAGACAAACTTTGAATACTTTTGATGCACAATCGACCTCCAAGGCTCTTGCATGATTTTTATGGTTTCCTGCTTCAAAGCCTTTTGGAATAGGTGGGACTCTTTCCATCAATCCCTTGGATAAATCCTGGATTTGTGGTTTACAGAGAAGAAGCCTTAAGTATCAAAGTGCTCTATTTCTGCTTCTGATACTGACTGGGCATGTCTACACAAGACGCTTACTGTGTATTACCCTAATAATACTGCACAGTAGTGTGGCAGTTAACTCTAGTTCCTGCACATTTAATTAGTACTTCATTAAACAAATACTGCAATAAAAGTGCAGCAATTAGGACACATTAATGATTGTGTAGACGCACCCACTGACTATTCAGCATTAAGATACATCTACCTTAGTTTATTCATATGTAAAACATTTATAAAAAACTTAAAGCAATTATATAATCATTAATTAATGTCAGTAAAGGGCTTTAATAAGAGAAATACACACACACATAAAGGTCTGGACATCATATATAGAAAGCTCAATATTTTTGTTCTGTGTCACTGACCTTTTGATATTTTCATCAATATGAATATATGAATGTTCCAGACAAACTGGGCTCATCTACACATGCCCCTATGGTGCTATGATTACTGCACCATCATTTACTTCCTTTTCAAAGTACTAAATGACAGCGTAGTAACATCCCATATTGTGCTGTGCCAGCAGCACAGGGTTTTTTTAGCCACTATATCACTGTAGGAACACACTATAATGAGGAAGTGCATTGATACAACTATGAAGTGACGGCATCACATTTTTTGCCCATGGATGCTACATCACCATAGCGCGTTGCTACAGCAATGTAGCATCATGTGTAGACATACCCATTGAGTCCTGTTAAATCATCTAGAGATACCAGATCAGCTATCAAGTCAGTATAATGGGGGGGAGTAGTTAATAAGCAATGACTTTCAAAACAGACTAGTGATAGTAAGCTGAAAAATGTGACTCTGTTTAACATGTTAATTGTGTTTGTCTTCTCTTTAGCAGCTATATTATATGAACCTTAGAATCAGCATTGGAAGTGTATCTGAATTCACCCCGTTTCAGGTCTCTGTCCTTAAAACTCTTTGGTTCTTGTTTTCCTTTACAACTCAAACTCCCCATTCCACCAGCAAGTGGAATCCTACATCTTCCTCCTTCTATATCCTTTTGTAGCAAACACCCCAGTTTTTCTTTTTTTTCTTTTAAAATGCATTCCTCCCCTTCCCCAACCTTTTCTGACTTTGTCTCTCCCTCTCTATTCCCTATAGATATGTATAAATAAGCTAAGATATAGGATAAGCTTTAATGTTTTATTTTAGGTAGTAAGTTTTATTTTTCTCTCCCCTCTTTGCAAATAAGTACCCTGCTATTTTTATATAGATATCCACTGTTTTATAAGTGATAATTATTGTTTGTATTGATTTTTTGTTATTGCTTTTATATTGTGTGATTACTGTTTTAGGCCTATATATGTAAGCTAGCATAAGTCATGTCAAGTTTCCATCTTGTATGGTCAAGCCTCCATCTTATCCCCATGCCCGCTTGTGTAACCTATGACTCACACCTACCCCTCTTATGTAACTTGGTTCCATAATGAATGAATGGGGATGAATGAGGATGCTTGGGAGACAATGGCAGTAGGTCTAAAAATAGCTCCCTCTGAATGACCAAACCATCAACACCAATACCTGGACCAATGACCCAGCCCTTGGAACCACCCTCAGCATTCAAGAAACAAAAGATGAGGCAACCCACCATTGTGCCAAGCTGCACATGCTCAGTAAAAACATCTGGAACCCTCTGAAAAAGGACTGACATGGCCTGGACAAGCCCTCCCCAAAGGAGATCAGAGGTAGTCTGCCCCATAAAAGGGGCAGCGAAGACTGGCTCTTTGGGACGACATCTCCGTCTGGACGAGCACCATGCCACACCACTTATCCACCCAGAGGCCCTGCCAGTGACCCTCCTCTGGACATCACCTACTGGACAAGGATCCCTTTCCAGCCTGGATAGGTAGCTATCACCCCCTACCCCCTCTTCAACCAAGAACTTCAACTGTTTCTCTTCCCTACCTGGACTCCAACCCTTCCACTGAGTCTTTTTCTCCTGCTGCCACTGTGAGTACTTGTGTGTGTGTGTATATGTGTGTTTGTGTGGGAACCAATAACTTCATGGGGTTGTGTAGTGTGTTGTCTGCTTAATAAACCTTTTATTTTGAAATCCCGAGTTGGGTTTTTGTCTATTTCCTGACTGTTTCCTCCTTGCCACCACTTATCTGCCTGTACCCCAATATCTCAGCTGTCTGCCTCAGTTTCCAGCCCCAGTCTCCCTTAAGTAACTCCAAGACTCAGAGCTTCTCTCTAGTCCACCAGTTCTAATCCCAGTTCTGGCAATTTTCACTCCCTACACTAGCTCTCTCTCTCTCACCTTAACCTTCCCCCAAGTATCCCAGGTACACCAAGCACACACATACACACTGTACCTTTCAAGTCAGGAACTTACCTGTGTCTATGTGTAGGTGGGTTGTATGTGTATATATGCGTGTGCATATATATATATATATATATATATATTTCATTGTGTACATTATATACTAATTAGTGATCTGTGTATGCGTATTGAGTGTGTGGGTATGGACAATTGATTTTTGTCTAACTTTTGGGGTGTATAGTGTATGTGCTCGAATTGGTGATAGGTATGCATATGCCTAGGCTGGTTTGGATGTGTATGTGCCTGAGTTGGTAGTGTGTGTATATATGAACCTAATTGATTTGTGAGTTTGTATATGTGCAGTTGTGTCAAACTTCCTGTTTCACAGTGCAGTATTGAGATCCTGAGAGTTGGTCTGACCCCACAGGGCAACATTCTGTTAAACTAATTCTCACTGAATCTGTTATTTTAGCCCTACCATGCTGCTGGACCAGACCAGCACTTTCCAGGGTCTTTACAAATTTATCCGCATCCTAATGATTTTCTTTCATTCAGTATTAAGAAGTAACCTACTGCCTCCGATAGATCTGTAACACTAGCCTACACTATCTACCCAACAAATTTCCAAACAAGATGCTTCATGCTTTCTCCCAATCAGCCTGTCACACTTGGGAACAGATCCCCATAAACATCCACAAAACTAACTCAATATTCTTCTTCAAATGCTCCTTAAAACTTCCTATTTCCATGATCCCTTTAAAAACTTTGACAATTGTTAGTCTGCTGATATACTCAGATCCCTTGCTTTTTGTGACTAATATTGTCTTACTGATATATAGTCTTAATGCTTTCTGAGCAAAGAAAGGTGAAAACAGGTATTTGTGAGCACAATTTTATTTTGTACTGTGGTATTTGACAGTGGAGGTGGTTGAGTCTATACCATGTAAAATATATTAGCTGTTTTTGGTTCTACTTCAGTACTCTTAATTGCTACTTCCAAAGGTAAGTATGACAAGCCATCTGTAGTTGCTTGGTGTTTAGTACTTTTGAACTCAATATGATAGCAGTGAATGCCTGAGAGTATTTTTTAGGTTCTGGACACTGCTGCCACCCATTACTTTAAACTTTAAAAAATTATGCTTAGTAGCTGGTGATCTCTGACAACCATATATTTATCACATGCAGATAAAGGTGAAACTTTTGAACTACCAAGACTAAATTCCAAACTAGATTTGGGAAGAAATTTTCCAGAAAAAAAAAATGTGATGGAAAATATTGTTGAATTTGAATGTTTTGTTCAGTCATTTTACATTTGATAAACTTTTGCTGAAGTCAAGCCAGGATTATAATGGAACCCTGCTTGGAGTTTTGGAGGACGACACCAATACTGGAGACCCAGTCCTTCCAAAATCCAGGGACACTGCCTCTGAGTTGTGAACCCTGAAAGCCATTAGTCTAATTCTGGGTTGTTCCCAAACTACAAACATTGGAAGGACTGTTCTTTTGGCACTGGAACAATCCACATAGATGTTCTTCCTTGGAGCTGCAAACTTTGGAAGCTCAAGCTGTATAAATTTGCTTTGGAACATTCCATAAATACACCCCAGGCTGTAGGCCCCAAAGTTTCCAGAGTCCTCTGACTCTGGATCAGACCTACCAGATGGATTTCCCCAGGACCAAGTATGAATGTTGTGTGCCTCCCAAGGCTGGGGGGCATGGCAACTGCCTGCAGGTGTTGGTGGCGGTGGCGGTGGTGGAGTGGTGGTGAGGAGGGGAGCTTCCGCAGGAGGCTGTGGTGGTGTCAGTGGTGGGGGTGGGCCAAGTGGAGAGCTCCCACAGGCAGCCATAACCATGTCAGTGGTGAGGGGGAAGGGTGGCAAGCACCGAACAGCAATTGGCAACCTCCTGCAGGTGCTGAGCAGCGACCGCCCACAGGTGCCACTGGCAACATCAGCAGTGGCCAATCTCAGGGGATGCACCATCAATCTCAGGGGGTGCACGTGCACCCACATGCACCCCCTACACATTGCCAATGGGGCCAGGGTCCCTGGCATTCTAAGGTCTGTATATCCAGAAATGAGATCCATACTAGACCTTTCAAGCTATCTAACCTAGGGGTGGATTCCTTAAAACCCTAGGATCCCTGAATTTAAAAAGGAATTGGCTCCTGGCTTCACATCAGGTAGCCTGGGACCTCTGAGAAGCCCAAGGCCTCCAGCTAGGGAACAACAATTTTTCCAAAATCTCAGCTAGAAAAGTAGACTTCAGAACCTGGAAGTCCTGTCATGGGTTCCAAGAGTCTGGCTCCTGATCAATGCATGGCAGACCTGCCTGGGAGCTACAGATCCTAAGAGCCCCATTGCAGCTCTGTGAAACAGACATTTAGGCTACGGACAGAAATTACCCATAAACCACTATTAGTGATTGGAAACTGGTTCAAATCTGTAACACAACAGAAGTTCAATGCACATAAACCACACTCAAAATGGCTGAAACCAGTTTAAGATAAATCTGGATCTATATGTATTATCCGACTTAACTGATTTAGGTTAAATCAGTTTATTGAACTTCTGTCTCAGAACCCCTCCAGATTCAAGTTAATTCACAGTATCCCAGGATACTTTGTACCTCCCCTGCAAACCCTTCCTCACAGGGTGGGTGAGCTAGCTTTGGCCCAATCTGTCTGCTGCAGCCTAGCAGGGAGGTGTGCTCCAGTACCCCCTGGCTTCTGGCCTGGCCCACTGCAGATATGTGGCTGCATTTCTGGAATCAAAAGTGAATGCCTGTTCACTTACTCATCGGTTCAATCCAGGCTGCTGAGACTAACCTGCAAAGATTACATTGATCGACCTGGGGCTTTTTGATTGTCTGTACTTTATCTTAGACAAGTTGTAAATATGACATTACGTGTCAATTTCACTGGGCCTCTGTAGAGTCTGGGTAGACTATTTCATTTTAGAAATACTATATTTCAGTCCATCTAAATCAGAATTAATCAAAATTTCTACTTTGTGAAGAAAATTACAAATTTGGGGCTTTCAATATGAAAGAAAAAGATTTTTTCCATCAACTTGAAACCTTAAGTTTTTCACTTTGGACATAGTACCTGACTGTAAATATAAGAGCTCTATAAGCAAAGGCAGCAGACCTCACATCACAAGCTAATTTTATAAGCAAAGACACATATAAAACCTTTCAAATGATATGAGATTCACAGCTTCATCCAAAATCTTCACACAACATGTAAACCAACATCATTTCTGTCCACTGCAAAACAATATATTTATGGGGATGTAGTGCTGTTCTTATTTTAGATAAGAACCTATGTTAATACAGCCCCCCCCCCCCGAAATGAGCTTTTTCAGTTCAGATGCTTTAAAGAAAGCTTTTATTTCTTCTTCTTAATGAATATGCAAATGATTGTTTGAAATATTAATCCTTATATTGTTTAATTTAAAACCATACCTAAGAGGGATTTTCATGATGTTCTTGTTCACTAGTTTCTACCAGCAAAATATTATCCATATAATACTTCGTCCAAGTCTTCATGCCACAGAGCAGATGGAGGTACAATTTCAAACTCAAAATTGTACATAAATTAGATTTTGTATGATATTCTGAAGTACTTCTTACCCCTTTCTTCAATATTAATTTTCAGATAGGCTTGAGCTGGATCAATCTAAGATAAACTATTATTACCAGTCATGAAGCAGCTTCCCTCTTTTAGGACAATGATACTGATCCACATGCAATCCTAGGTTAACTGTAAGCTTGCAAATGCAATGTGTCTGGACAGTCCTATTCTTTTAAAATGGTAATAGGCTCCATGCATACCAGATAATGACCCTGTAATACCTTTGGCTATATTCTAAAAGGTACCATACAAATACATGACATTCAGGAATTGGTGCTTTTGACCACAACTTTGCTATCATGTTTTTTAAGAACCTAATATTATCTTGAAAAATATCATATTGTTTGTTTTCAGCTGGAGTTCACACTTACCCTTTAGACATGTTACACTTTGCTATGGGCTGGTCCTACCCAATCTTCTATTTCCTGGATAGCTCTGTGCATGCAAACCTGGAAGAGGCTCATCCCCTCTTACCCCTCCCCCACCCCCCCACAAACACAGGGCAGCAGGTAGGACCCCAGGGCACCCTGGCTGCAGACTCCAGCTGCTGCAGTGGTGGGGGAGGGGCGCATACACTCAGATATGCAGCCAGGACTGCAGCTAGCCAGGATCTCAGTCCTGGTGTGTAGCTGCGTAGCATGGCAGGCAAGTTTCAGTCTACTTTCTTTGTGAAGTGGAAGGGGCTGGGATGGGGGGACAGATTGAGACCTCCCCAGTGCTGCAGGGAGTGGGGCAGGGTTGAATGGGGCCCAGCTGGGTTAGGTTATGGGCCAATCAGAGCCCAGCAAAGAGCAGGGCTGGGGGGGAGGGGTGTTCTGCTGTTATGTACACCATGGGGGGGGGAATGTGTTCCCCAAATCTGTGTGTGGGGCGAGGGAGGGCTGTGACTGCAGACTGGGCTCTACTCTGCCTTTGCACCTCACTGATGCTGCTTTGAGAGCAGTGTGATGCCATGTACGTCCTGCCAAGGTTTGGCATTGAACGAAAAACTGTTAGTACTGAGACTACTTCCCACAACAAAAACACAGTTGTTGAGTGTTCTCTACCTTGTTATTTCTGCTAATCTTTAGTTAACTTGTTTCACAGATTTCAAGTTGCTGTTGTAGCTCTCTGGAATGTGCATTGATCATCCCCACTAAAATGGCACTTCTTAGTGTACATTTAAGGATCAAGATGGCCTCATTAAATAACAGGATTTCAGTTCTTCCATTTTGCCTACCGCACGCTAACCAAACCCCTAATCTGTCATTTAAATGTTATAATTTCCAAAGCTCTGCTAATTTCTTAATTTAGCCACCTATTCAGCAATTGTAACTTTTTTCTTAGGTCAATTGCAAAAAGCCTATACATCTGCAGTCAAGCCTCCTGAAAAGCCACATATATCCTTTAACAATATTGTGACATGGCAGGTACAGGCCACCACTATAATAAGTCTGCCCAGCCATGAGTCTACAAGTCCTCAGCAGTGGAGAAGGTAGAAGATGCTAGACAATCAATGACTGTGAAGATGCAGTGCAATAAGATCTCCAATTGTCTTGGCCTCTTTGCTATTAGATCAAGGTCCTATTCTGTTAAGAATCATGTGAAAGTCAATGTACAGCAGCTTCTCTGTAAAAGAAATCATGCACAGGCATCTTCCATGAAAACAGCTTTCCAAAACATTTTTCAAGTGCTCTGGTGACCAGCCAGTGATGATGGGAGCAGGATTGCGAGGTCTGGGACCTCCTAGTCATTAACTGGCATGAAGGCAGCTGTTAAAAGGAGATAGTATAGCACTTGGACAAGGCAGGAATGTGATTTGGCAGCTGTAACTGTGACTGAGCATCCCTCTTCAGGCACTGCTCTGCTCACTCCACATAAGGAACAGGCTAGAAAAGGTGACCTAAACATAGCCTGTCTACCTTCTTTCTGTCTAGAAATGAGGATCATCTTTGCTATAGTCAAAGTCAACAAAGAAACACAATCAGTTTTGGGACCTGGAACATCAGGATAATCCTAACAGTCAATGCCCAGAGCTCCATACTGCAATTGTGTCTGAAGAAGTCAAACAACACAACACTGACATTGCTGTACTGAGCGAGCCCTGGCGAGCGTGAGATGGGCAGCTCCAAGAACATGGATGCAGCTATACCTTCTTCTGGAAGGGTAAACAGGAAGGAGAATGCTGGCTTCATAGAGTTGGTTTTGCTATCAAGAATGAACTCATAAACCAACTCAGTGAGTTCCCTGTCAGAATTAATGAGACCCTCAGTCATCAAATACCTGAAGGGCAATTACAAAGAGGAGGGAAATAGACTTTCCTCTGTTGTATATGAGACAGAACTAGGAATAAAGGCCTCAAACTGCAGCAGAAGAAATTTAGGTTGGAGAATAAGAAGAACTTTCTGGGTCCGTCTACATGTTCAATTAACGCGCCATAATTACTACACATTGTTTAATACTTGGATAACCAAGTACTAAATCAATGCACAATCAATGCGCTACTGTGCAGGAGCTCTGGCACATGGGTTTTTACAGATGTTAACTGTGCAGTAGCCTCATACCACTGTGCAGGAGCATATTGGCATGGGTTTTACCCAGCACACTACTGTGCAGTGTTATTATACTACTATACAGATAGCATCTCGTGTAGACAGAACTTACGACTATGAATATGGTTAAGCATTGCACCAGGCTACCTCGAGAAAATGTGGAATTGCCACCCCTGGAAATTTTCAAGAGAATTTTAGATAGACAATTGATTTATGGTTTAGTCACAGATAATCCTGTCTTGGGCAGGAGGCTGGACTAGGTGACTTTGTGAGATCCCTTCCATCCCTACTTTCCTATGTTCCTATGATTTTACAGCTTAAAATACAGAATCCCTTTTTTCCTCTTCATTATCCAAAGGGATAATAATTTAATAGGGATAATTTAATAGCTGCACTCAGCCTCAAATCCAAACTAGCATATATGCATCATGTGACATTTCAACACCTATTCCTCTCTTGTAACTTGAACTTCTCTGAATTTATTATACTTTATTAAATGATAATTTGAACTCAAATCCGAATTTCTAATACCCACAAATTTATTTTTAGAGCAGCGGAGAAATCTGGATCCAAACCAAGGACTGAATTCCTAGACTTAAACCTAAATCATGGTAACTAACCCAAACTTTGTGGCTGACAGGAATAAGAATGTTAACCTAGATTTCCTGCCTTAAACTCACCATGTAATAATAGTATTTCCATGCTGAAGATTCAGCCCCATTTTAAGTGGGGCATCTCCTGAAAATGCCATAAAATGATTCTGAAAACTTCCTACTGTTGTATTAGTTAAACAAAATCTGAGTTGTAACAATTTACTATTATGTGCTCCAGTTTGTGCAAACCCCCACAAACTATTAGTAATCCTTTATAAAAACAACACACAAGGACAGATACTGGAAGTCCAGGAGAAAAGCTGACTTATATCTTGAGATAATTTGATTGTTTCTTGCTTTAGTAAAATTAATTATATGGTAAAGTAATTTCAAGATAGAAGAAAAAATACAGATGTTTCTAGTATTCCCTGCTCAAGTGCAGATCAAACAATAAATCCAACTTTTAAAAAGATTTATAAATCAGCTAAGAGGCTTTCACAGTGAAATAATTTCTCATATTGAAGTAGATCTAGAGGACACCTAATTCAGGAAAATGAATGATTGTTCCTTCTGATGTTCCTTTAACAGTTTCTAATAGGTATTTAAAGAAGTTCACCTTGCAAGATTTGGGGGGTGGCTGTTTTTACTATGGCCCCATCTACATGTTACACTTAAGATATGATTAACCAGTTAATCACGTTATCACACCACCATACATTCAGTCAATTACTGTTGTGATAAGAGGAGGAATAAGTCACAAAATTATAAACTGTGGGAGATTTCATCAGTTGTAGTCTCCCAGCTGGTGGAGCCCCTGCAGCTAGAAGCCCACATCAGCTACAGTTTCCCAGCTGTGGGGACACCTGGTGTGTGATCTTGGCTGGGACCCCTGTCAGCTAAGGTGGCTCCCAGCCACTGGAGTTTGCTACCTGCCAGTGCAGGGGGAACCTAAGATCACAATCTTGGGCTCCCCATGGACTGGCAGTAACGTGTGCTAGGATCTAATTCTTCATCCCACATCATGTTTCCTGCATGCAGATTGTATGGATTGCACATCAGATCCTATCACATCTTTACCTGCATGTCCAGAGAGACCCTCTGGTAGGCATTTTTTGTTTTCTGCTATCAATGTTCTAATGTTGCCAACACAATCTTTTTAAAGTTTCATAGTATAGTGTTATACCAGCTTCTTTTTAAAGACTTTTGTAAAATAAAATAAGTAACTGCTTTTTACTTGAACAAGATTAGGGTCCATAATCCGGTCAAATTCTTCTTCTCCTCCTCCTCCTCCACTCTTTCAGCTTGTGTTCAGGTTAATTCTATGACTTTTTTGGTTGTGTATATGACTTGTATTGATGTATAGGTCACATACAAATGACACAATATATATGTATTAAATGCCATGAATAAATTGACCTTTACTTATATTTAATTAAGGTATATACAAGTATTAAGTGGTAAGTTTTTGCCTTTAGTATTGCACAAGCATCTGTGCATTTGTATAGCTTAGCTGACTAAATCATGTGTTAAAATGTAAGCACTGTGTTTCAGTTAGAACAAGTTAACTGCACTTAAATGTGAGTATCTGCTCATTGAAGCCATAAACCATGAGCTAAGTGTGAATGCATCATAGTAAAGTTAGGACTTTTCATAGGAGAAGTATGTTTAGATTGTATCTAGGTTCCTGGAAGATGTTCTGTTAAAGGAGCAATGGGATATAATCTGTGAGCCCAACAATCTCATCTCCTGCACGCTACATGTCCACAGTAGGAGTTGTAATTGCGGGATTGGGGCTCAGATCCCGATTGCCTCACACAACCAGTGGAGAGGAAGCCCAGGATCATGATCTTAGTCTCCCCCTGAACTGGCAAGTAGCAAACCAGTCCAGGGCTTCACATATCCCTGAAGCTGGGAGCACTGACCAGCCAACTGCTGCTCCCAGTCTTGGGAGCATGCCAGAACCCTTGATTTTGATGCACCTCTAAGGCTGGGAGCCCCAATCAGCTGGAATCTATATCTTGTGTATTTAGCATACATTTTTCAAAAGTTAAGGCCAATGGAATTTAAGTTCTTAAATGACTTCAGTAGTGTTTCAAATTGTAGGGTCTAAGTTTACCTAAGCCCAGAACAATCTATATTGCTGGAGGTTGGGATCCAACAGGAAGGAACATAGGAATTGTTGTATGAGCTCAGATGCAAGTTTCATCAAGTCACACATCCTGTCTCGGGGTGCAGCTTGTACCAGGTGCTTCCAAGGAAAGTGTAAGAAGTCTACAGTACACAAATAGGGGTGATCTATCCCCGAACATCTGGTCACATCCTGCCCTGTAACAGAGATTACCTTTAGCCCTGAGGCATGATATTTAGTAGCTTTTTCACTGTTTTTGTCCTTGAAAACACAAACATGACCCTAGAAACTAATAAACTGATGATAGACTTGAAACAACAATTCAGTATCTGCATTTTCACAGACCTGCATTTTAATGTTGGCTTATGCTTCTATTCCACACAGGAGAGCACAGACACCAGCAGACCATGCCTAAAGAAGGGTGTTTGTGCCCAAAAGCTTGTAAAGAACAATTTTTCGAACTATTTAGTTGATCTAATAAAAGATATCTCATTTACATGAAAAACCTTGTCTGCCTATGCCCTTAGCTATAGACAACACTGTCAAATTAATCTTATAGCATTTATGAACTTCAAGTGCTTGAAAACTAACCCTCGTGACTTGTCACTAGCTCCACTGTGAGATATACTGCGAAGTCTGGATTCAACCACTGTTCCAAAATTTTAAAAAGCTTTAAATCCATACCCAGATCCTAATTTTGGAGTCCAGCCCCATCCATGTGTAAAATAAAGCTGCAAAGAAATAAGGAGACTAAAATGACTAATGTTAGGTGTTGTTTATACCAGATTGCTTCAGTTTGAATGCCTGTATAATATCTCTGTCTTTTTTTTTTTTTGGCACAAGGATCATCTACATTGTTTCCTAATGCACTAATTAAATATATTGAACAATGATACCATGTGAAGAGATCCTGAGGACAAAGGACGTTTATGGGCCAGGAAAAGGCTTTCACACACAGGCTTTAAATACACAAAAATGTGAACATGTTAGAACTGGGGTACTTCTTGCAGTCAGAGCTCCAGCTTGCTGTAAGTTTTCAAACTGTGCCAGGTCTCATTTGAAATGCTGCCCCACCTTGTACTTCTTTAGAAAAGATAGTGTCGCAAACATGGTGACCTTCCAGGAATCAGAGCCAAAGCTCTGGGCATGGAAAGTGCTTCTTCTCTCAGTTCACGTTTGAATTTTCCCCTGGAGCAGGGGAAAAGTTTCTGGATGAGCACAAGGCTGTTTACAGAGGTGCTGGGTTCAGTTTTATAAATTATATTGCTGAGTCCTTTGGGGGAAGAGTAACAGGAGCAGTTAGTTCACCTTGTTTGAGGTCTTCTTTTTATTATACGAAGCCTCCCTTTGAGTACTGAGACTTAAATGGAGTTTTGTCATGAGAATTATTTTCCCTAACGCATCCTTTCACCCTGGGACGCTACAGAGCAAGGATTGTGTCTCGAGAGAGAGTCACTGGGGACTCCTATAAAGAATTTACAAGAAATACAAGGAGAGGATTTAAGCACCTACTAGCTAGGGACTACACAGTAGCAGACCTGGGAGTGGGTGAGTGGGGCACCCACCCCAGGTGCCAGTATGGAGGGAAACCAGAATGCCAGCCCCTGGGGACACTGCACTGTGGCAGCAGCGGCTAAGATGGGTCAGGAAAGACTCTTCACTTCTCAGTACTCACCCTGGGTTGCTTTCCAGCTTTCAGCACCCCTCCTCCCCCACTGTCTTTTGTGAGACATTTGGCACAGTTCCCACCTGAAATCCCATCCCACATGCATACCTTCCAGACACAAAAATTCCTCTGGTATTGCACTACCTGAATTTTAGACTGCTAGTCTAGGAATCTGAAACCCAGAAGTTAAGCCCACAGTGTTTCTAAACAGTTCATGGGGAGAGTTAGGTGCCCCAGAAGGGCATGTGGGTACATGGTGAATGGTGAGCAATGCAGGAAAACTACCCTCCAAGAAACGCTAAACAGGTGTGTATCTGAAACCCCATAGTCTAATATAAGCTGTAGGCTATATATAGGCTATCAGTTTGATGGAGTCATGCCCTACCCCTTCTACTGAAGTTGGGTAAATTTGCAGTGAAGAATGAAACATGTATGGGATCAGAGAGAGAAAACAGAAGGAAAAACATGAATCTATATCTTAGCAGCTAAGGCATTCTCCTTGAAAGGCTCAAGCCCTACATTTCAGTAAGACTCAAGGTTATTTCTGTTTTTATCTAATGACTATTTAATGTAAATTGTAAAACCAGTCCCAAAAGCAAGGCCTTTCATGGGACTTCTGCTCTGGGTAGGCTCTAAATCCCAGGGGGACTTAACTGGGAACTAGACATCCGGTTGATCAGTCTGATGAAGTACTGGGCATGCACAAGACAGAGCAGCAGTCATCCAGGAAAATTCTGGGTCAGAAGGGAGGCACCAACTGAGTTTAGATGCTACTGGAATTAGGTGCCCTCTGAACAGGGATTTTCTAGCTCATAGCCGAGGTACCTATAATCAGTGCAAATGCTGTTTTAAATGCCAGAGTTCCTTCGTGAAGATAGCCCATACGTGAGCGAATGTCTAACTTGTAGATGCCTAGTCCCTGAACCAGAAACCAGAACCCAGTATTAAGTGCCCTTTATAATGTATGAAGAAAATTACATTCCTCAGAATGGGACACAAAACTTAAGCAGGGTTTGCTGAGTGGGTTTTTTGCCTAGAGCTATCTGCCAGGGAAATATTAAGAATAGGTGTAAGTCTCGGGTGCCTTATAATTTTGGAGTGGCAGTTTTGTCTGAGCGATTTACAGCCTGAACTTTCTCACTACTTATTTCCTCCCTCCCCCCACCTTTTTTTTCTTATGAACTAAGCAGGGCTAATTCTTTTCTTTTAAACACAGCCAGAGGAGATGTTTATGTCCCCTTTTTTATAGCAGCCTGCTCACTGTAGAAGTCAGTTATGAAGTGGGAGACTCCTGTTCACTTTCCTTATTTGCCTTAAGGGGTTCAAACCCATATTTAACCCTCCAGGCTACAGAATAGGCTGAAGGTGGGACATTTTCTATTCTTCCTGTTGAAGTTGGGCCACTCTGCAGGAACTAATTCTAGATTAATTGGGACAAAGTCAGAGGAAGCATAATTGTTGCCTAGCATTTAGGCAATTTCTCTGAGAATTAGGAATCCAGGTTTCCTATTTCTGATTCTAGGAGTTTGGTTGTGCTTACCCTTGATGTATATACATATGCATATGCAGGCATGTCTATTAAGCATTTCTTTTTGTAGATAGTCTAACAGAAGTGCTTTATCCTACTTTCATCTTGGTGATTTGCCTTGAAAAAAACTGCTATAAGGACAACAGAGTGCAAAGCTTTATAATACCGTTGCATCCTCACCTATTTGTGCCCACTTGTCTTGTGCTATGTACAAGCTGACTGGGCCCAAGTTCTGGCCAACTGTATCTAGATGAATTCCACATGCCTCTCACTAATGTAGAGGACTGCTTTTTCATCTGAACTCTTCCCCATAATTGACCTGGTTCGGTGGGTCCCAGTTTTAAACTTAATCATGAAGACCACTGAAATGTACTGTGGGGCCCTTGCAGGA
>NW_017728886.1:21764518-21802186 GCF_001723895.1 Crocodylus porosus
TCCCCCGAGCGCCGCCAGGAGTGACAAGGAATAACGGTCACAAGCTGGCAGAGGGTAGGTTTAGGTTAGATATCAGGAGGCGCTACTTCACTGTCAGGGTGGCTAGGGTCTGGAACCAACTTCCAAGAGAAGTGGTGCAGGCTCCTACCCTGGGGGTGTTTAAAAGGAGGTTAGATGAACATCTTGCTGTGGTCGTTTGACTCCAGTATTCTTTCCTGCCATGGCAGGGGGTCGGACTAGATGATCTGCTCAGGTCCCTTCCGACCCTAGAAACTATGAAACTATGAATCAGATCAGAGAATGATTTCCAGCTGTATCAGTCCTCCCACACTGCTGTTCAGTCTGTGCATTGTCCAAATCTGAGTGCAGAAGCAGAAGTGCCATTTCAATAGAACTTGGAATATTGAGACAACAGTGGAAACAGAAAAGTACTTAAAAGTTAAAGAAGCACCAAAAATAAGTCACTGGTGTAGATAACAATGATCCCAATGTATCCCCATTTAACAAAATGACAGGTACTACCACTTCCTTTTTTTAATGGGCTGAACTAGATAAACAAAATAGTGACAAAGACAATTCACTGTAAATAGTTCTGGGACTAGTTCAAATGAATTCTTATGAACGAAAGTATTAATGTCATGGAAAAAAGAAGGAATTAATACTTCTCATTTACTTAATGGAATAAGGGGATATGCAAATAATTCTTTCATTGTATAATACTTAGAGGCCCTATTTGCAATATTGATACATTGTTGAGAAACAGGAGCTGTTCTTAGTAATCACCTTGATAGGGGCTGCTGTCCCACAAGCCTGTGAAGAGTGCACACTCACCACACTCCCTCCCAGAGCTGGCAAACAGGACACTATGTCTGTGGAACACCCATGGACCACCTTCTCCCTCATCTCCACAGTAGGGTGCCTGGACTGCTACCTACAGACTGCAGGTGCACAGCGGACCCCCAAAACCACACACACTCTGAACAGTTTCCAATCAAGAATCTTTATTTCCTTCTAATGCAACATACTCCCTCCTGCCCCACCTCCCCAAAAAAACCCTCCCACCACCAATAAAACACCCTCTTCCCCACACAAATATTTACAAGACTGCAGATGGTGTAGAGTGTGTGTGTGTGTGTGTGTGTGTGTGTGTGTGAGGTGGGGGGAATGGTGGGCTGGTGGCACCTATGGTACAGAGTCCGGAGAGAGACACCCAGAACCCCAGCCTCTGGCAGCACCACCATGGATGCAGAGACCAGGGCAAAGCCAATGGCCCAGGGGCTCAGCCAGAGGTAAGAGTGGGTGCTGTTCAGCCTGCTCCCCCTCCCCTTCCCTGGGGCTGGGCCCAGGTGGGCCATCTCTTACTCAGGGGCACCTTGATGGGTGGGTGAATGGAGGGTGACAGCCCAGGTGGGCAGTCTAGCTACTGGGGGACCCAGCTCAGGAGCAGGGGCAGAAGGTTCTGGATGCTCACCCACTGCTGGGCATCCTCCCAGCCTCACTGGGGGCCAGGGCACCTGGGGCCTCCACCCCCACTGGGGGCCAGAGCCAGCAGCTGCCAGGTGGGTGGCTGCCAGTGGGGTCAGAGCCAGTGGCTGTGGTGGGTTGGGCCAGGGCTGATGTCCAGGTAGCCACCAGCATGAAGGAGGCTACCAGGGCCAGGGTGCTGTCAAGCACCTGGTGGTCCTTCTCCATGGCCCCACTATCTGAGCTACTATGGAGGCCCACCACTTCTGGGCATCCACCATTCCCTCAAGGAGGGCAATGTGTCTCTCCTCAAGTACCAGGAGCCTGGCACAGTCCTCATGGTCCCTCTCCTGCTCACATGTGAGCCTCTCCCACTCACGTACTATATCCTCCACATGCCAGACCCATGAGTCAGCCAGCTTCTCCTCTGCTATGGTGACAAGCCAGTCCAGGAGGAAGGTCTGATCCAGGGTATACCACTGTCAGATGCAGTAAATGCAGAGGGCACTGGCCATTGGAGCCACCATCTCTGACACTGCATCTCTGATGGTGACTGCCGCCTCTCCCTTGTGAGCAGCAGAGTGAGAACACAGAGGCTCTTTGTGAGAGTTTGCAACATTTCAGAGATAATATGCACTATACCAAGAGACTGGGGGCTGTCCAGCCTCAGATCAGTGTTGGTGCATGCACAGGTGCCCAGGGACCATGATAAGTTGGCTGGGCAGTCCTTGCCACAGTGGGTCTCTGGTTGAGCCTTCTGTCCCCTCACACTTTGCAGGGGCAGGTGCCCTGTTTGGCACTTGCAGCCTGCTTTCCCAATCCCCTCACTAGGTTGAACCAGGACTGGCTCCAACAGCTGCTACAGCTGCTGAGGGCCAACTCCCCCATTATCCTCCTGTAGGCCAGGCAGTTTGCTCCCATAGTGCCAGGCCCATGCAGGCCAGGGTCAGGAGATATGGGCTCCCACACAGATGGGATGCAGAGCTGGTGATGCCCTTCCCTCCCCCTGGCAGGCCTCTCCACAGAGGCAGCCCAAGCCCCTCCCCCCCCGCATGTGGCCTGTACCCAAAGCATGCCCCTGCTGATGGGCACGTTGGGATGAGCTGTTTGAACACACTGAGGGGTTCCCGGCCTACTATGCCCTGCTGATGATGATCACCATGCTGTCCCAGGCACAGCTGAGAACTGGCATGGGGCCCTGAGCTTCAGTAGTAAGCCCGTGCTTCCCCACAACATGTGCCACCACCTGAAGGACTACCTCTGCCTAAGCTATGACCCCTGCATCTGAGCAGGAGATTGCCACTGCCACTTATGAGTTTCTCTGCATGTGACAGGCCTCTGGATGCCTAGCTGGGAGGGTGCTACCTGATCAGTAAAGTTCTGTGCTGTGTCCCATCTCCCTGCATGTTGTCGGGGGGGGAACTCTGGGGGGCAGGAGAAGAATGGCTAGACAGGGTGAGGAAGGAGGGGAGGGGAGGGAAGAATTGTCTTTGCCTCCTGTGCAGGGCCCCTGGTCCCTGGCATGCAGTCCAGGAGTGGGCAGATGAGATGGCATGGGTACAGGTGGCTGCAGTGCCTCCTACACCCCCAAGCATCCTCACTGTGTGGGGCTTACCAACTGAGCATGGGAGGTGGTCCCAGTGTTTAGACTCCAAGTTTGGTGCTAGGGAGGGAGGTGGTCTGGCTGCTTGCCAGGTGCTGGGGTGTAAAGGCCCAACAGCTGGCCACATGGCCTATTGCCTCCTCCTGGAAGAAGCTGGAGCTAGCCATGAGTGGGGCCATCCAAGCCCTGTCCTCCCCGCTATGGGTATGTGCCTGCCATTGCCAGGGCAGGTGCTGGTCCAGGCTGCCCATGCTGGATAATGAGGCATCCAGCCCACCAGTTGCTGCCACTGCTGGACTCCTCCTCAGGGATGGGCTTCAGTGAGGGCCGTGGCAGCCCACCAGTGCTAAAATAAATGTGCTGTCCATGGTCTGGTCCCTGGGAGCCAGGATTATGTCCAGCTCCTGCATGCAAGGCATGGTCCTGTGGGCAACCCCAGACCATTGACTGTGGTCAGTCATGCAGACCCACTGGGCCCACAGAGCCTTGACCTTAATTTGGCACTGCATCTGGGACTGCTCATGGCCACACTCCCTCATGCAGGCCTCCATGTCTTTGCATATGTGAGCATTGGTCTGGGTACTCCAGATGAACTGTCTCTTCACCTTGGCCTTGATCCAGATTGCCACAAGTTCAGCAGTCTACCCTGCCATTCAGTTGGGGCCCCAAACTGCTCTCCCCGGGGTCAGGAATGCTGACATCATGAGAGCTGCCACTGCCATGGACTCCAAGTACATTTGGGTTCAGCCGAATAACCCCTGAGGGGCATAATGCCCAGAGGGCAGGCTGCTGCAGCCACAGGTCCTGAGAGGCAGACCAGGGGTTTGAAAGACTAATGAAACTGGCCTGTGTGTTGCAGAGGCATGAAGCCCAGGGCCAAAGAGAAGCCAGTAGAGCCCCTGGTGTCAGACCAGAGCTGCACAGTGCTGCTGAAGCCAACACAGATCCACCACAGCAGCCCACAGTGCCAGGGGCAGGCAGTAGCTGTCCCAGGACTCAGGGGGCAGGCCAGGGGCTTAAAGGCCAGGCACAAACTGCTAAGGAGCTGTTCCTGTCCTGTGGCTGGATGGACTCCCATAAAGTTTTGCCCTGGGCCATAGGCTGACCCCCCGTTGGTCTGTCTGACTGGGAGCAAATTTGCTCCCGGTCAGAATCTACATGTGTGCTACTACACTTAAGCTATTGTGCAGTGAATCTAGTACAGACAACCACTGCTTAGCACTTGTTTCCTGAAAAAAAATAATTGTTAAGTGAAACCAAGTGTTAAATGAAACCAACTTTCAGTTTCACTTTCATTTTTCACTTTCTAAAGCCACCAAAATCACCAGAATCAGGGCTGCTAGGATTAGTGTCAGTTTCATTGCCATCTGAATGCTGTAATGCTCATGAGCATTATAATAATGAAACTTGCTGACCACTAAGTGGAATCAGGTATCAGTGTAAAATGAGTGCTAAGTGAAACAGCGTTAAGTGGGGGTTGCGTGTACCTGTATTTTCAGCTACTATATAACCATGCATTAGCCTATTTTACTGAACAGTAGTTTACACATGTCATTAGTTATGCTTTACTGAGTAGTAGATTAGTCTACTGCATAGTAAAGCATCTCATGTATACACACCCAGTCACTATTCAGTAGGTGTTTGTGACCCATTAGGAAGGATTTCAAACCCTAAGTGGTTTTAAAACTCACTAATTTTTTCTTTCTTAGCATATTATGTCATAATTCCTCTCTAATGTTAAACTGGTAGGATGTAAAAGTAGTTAACATTATTTTTCTTTAAAACAAAGCCTTTAAATAGGAGATAATCTGTATCTCAGAATAAAAGGGTCTTTGGGAAAGAATGCTGGTCATTATGGTAAAAAGGACTTCAGAAGTCATTCGTGTTATCCTTTACCAGCTTTGGTAAGGTCATTTATTCTCCTTCTGGGACTATCAATTCTTCTCTTACTTGAAATAATCATCTTACTGCCTGTGGCTGCCAAGTTAGCTAAATTGTTACTGCAGTTAGCAATATTGACCGTGTGTGAATTAAATGCTTTCAAACATAAACTGCAAGAAAGTGTTTTAAAACGATATTAGCTTTAGGGTAAGTTTTGGCCTTTTTTGCAGATCTGACTCGTCTTCCAGTATCAAAACTAAAAGTGATATATTTTTGGTACCTAAGAGAAAGTTCTTCTCAAATGTTGTAAGGTATGTAGTAATTGAATGACAAGTCAGTGGAACTGGTTAAGCTCCTATGTGAACTTCTAGGGCAGAATTCTATTTCCCTTTAAGTGCCTGGTCATCACTTTGTGTGTGTGTAGACTGAACATGCTCAGCAGGCAACAAACTGCCTGGACATGTGCATGTACAACCTATCGTAAGCCCAGGAAAAAGGACTCTCATATGTTTTAGTGGGTGGCTCAGGCACTTGCCAGGCCTAGCACAACTCCTGGCTTCTTGGCCCCACTTTGCCTACAGAACAAGGATCCAAAGCTGTGTGTCTCTGTCTTCCTAATACAGGGCTTTAACCACTCTTCTGCATGTTGGGCATTATGCAGGACCTCTCCAGTGCTCCATTTCAAGCTGAGACACTTTCTGCTGAATTTACCAGTCACTAGTTGAAATGGATGGGGAGCACTTCATCGGGGATGTTTCTACCTGCTTGGGAGCAAGACTCCAGGCTGTGGCCAAAGTAGTGCAGAGTGAATGAAGCTACCACCCTGGGCCCCGACTTCGGGGAGGTGGGGGTGAAAAAAGGGGCTGCTGCTGGCAGCCACGTGTTTGTAATTGTAATCATGGCAGCAGCCGGAAGGTGCTCCTGAGCACCAGGTTTCTGGTTGCATCCCTATACTGCTGGCTCCAGGCTGCCTTCCAGACAAGCACCCATGTCACTGAGTTATACAAACACTAACTTACACTCTTCCGTCTAGTCTCACATATGTCCTTCTCTTGGATGTCCAGGGGCCAGCTTCTAAAAGAGTGCTTGACAGGACACTGTGAAATGCCTGATCTGTAGGCATCGATGGTTAAAGCACTATGCTGAAAAGTCAGAGAGATTCGGGTTCAAACCCACTCTGTGACAGGGGGACTTAGTGGGCAACTACCTAACCATTCAGGTGAATCACAAGAGGACATTTCTCTTTCATCTCTGGTGTCTAACGTCCATTGTTACTGATTGGCTATATCTTCATGACTTGGATGCAAGTGTGCATCCAGAATGGATGTGGATATGTGACTGTTTACATGTTTAGCCTACTCAGTCGATAGCCTTGCAAAACAAGGCTAGAAAACTGCCATTTTGGTGGACAAAGAGAAATAGAATTTCACCCTAACTGTCCCCTGAGACAAGCTTCTTAAGAAACATTCCCCATGAAATGGATTGTTCATTCTTGGTATTATTAATCATAACTATGGCTGTAGAATTGATGGATGTGTATTTCATTGCCCTTTGTTTCATTATTGCTTTTCACTTTTGTGCTGTAATCTAGTATTTACTGACAGTTGAGTGAAGAAGAGGTGAGATATTTTGAGGAAGCCCTGACCACATGCAGGTTTGGAGTCTTTAAATTTATACATTTCACTTCTCCAGTTGAGCCCATTATCGGAAGTTGTATTTCTTACATTGAAACCCAATTCCACTTAGTGATGCTGCAATTAAGGAGACAAAATATTCTCAGTCATTTTCTCCAGGAGGTTTAAAACTGTGGAGTTTTAATTTAATAACAAAACATAAAACCAGTGGGCTTGGTTCTGTAGCCACTGCAAGTGTAATAAATCTGTTCCACTTAACCAACTCAAGCCAGATCCAAAAATTTTAACTTTAATGATTACACAGCACCATCAAGAGACTGGTTTGTTATGTTGTTATTATTTTTCATGTACTAAATATAAATATGATGGAAATATCCAAAATCTCCATCCAGCATAGAGGCAGTATTATGTCCCCTATTCAGTGTGTCACTTGCAGTTAAGCCTGTACTTTAAGAGATTTAAACACTTCTACAGTACATTTCCTTAATGCTAAGACATGGAAAATGTATCCCTAGTCCAAAAACACAGTTTAATGTCTCTATTTTAAAAAGTAATGTGAACTATTTTAATATCTTACCAGCAACCACTGGAGAAGGATTCTGACAAATGTCATTGAAAAAAAAAGAAACTGGGCAGTTTGGGATGGTAGAGGTTTGATAAGGGACCCAATTAACGGAAACATGCTGGACTATATACAAATAATGTGTTGTATAGAGAAGGAGAATCAGTTTCAACTTTTTACCATATCATAAGAATAAATTTTAAAGAAAATATTTTTGTGCAATATATATTAGGTACCTAACCTATGTAGTTCAATGCCACACTATAATAATGAGGACTATTGTTTAAAACAAAAAGAGAGGAGTTTTCTATGAATAATACGGGCATCCTTGTTTATATTGTATGGAATAATTTAAATAAGGTACCTTTTGCACTTACTGACTGAAAAAAAGGAGGATTCCTCAAAAGCCAGCCTCCAGTTAAGCAATTTTCCATTATAGCATTGTAAGAGACAGTCTTTTCTGCCCTCAAAGCATTTTGAGTTTTCCACAACTTCCTGCTTCCCAATGGGACAAGCACAAGACTTTTTCAAATGTTTTTGGTGAAGAGAGAGACAATGCCTGGAATGGCCAATAGCCAATATTGAGGGCTCATCTCACGAACGAGTATCTTGACTACTTGGGAATGGGTTGCTCTGTTGTTTTGACTGAAACCCCATCTTTGACAAAATCTTTCCAACACAAGTTTTGCCAAATCTAGCAGGGAAAGTCTTTTAATTTCAACAAATCTAAGCTTTCTGATGAAACATCATTTTGCCAGAATGCCCCTTCATTCTCAACTTACTCCTAGTCAGGAACCCAAAACAGTTGCTAGAGTCTTGCTATGAACTACCCGTTTCCAGTAACGTTTGCTGCATTCTAAAAACTGTTGGTGGGCTAGTAGCTTTGTGAAGCAGGAGTCTGTTTGGTTTGGCACAAACCGACTCCTGTACAGTGTTGTGCACATTTATAGCACTATAATAACTATTAGGTTCATGATTTGTTCTTCTCTCACAATTGGCCTCAGCTACATTCAGCAAAACAGCAGAAGTCAAACCAATTCTCTAAACTGAAGCATTGATTTAAAAGAACAAGTCTTGTATTGTTTCATATCATTTCCATAGGTCACTTAAACATGTGGTCAAGCATATTAATGCTGTCATATTATATGATGGGTCCGTAGTAAACCTGTAACATGAGTGTACTTCATTTTTGGGAGCAGAGGTTTTGTTCTGCTCATTAAAGTAGGAGTACATGAAAGCAATCATGCATATTATCATCTTTTGCAATCCAACCTACTGTTGGATAATATCAATTAGATAATCCTTAGTTGTGATGAATTCCATAAAGAACTGATTGGTTCAAGATATCCTATTAAATTATAAGGCAAAGTATTACAAATATAAGCCGTTCCAAGAGCAAGTGTACCATATCCTCTTTGGAATGTACTGTAGGTAAAAATAACCTTGCACATGTTGTCTAGAGTTCATCTCTTTCTCTAACCTGCCAAAGAACAGCATGACAGACTGAATAATATCATGTTGCCACCTACTTTTTTGAGCTACTCCACAGATATCACAGGAAATTCAAAAATGTCATTCCCTTAGAGATACATCTATTCATTCTATATTCCTAACAAAATGCAACACTAAATATATTTACTACAAAACAGGGAGTATGCCAAAGTGCTTTACAACAACACGCTTCTCTTTGTAAAGAGTATGGATATGGAAGTAGGACAAAGATGGAAAAACACTTGCAATCAAAAGTATATAACAGTAATCTTATCTTTATTACACATAAGGTATGTTTCCCCAGGAGTATTGATGCCCACCAGAAAATAATTAAGAAACAAGGGAGGGGAAGGGAGAGAGAAGGATTGTGTTAAACCACTCAGCCAAACTTTTCTTACCTAAACGCATTCATGGCTAGTTGAACATGCTCAGCTGCCATTGATCAAACTGGCAATGACAGAAATTTGTTAAAACCTGCATTATTGTTCAGGCTCTATCAGTGTCTCATCTTTTGAAGACCCCATTTCTATATTTCCTGTTAAATTCAAATTGTGACAATAATATTGAAGTTGGCCAGAAGGACCTCACTGCACATGCTAAATGTTGGGTCTTGTATGTATTTAATATTAAAAAGCCAATAACTCTTAAGCAATGCATATTACCTTGCTGATTCTCAGTGACTAGAAGGAATAGGTAGAAAATGTTGGTACTACAAAAAACCAGAAACGATCATACCAAAAATAAAGAAAATGGGGATGTTATTATATTTGCTGAACACCTATCAATCAACTGTTTTGATGTAGACAATGAACTTGCACCAGCAGAGTTCAGATGGAATTTTTTTTAGCATTTTAAAGGTGCTTGAGATCACCAGATATTAAAACCAATGGTAGGGAATGACCTATGCTGCTCACCTTGTGATGAATCCATGTTACGTTTGATACTGGAGACTGCTCTAGATAAGTGGTGCTCAAACTTTTTAGACTCGGAGCACTCCGTATTAGATTCCAGGCACTCCCTCATGATTTTTGTGAATTGAGTGGCACCCTATTTCAAAAACTAAATTATTACAGGTATTACCTCCTTACAGAGGGATCGGGCAGTAGAGGTGGAGGAGTGTCAAGACCTGAGCCTTCCCCTATCAGTTTATCTCCTCTTTGTAGGGGAGGAGATATTGCCTGCAGCACCCTTCAATGGATCTCACAGCACCTCTCATCACCCTGATTGTGAATCACTGCTCTAGAGTTTCAGGTAGGAATCTTACTATATATCTACATAGAGGAAAAAGGGCTGCCTACCTGCTCCTTCCTGGATGCTAGCCTGTCTAGCTGCCAAAAAAGAAACCACTGTGTTCCCATTAGTCTTTTTAAAAAAAATCTATGTAAATTGCTATCCTCACATGAGAATTTCAGGCTAAGGTCACAAATGGATGGAGGCACCTCCCTTGTAACTGAATCAGGAAGACAAAATCTCAATAGAGGCATGTTTTTATAATATGATTTTGCTGAAATCATTCTGTAGACTAGCTCTTGAGCGATCAGTGTTAGAATTCACTTTATTTGGATCTCACTTCTGGAGTACCTGACTACCCACCTGGTCTGTATAAGACAACCTAGGTGTGCACTCTCTCTCTCTCTAAGTCTCTGTCTTTCTCTTTTTTTTCTCTCTGGTAAGTATTCAGTTATTTATATAGATTGGAAGAGCTCCAGCAGACAAATTGGACATAGGTGGTGCCTCTATAATTACCATCTAGACGGTGCCTCTATAATTACAATTCAGGCAGAACAGGGATTAATTCTGAGTCTACTATGCCCAGTAAGAGCCTTGGCTGTCAGGCTATTGGCTCTCTGTGGTAGTTTATCTCTTTCCAACATCTGAAGCTAGCTTCTGGACTTAAATTGTTTCAACAGATTTTGGTCAAAACCAATTTATTCCTGTGAAAATGCTGGGTCCTGATAAATCAATCAACATTTGGAAGAATATTCTAGGATATCCCTCACTGGGTCCAGTTATGATGCGATGTGTGGAACGGCACTAAATCCCGTTGCAATTAAAAAAGATGATGAGAAGAAGAAAGATGATGATCTAGACAGTGGAAGTTGGTAGATATAAGAATGGTCCAATTTAGAGTACTTTTTATTTTGACAAATATTTCTCATAGTTCTAGACACAAATTGAAGAGTCTTCCCTTGGAAGATTTTTTAGTATTTCTTAGATTTGGCTAAGTCAGAAACACTGCAAGAATAACTTTTATTTCTGTACTGTATTACGTCTTCTCCAGTTTCAGAAAAACTTACTTGGTTCAGTTTGAGCTTAGGGTGAATTTCAGGTCAGGTCTAATTTTATCTAGACTAGTGTTCCCCTGCTTAGTTTAAGAATAACAAATGATTAAAGCACCTTTTCAAATAGTGTCACATAATCATCCTTTTAACCACAATAATATTCCAAATGAGAGACAGTCCCTTACTTGGTAGACGCCAATGAGCCTAAAAAAAAAAGAAGAGAGAGAGAAGATAGATGACTTTGGTGTTTCATAAAGTCTTTGCTAAGAAAGATTAATTTAGCCTTCATTTGCTCTGTCCCAGCAGTTCGTAATTTAAAGAAAAATCTATTTTTAAAAAATCTGTTCGTTTCCCTGTACCTTCACATTTGCAAATTAAAATCATTTGATCTACTTGATGAATGGCGAAAGATGAAAGAAGATGTTAATACTATCTTCCTTCAAAACTAGAGCTACATGACTAAACACATGAAGAAAAGTGAAGCAAGATGTAGGATTCTTATCATTTAATGTAAAAACTGAACAGGACATTTACTTCTCACAAAAATGTTATTTATGCCTGGCAACCAATGCTACAAAAATGGGGTTTTTATTTCAGATTTCTCTGGATCACTTCTTCTGTCAATCAGGGTGCGAATTACGCTGCTTTGAGTAACAGTCAGACTCAGAGGGAAGATGTACAAGATTTCCATAATCGGAAAACATTAGGAATTTGCCCTCAACAGCACACATTATTTCACAGTTTGAAGAAGGCAACAAGCCTTCTTTCTCAATTTCCTTTTTAAATGTAACAGCAGGATGTTTTAATATTTAAAGATTCTAAAAAGGTGTTCAGAGCATCTGTGCTTTCTTGAAAAGCAGCCAAAACATCATCAACGCCTCTCAGCCACAATCTCTCTCTTGGCTTGCATTCCACCACAGTATTCTGTCCAAAAGATGATATGGAGATAGTAAGAAACTCAGAACTAAATTCTGTTTACAAGCATTTAGGGACAGAAGACAAAAAAAATCACAAATAAAATGTCAGCATATCCTTGTATGAATGATGCCAATTACGGGTAGACAAGTTCTGGTTCATATTTAGGCTGTTAGTAATTATGAAGGGCCACATTGTTGTATCTTTTACTCAGCTGCACAAGGAGTAAAAGAGAATAAGGGCCCCGCCTTGCTTCCTTTGTCAGCCCTGCTCACACTGACTGCCTATACACATGCTTGGAAGGGGGCGGGGTAGGGTGGGTGTTTTAATTACAGCAGTTCCCAGAGAGCTGCTTTAATGAAAATAACTCACCATGACATGTGGTTTAGATGAAAATTCCTCACCATTCAATGAGGTTTCGATAAAACACCCCCACAGCCATTTTAAAATGTGGGGGGGCTTATACAAGTGATGGTGTGGCCATGCTGGAGCATTCTAATTAGAAAGCAGAGCAGACTTGATTAATCTAATTAAAACTTGAACCAGCACATATCTAAGAAGCCAATATGACTCCAGCCATGGGAAGTGGGTACTTTCCTTTGCTTACAGTGCTGCCTGTATTCTGGTCTATGCTACTGCTGGCAGGTTCCTGAATTGCGTCCCTTTTGTGGATAGTTCTCATAGTTGCAAATGGTACTTATAGGGAAATATGGTAAGATCATGTTTGTGCCTACATGGGTCTGTACCATGTTAGACTGTGCTAGAAAGCTGCACCACGAAAATGCATCCTACCTACTCACTCCTGCTCCATGCACACTAGATGATGACCAGCTATAGTGTAGCCACTTTCTGGAATGTGCCCGGGGCTTTCCCAGTACCAGGTTCAGACTGAGACATGCCTACTACAGCAGTATTGGGAACTCGCCCTGATGCTGCTCTAGTAGAACCTATATTACAGTTTTCTACTTCTGAAACATGCAGAATAGGAGTGAATAATCAGGTTATGTTTTCATGATGGGACTTCTTAGCACTGTCTAACATGATGTAGATGTGCCCTGCTGTCTCCTGGCTCACTTCTCCACAGTTCTGTGTCCCAGCTGTGCCCATTGGCATGCCCGCCCCTGTGATCTGACACCACCTCTACTCCAAGGCAGCATCTGAAGCTGGTATAACTGGAGACCTCTGCCATGAGCACCACTTTCAGAGTTCCTTTGCACAGCTGGCAGGATAAATCTATAGAAATTAATATCTGAGCCCCAAGGATAATGAAGCATTTAATTGTAATGAGCACTGTATATCCTCCTTCTCTGGCTGATTCTTCCTTCAAGCTGAGATTCTAATACCTGTGCTTGCAATGGGTAGTATCTTAATGCATAAGTAGTTTAATTGACTTCAGTGGAACTAGTCATGAGTAAGGAACTATTAAGCGAGGTGCTAGTGTTAGATGCTTTTGGTATCAACAGTTCCTGTAGTGCTTTATTCAGTGCATGCGTGAAGATCACTTTGCAATTAGCCCATATCAGAAGTCAAAGGATTTTCCCCCTTTACCGTGGAAATGAAAATGATAGCACTCATTTGAAATGGGTGAAATGTACTATGAAAAAAAATGGTGTTCTTGAAAGATTTCCAGAATTTATTTTTCGCGGTGTCAGATCTATCTATATCTAAAGAATTTATTTCTGTGAAACTATTACAAGGCATTTAAGCAGTCAACTGGTGATTTTTTTTTCTATTTTATTCCTTTAGGCTGCTGCAGTATGTGAATATGTTATTTTTATTTTCATTTGTTCATTTCCTGGAGAGGCCACAGTGTGCCAGATACCTTGCAAACAAAGGAAAAGATATTATCACTGCACAAAACAACCCACAGGGATGACGAGAGAAAAGTAAACAAACTGAGAACAAGTAAAGGGAAGGGTATCATAAACACTTATGGGCCTGATCCTTGAAAAATAATTTTATTACTCATACATAAAGTCAAGCATGCACATAAGTGTTTGCAGGATCAGAATTTCAGTTAATAAATTCCTTACACAGATTATGCTTCAGGTCTTCATAGATTCATAGACTGTAAGGCCAGAAAGGACCACAGAAGATCATCAGGTCCAGCCCCCTGCACCAAGCAGGAAAGACAACTGGGGGGGCAGGTGACCCCAGCAAGGTAACTGTCTAGTCTCCTTTTGAAGGTTTCCAGGGTAGGTGATTGCAGCACGTCTGGAGGGAGCTTATTCCAGTCTGGACACCCTGATTGTGAAGTTTTTCCTAATGTTGAGCCTGAAGTTTGTGGCCATTACTCCTAGTTTTCCCCTTGGGTGCCCTAGTGAACAGTTACTCACTGAGTCCTTGATGTACTCCCCCCAGTATAGTAGTAAGCTGCTACCAGGTCCCCTCTCAGCCTTCTTTTCCTTAAGCTAAGGAGTCCTAGATCCCTCAGCCTTTCCTCATATGACTTCTTGTGTAAGACTCTGATCATATGGGTGGTTCTTCCTTGAACTCTCTCAAGCTTCTCCACATCCTTGTTAAAGTGTGGTGCCTGGACGCAGTACTCCAGCTGCGGTCTCCTTCAGCACTTTTGGATGAAGATCATCCAGTTCTGCTGCCATGTATACATGTAATTTTATTAATTGGTAATACACCAATTCTACAGAGATAGTAGGAAGGCAAATATTCCTACTGTGCTCATCCTCTATTCTACCTAGTTTGGTTTTCCCCTTGGTCCGATTAAAGTCCGAGGCGCAGTACTCATTCAGGATTTCAGCTTTCTCCTGGGTGCTGGTAATCAGCTCTCCTGAGTTGTTGAGCAATGGCCCCACACTCCCATTTGTTTTCCTCTTGTTCCCTATGCACCTAAAGAAGGATTTCTTGTTGTCCACAATTCCTGTTGCTAATTTAAGTTTGGTCTTATCTGTTCCCTGCAAATGTGAGCCATCGTGGAACACACCTCCTTGGGGCATGCCCCGAGCTTCCATTCTTTATAAGTTTCTTTCTTGTTTCTTAAGAGGATAGTAATATCCCTGTTTAGCCAAGAGGGCTCCCCAGACCTTCTGTTACCTTTTCTCTGCATGGGAATGGACTTCCTTTGTGCTTCAAAGATCGTGTCCTTAAGGAACAACCACTCTTCGTGCACACATTTTGCCTTTGGTCCCTGATCCTATAGCACTTGCCCTACTAGTGACTCAAGCCTGTTGAAATTTGCATTTTTGAAGTCCAGGGTGTTTCAAGCTGTTCATTTTTGGAGCTGATGTCTGGCTCCAAGGAAGTATACTGCTCTTTTACATAGGGAACAACACCTCCATCATTTTTCCCCACCCAGTCCCTTCTATGCAGGATGTAGCCCTCTATAGCTACACTCCAGTTGTGTGAAGAGTCCTACCAGGTCTCCATAATCCCTACTAGATCATAATGCCAAGATCTTAATTCCAAGGTGGGAAAGATAGGGGCTTGGAGAAAAATGAGATTAGTTTAATTCATTACAATACTTTCTACAGGGGAGTACTGATCCAAATGTGCCAGATCCTAATCATCCAACCTCCTAAACCAGCCCATCATATGAAACTTCAAGAGAGAGAGAAACCAGTTTAGGGTAGAGAGTAAGCATGGTGGAACACAGCCCTGCTCCCACAAAGCTTTCTTGCATAGCAGCCCTTAAGAGTTTACCTTCTCAGAAGTTCAGTAACTGAAGTAATTCAGGACCCTATGCCAGTAGTGCCAATTAGAGCAGGCAAAATGCAACCCTAAATCACAGTAGGGATGATGCACTGTGTTAATTTTAATTTTAGTATGAAGGCTAATGCTGCCACTCTCACAGCTAAATCACTGTATTTGCATGTGTCATTCATTCATTTTTCTCCATTATTCCTGTTTAATATAGTTTCATAGTTTCTAGGGTCAGAAGGGACCTGAACAGATCATCTAGTCCGACCCCCAAAGGCTGAGGCTCTTTATATGAGGCTTTTTAAGCTGTTTACTAAAAATATCTCTGAATGACACCCACACAATTCTTTTCCTCCTTTCTTTATCTGATTTTCCATTTTTAAGTTCACCACATCAGCAATCATAAATGCACTAGCAAGGATTTGTTGATATGGGAAACAATTTCTGAATGGAGCTTGGTCTACATTCCCCCATAGGTCAGCAATGCTAGGGCTTTCTGCATAATTGTTTATGCCAGTAGTTAGCAAACTGTGAATACCTTGGAATTTAATAGCCAGGTTGACAGAGTTGCTTATTGGAAGGATTAATGCACTCTTAAGTATTTTCATCTTTTTGCCTCACCCTCCATTTAAATGGGAAGGTAAAAATTATTTGTTGCCCAAACCAGATATACCTCTTTTTTTTAAAGAAGAAAGGGTAAAGTTTGGTATTTAGAAAATGTGTGGCAGCACAGAGGGAATCTAGATTGTTCACAAAGCAGCAGTGGAGTGAAGCTAGGTGAGTGGCCCTTTCAGTCACTGTAAGTTTTGCAGCTCTGCAAAAGCAATGGGAACAGGGCCCTTAACTCAGAACTGCCCACTCTTAGCTAAATGCCCTAACCGCTCAGCTATAAAGTTATATTTCTTGTGTTTTCTTCTCCCACGAATCATGAATTCTTTCTGCACAATGGTCCAGTTTCAAGAGGACAGTGAAAAGGAACTTCCTTAACCTAGACTCAAGCCTTATAACCTAGACTAAAACAAATTTCTATTTTTTCTTAGAATCTTTTAAAATGAACTAATGTTGATAAAAAATTCTGCCATTCTGTAATTTTATTTTCTCATTTTGATTGAAGGTGTGTTCAGTAAGAGGAAAGTGATCTCAAAATTCTATACTTCCATTGATATAAATATAGATATCTGAATTGTATTCGACAGTGGTCTAGATACAGCTTCAATGAAAGTCTGTACTTTGCATCAGTTACAACTGAATTTCATGTTAAGGGGCATTAACTCTGTTATTTCCTCATTTGCTCTAAATGTCTTGCAGGCAGGTGCTAAGACATGTGCTGGAATGTGACTGGCTGTTGGGGAGGGAGAAACCTGAGAATTTTAATGGCTACTAGTTGTTTAGTTTGATGGGAATAAAAGCAATTGCTTGGTGTTCCTCTTGTTTTCTTGAGGTAATGAATACATATGCTTTTTTCTCATTTCCCTTTTATATTGCTGTCCAATGTGTTTTGAAGAACTTGTTAACCCAGCAACATTTTTTTCAACCATTAACCATCCATTTACTAGTCAATAATTATCTAAACATTTGAGTTATGATATTAATAGAATGTCTGATTCTTTCAGTGTATCAGGGTACCAATTATTGTCAAAAGAAGGAAGATAGGCTAGTAGATATAGTAGTGCTATTGTCAGTAAGCCTATTGAGTTTTAGTCATAGCTCTGCCATTCTCTTGGGCTGTCACTTTGGCAAGCCACAGAAATGTTTTGTCTCAGTATAGCCATGTGTGAGAAAAAAAGTTTTCACTAAAATTCCTTCATTGGTGTGGTAAAAAGAATAAACGTGGAAGATGTATTATATGAATGCCAATTTTAAACATAATTTAGTGTTTGGGGAAGTGGGGAAGGGCTGATGGAGTTAATTCCAGTTAAATTCCATTAATTTAAGGCGAATATTTTGGAAAATAGTTACAGGAATACCAGAACAATGCTCCTATTCTCTCTGCCATTGATGTTTCATTTCCTGCATTACTTTTATTTTATTTAAATTCTATAACTAAAAAAATATATAGAATCATAGAACATGAGGGTTGGAAGGGATCTCAGAAAGTCATCTACTCCAAACCCCTACTCAAAGTCGGACCTTCCCCCAGTGCATCATCCCAGCCAAGGCTTTGTCTAGCCAGATCTTAAAAACCTCCAAGGATGGAGATTCTACAACCTCTCTGGGTAGCCTGTTCTAATGCTTTACTGGCTGTCGTTGTCTATCACTGTTTATATGTCTATCACTGTTCTTAATGCAATAACACACAATGTAATAGGGGAGCTAAAAAGTCACCAAGGAAAAGATTTTCTATCTGAAATACTGAATAGAACATGAACCCAATAAACCTTTCCAGCAAAGACCTAACTGACACACAAAAGCTAGTGCCAGATTGTATAATTGTTATGGGTTATAGTTATATGTTCAATAAAAACTACTTGACACTGTCGAAAATTATGTATTTGTGACCTTACTATGTCATTGAACTCCCTTTCACTTTAAGGTAGTTTTCTACCTTAAACCAGTGCATTAACTTATTCCTTCACCTAGACTTCAAACTAGTCAGTACATGGGTTTTTTCCTAATTTTAAAAAAAGTTTATTCTCTTTTTTGATTCACATTTTCCTCAGCAGATAAACAAGGATCTGCTTTCTGGTGACACTGCTTGCTACTAAAACTGCAAAAGGCAAGGGTGTAACAAGTTTTGTGTATTACATCTGTAGTGGAAAAATGATCATATTTTGCATTATTGTTTGGTAAAACATTGAAGAATGAAGCTGAGGATAAGCCATTCAAATATATCCTGTATTCTTCTAAAAAGATGGGGGTACACTGGTGTGCCATTATTTTCATACTTAGATCAAAACAGTTTTGGCAGTATATTATTGTAAAGCAAACACAGGAACATAGGAAGTGCCATATTGGGTCAGACCAATGGTCCATCTAACCCAGTATTGTGAGTGTGACAGGCCCTTCCATTGCCTCCTCAGAAATCGTTCCCTGAGGTTCTGGCTGCATTTTTTCCTACATCTTTTCTCATTCACTCCCCATTCATGGCCCCATCAAATCCCAAGACCTCCTGGTTAACCTCCTCCCAGCTCTGGCTAAGCTGTCCATCTATCAGGCTCTTGTCAGGGGTAATCCAGCTGACTCTGGGTCTGTTGTCCTGTCACTCCTCTACTCATGTCTCTGGGCAGAGTTTCACTAGTCAGCATCCACAAGCTCCTTGGACTCATCTGAGGCCCAGTGTGTGCAGCCACTGTGCTCTCCTGAGTGCCCCCCCTTGAAGGACTCATCTTTAATCTTTGACTGTCACTCCCATCCCTGTTTATTTTTTTCATTTTTTGTCCCTAAGAATTAGTCATTATGCCTCTAGTGGTAAAATGATTAAAGGACGATGATAATTCTCTTGGTGTTCCCACACCTCTCTTGATGTGACAATTAGGCCTGAGCGCACAGAGCTGCACCCCCTCCACTGCCTCCTCAGGAACCTCCCCCTGAGGTTCTGGGTTCACTTCTCCCTGTACCTTTTCTTTTATGCAACCCCATCTGTGGCCCCTCCACATTTCAGGACATTCAGGTCAACCATCTCCTGGTTCTGGCCAAAGCTGCCATCTACCAGAACAGGAAGGAAGGGGGGAAAGGGGGTGGAACCAGGGTGACTCTTGGGCTGTCTTTTATTCATTTCTCCATGCATGTCTCTAGGCAGGGTTTTATTAGTCAGTGTGAGAGAGTGGGGCCTAGGAGTGGCCGTGTACTCCCTAGCGCCCCCTACCGTCACTCAAGGTGATTCAGCACCCTCTGGTTCTCGCCCGCCACATCTTTGATGACAAATAGTTCAGATGGGAGGCTGCCTTTATCCCCTGGTGAACGGTGTGAGTGTTACTACCCCTACGCCGTATGGGGTGCCTCAGCGCACCCCTGCCTTAAGGGCAATGCCAGTTAAACAACCTGCACCCTGATACCGGCGCCCCTGGGCCGCTGCTGCAACCTGCACCCTGCTACCGGCACCTCTGGATTTGCCATGCCCAGGCCTTGCCCCACAGGGCCTGTCCCTCGGGCTTATCCTACTCCTCGCCCTCTGTGGAGCCTTTGCCGCACTTCACGTGCTTCTCACCCCCTCTGGGGCCTGTGCCACGTCTCTCGTGCCTGCTGCCCCACTCTGGGGCCTGTGCCACACCTCTCGTGGCTGGGGCTACAACCCCCACACCCCAAGTGCCTCTCCGGCACTTCTTGGGCTGTGCCCACTGTGACACCGCTCACCGTGCCCCCGCTGGGCACCGGAAACCCCCAAACTACTGGGGAGCCCCCGTGAGGCCTCCTCACACCCCTACAGCCTCACCCGGGCCTCCGGTATAAGGATGACTAAACCATGAAGCCAAACGGCTCTAACCCACACCAGAAGCCTACCAGCTTACAACAGAATCATAAGCCCTGAGCTTATGAACCCAGCTCCTCTCAGTGCTGGCTCTCTCCCATACCTCTCGCATCATTGCAGCCAGCCAAACCGCCACCGTTGACTCTGCTGCTCAGCTCTCCCGCAGACCTCCTGCTCCTGCGGCTGCCAGAGGGGAACTGCTGGTCAGGCTCTGGCCTGGGCTGTTTATAAAGGCCCGGCCCTGCCCCCTTCTGGCCACATGACCCACCTGGTTGCCCCAGCAACTGGCACCTGAGCTGCCTTGGTGATTGGCAGCTCTGTTAATTTCAATCCCAGTCACGGGGCACCTACGTGACTCCGTGACAGTCAATTATCACACACTCTTAGGACTCATTCGAGGGGCATTGGGTATTGGCTGATGTACTCTGCTTGGTGTGCTCATTTGGAAAACTTATTACTTTATGATTGCCACTCCAATCCCTGTTTTCTCTTTTTTGTCCCAAGAAAATAGTTATGTATCTAGTGGCCTCCCTAACTGAGGGAGGTTTATAATTTTCTTGGTGGGTCTAGACTTACAATTCCTTATATAACAAATATTCCTGCTACTGACAGCATCAGGGGTAGAAGCTTTAAAGGGAGAGCATTGAAGTGGATAGTGAAGTAGAGTGGTCAATCCCCTATTCATTACTCTCCATGGTATCCACCATTACCGGTTTAGAGCTTCCATAGGAAATATCTCCCACCACTCTGTTCAACAGCTATTAGTAGCTCTATCATCCATGAATTTGTTTAGGCCCATTTTTAACCTGACTGTGTTGTCAGTCTCTACCACCTCCTGTGGCAATGCATTCCACAAGTTAACTATGTGTTGCATAAAAAATAGGTAGAAAAGTTATTTCATTCCATTTACAAGCCTGGAACAAGTCATGCATAAAACAACACAGTAACAGCATACCCTGAAGGAAGTCAGGGGGCAGTTACAGAATATGTAGGTTTGACCCTACATTCCTTTCCACTAGCGTGGTCATATAGTTTTCTGTTCAGGGTCTACTCAATAAAATAAATAAAAAGAATCCAGACTCTATGGTATACCCGATGCTCACTTAACATTTTTTCCACGATCCACTTTTAAAAGAAAATGGAAGAGGTGTGGAAATTTTACTTGTTGCTTTGTTTAGGCTACAGATCTCACGGACAATTATGAGATCACGTGACCTAGCCTTCACCCCTCTTTGTTCTCTTCCCTTTCCCTTTTTTGTCCTTTTCCCTCTTTCTCCTTTTCTCTTTTCTCCTTTCCTTTTTCTACTCACTTCTTTTCTCTCTTCTTCCCTCCCCTCCCTGCACTGCATGCAGTCATCTTCACCCGCAGAGGACAAAAGTATATATATATGACTCAGATTCTCAGGCAGCCATACCCTGTTATTTATTTATCACATGGTCATCATGGCAGGTCCATTTTCTATATGTCCAAATATCTAGACGAAAAAGAAAATATGACATCCATTTTGCTGCTACTTTTGCTGATGGATAACTCCTAAAGATATGAGTTCTACATAGTCTTCCCACACCGTCAATCCACAACTCATCCAAATCTCCTGTTACAGGGAAATCTATTGCTTGTTCTGCTGTAATAATCTCTTATACCAAGTCCCAAAAGCCTTGTCTTGGACCTTGTCATCTTTATTATTCTAGATAATCTTTTTTCTCTAGGGTTGGCTGAAAGAATCTGCCTAACAGCTCTCTTCCTAGCCAGAACCAAATCTCTTTGGGGAGGAAGAATCAAGCCCAAGAGCGGACACTGCTTTCAACAACATAGCAGTACTTTTATCTGAATATGGCAAGTCCTCAGCCCACGTCAGGGGATAATGCCAGGGGGACACTTTCCCAATGGCAAGTTATACTTAGCAGTGACATAACAGAGCAACTGGGTATCAGTAACACATGTGGAGGCAATGGAAACCTACCATGCCATCCTCATAGCTCTACTGGCTAGTGTTCTTTACCCCTCCCCCACGTTAGCACCCAATCCCCTCACCTTGGTTATGCTACTGACACTTAGACATATTTCCCCAAATATATGTATTTGTATTGAATTGGCGGGCAAGAACCAGAGGGTGCTGAATCACCTTGAGTGATGGTAGGGGGCGCTAGGGAGTACACGGCCACTCCTAGGCCCCACTCCCTCACACTGACTAATCCAGTAGCTCTGACTAACTTAATTGTCCCACTTAACTAAGATCCAGCTAGTCAATGCAGTCACTGATTGCCTGTATGTTGTGAACTTGTTGAGGTCCAGGTTCTGGCTCTTTATACATATACCATCTCCTTGTCAGGTCCACAGAGTCACTCATCTTAGTGGTTAGAGCTAGGGAGTGTTACCAGCATTTGTAGTCAGGGGGTAAGCCAAAGTCAAACTAGGGTTCAGGTGCCAAGTTAGAGGGTTACCAGTCAGGAATGCTGGAAGAGGTACCATGGAAGTCAAATGGGTGAGAGCTACTCACAGACTTAAGCCATTTTGTTGCACAACGAGGGCCAGATGCTACAAAAACTCCTTAAAAGCAGCCCTAGAACCAGTCAGCAGGCTGAGGCTCAGCTGGCCCTGCTTCGGGGGTTGAGTGTTGCTGACCTAATTGCACAGCTGCAGCACAGATGCCTTACACTCTTGCTGCTTGGTTTCCCTGTACCTCCAGCTTGAATTTAGTTGCTTTCTAGATTTAACCCTTCAGTTAAAGGTCCCTACTCAATCCAGGCACTTTCTGTCTTGGCACACAAATCAGACTTCCCAGTGCCTGTTTTTCTGCCTGTCCATCAGGGCAGATATCTTTCCTAATGTCACTCTGACTTTCAGTGAATCTCTTCTTTTGGTTTTGGGGTGACAACTGTTCTCTTTACTTTCAATTTACAAGCAATTTATCCTTTGCCTTTGGGAGTGACACACTTCCTTCCCACTGAAAGTATGTTGATCTTTTAGTCAATTTCCTGTGGTTGTCCCACTTCTTCCAGTAAGGTATGTGTCTTAGAAGAATTTTCTTTACATTATCATTAATAGTTTACCTAACTCAAGGAGGTGGCTAACCAATATTATGGACAAATTAAATTGTGGCACCAGCCACCATTTTCATGGATTTATCATGGTGGGTCTCTGCCACACTTCTGATTGGCTGAGGGGCCTAGTGTTCCTGTCCCCCACTGCTGATTGGTCAAGAGGACTGTCCATCATTTGGTCCTGCCGCTTGCCACTGATTAGTGGAGAGTGACAGGGCCACACAACAGGCAGCACTCTCAGACAATCAGTAGTGAGGGGTAGAGGGCAGCAGCCATCTTATCTGTTCACCTTTGTGCTGGCATCCCACTTCAGGCTAAGCTGTATGGCTGGGATAACTGCTGGATCTTACTGGGGAGCAAGCATTTGATTTTTACAAAGATTGGGGGGGAGGGCACGGTTCTGTACATTTCATGGAGATCACCTAATTTTGCAATTTTTGTGAAACTCTGCAGTTGCAATTTGAGTACGTCCCTAATTATTATATTACAGTACAGAGAAATAGAGGAACCTGTAAGGTAGGTAGGGTCTAGCTTATTGAGGGATTTGAAAAAAAATAAGCATCATTTCATCTATGAAGAGCTTTCCTTTCCACTCAGAAAAATGAACATTTGAAGATGAATGCAATGAGAAGGTAGCAGCTGATTAATCACGAATCCTGCTTCTGTTTTTTAACCCAAAATCTTGCCCAAGTAGACAGAATAAATGACTTGCTGAGACCACTGGCCAAGTCAATCGATGTTAGGAAGTGTTAAAAAATAGTGAATGCTAAACAAGGATGGTAATTTGTATTGGATCTGGAACAAATAACAAATGAAGCTTTTCACAGTAAATGAATTATAGCCAATGGCAGGATCTAAAAGAGGTACACAGAATTTTAAAACCCAGCAACATTGCATGCACATTTTGAAAAATCTGGCAAGAAAGTAGCCTCAATATTGATGATAAGACCCTCCAGCTAAATGAAAACAAGTATATGCATATTTGCATGTTACAGTAGATTTATGTAGATATAGACTGATATCCAGAGAAAATGTATGTGTGGCACCACGCAGAGACATTTGCATAACCACCATCTTCCCAAAGTGCAATTTAAGCATAGATACTACTTACTAGTGGAAGAGAGGCCTGAATGGCTGAAATTTCAGACCCAAACAATAGGTTATTGGGAGGGCAGGGGGAGGGGTGGCAGGCAGAGATTAGTTTGAAAACCCCTAAGATTCCTGAAAAATGTCAGTGTAAGTCAAACTTAACTCCTGTTTGGGGGAGTATAAGTAACATCTGCACATCCTATCCCTCTGGACAGGAATGAATTTCACCTTGAAGGTATTTTCCTAGGTGAGTAGAGTTCTACTAGGCAACATTAGAATTAACCGCAAGAAAGAAAAAGATGTATTTTGGGTAGTCAAAATACTTCACTTACCAACCACCATCCATCCCCACCCCCCCTTTTGCCATTGAAATAAAATTGACTCAAGTGAAACAAATGATAAAATTCCTGCATGCCTAGTTGATTTTGTATATGGCTTTTCTTGAGAACTTATCAAAAAGAAGAAAGGCCTATTTTATATTTGACCACATCTTCATAAAATGTTCTTGCATCAGTAAAGCAGAATACATTTTGAGATGGTCACATTTTGCTTCTTAATGGACCTGATCTGGCATATCAGAGAAAGCACTTGGGAGCTTTCCAGAATAAATTATTTAGAACATTTATTAGATGAAATCCTCAAGCCCTTCACTGGATTACCAATGAATTCAAACCTTTTAAAAATGCAGAATTTATCTAATTTAACTTCCATTTTACAGATAGAATTTTTCTAAACCATCCAGTAGAATGGAGATATTTTTGAAGAGCCTAATTTTAATTTATTTGTTCGGCTCTTAATTCCTCTACTTACATACTTCTTTCAGGCTTTGTTCATGCCACATTGCAGATCGTCAGGGCCCTAGACATCTATATGTCTGTATGCTCTCTATTTACTTTTATAGTACCATGCATTTTTAAATTTGGGGTTTTAAAAGTCTAAGATGAACTATTTCGTTAAAAGTGATACTTGCTCAAGTACTTTGCTAAATTGGGATGTTTCAGAGGAGAAGTCTTGGGGTTCAACATACTAAATCTCTGTTTGTAATAAAATGTGGTTATACTGTATAACCTAGTTAACTGAACATCTCAGTTGAAGTTAAAAACTGTTGTACAATTTCTTTCTGCAAAGTCCCAGGCAGTACCTGTAAGCTATAACACAGTTTAAAAGTAGAGCAGGTGACTCTTCAACCTAGCAACATGTTATTAAGTGACTATATTAGGATAGGTAAGGATATATTAGGAACATGAATGCTGTTCACACACAGCACCATCATGTGGTACAAGCATTCATTCAGCTTTCTTCCAGCTTCCCTTAGCTCCTAAACAACCACCTTGCACCTCTGGTTCCAGCAGTTTCAAGCTGACTTTCAAAAATCATCTTAATGCCAGATGAACTTATGGCAACTTTATGCCAGCTAAGTTTATAATATGCATATCCCCTGAAATTATAGACATTGAGAAAATGATCCACTCTGAACATTGTCATAATTTAATATTAATGTGGAAACAAACTACAGTTTATAACTCTATCCTATATTTGGGATAGCTCATAGCAAATGTCTCATTGAAAGGATGAAAGGGGATCACCAGCGTAAACAAAACATGTGTGAAACAACCAACCAGTTCATAATAAAGGAGCGGTAAGTAATGGGTTGTGAAATGGCACATGATGTGAAAGTGATGAGATTTGAACACTATTCTAAGAACTCAAGAATTTTACCACAATGAGTCTCCTGATTACATTGGAATACATCTCTAGGAATATTGGAAATACTGTTTCTTTACTACAAAGAGCACTTTCAAATCCGTCATGACTTGTAAAACCTAATTTAATTTAACAGACTTTATAACAGCTGGACCTGTAATATCTTCAGAGATGTCTATTGCCTACTATCTGATGTCTACTGTCATGAATTATACTGTATAGTGATTACAAATCACAAATTAATAAGTACCCAGGCCAACTTCTATCTAAAATGGTAATAGGAAGTGTAATTTTTAGAGTATGAATGTATACATATTGCTTCTTCACTTTGCACTTTACAAACACCATGCACAATCTTTATATTGCAGTAGATTTTGTTGTTTGTTTTTCATCTATTGTAGGCTGGTGGGAATGAAGACAAAGATATCAAAGTACAGGTAATCCCCGCTTAGCGTTCTTAACTGTTTCTCAAAAAAACAAGTGTTAAGCGGAATAGCATTAAGCAAAACCACGTAACCATTTATTTAAATAAATAAATATAATTTGTTAATGCAGCTTCCCACTAGTACTATAAAATCACTTAATTTGGGCATCTAATTCAAACATCTAATTCACACATTGTAATTCAAAGCCAAATTCAACATGCTACAGACCTCATTCTGGCATTTACCTGCTTCAATTCATTCAGGACATCCAATTTAAGCTCCAGCATTAAGCTTTTGCACTGTTTTTTTTCTCAGCACTTGCAGTTACAGAGTCCGTTACTTGTTTCTGACTCATGATTGATTTCAAGGGTCAAAATTAATTGCTAAACACAGAGCACAAAAGTTTCTGATGAACCAAGATGGCAACACAAACTGGTGCTAAATTGCAAAATGAGACTGCGCACCATCAATGCGCTTTGGTGTTATTTTGTACTCCTTGCTGCCAGCTGTATGATACCCATGAGTGTTATAATGAAACTCACTGAGTGCTAAGTGGAATTGGGTATCAATGTAAAATGAGCAAAATAGCACTAAGAGAAACAGCAGTAAGCAAGGGTTGCCTGTAGATATTGTTATACAGACAAAGTTGAGGTGTCAAAGCGATATTCACTGTCACAGTTTTGATCTGCTTCCTAACTAAGAGGCAGATTCTCCTTCTGAGTAAAATTTTACTCCTCAAGTAGGTCCACTAATGACAATGTGTCACTCTTCCATGTCATTTGCACGAAAGCAGTGGGTAGCAATGTATATTAAACTGATTTGATGCACCAGTGAAGACAGCTGCCAAACAGTGTTCTCAAGGCCCATTGCAAGCTTTAAATAAGAATGTTTCCAAGAAATGCTTCTGACTGTCTCAATTTCTGTTTCCAAGTCAGTAAGAAAATGTCAACATTCAGACCTCTGTGTTTATATTCCTATTTACCTGAAATTAGTCCCAAATGAGTGGGCATGAACTTACAACTTCGAGATTCAGCGCCAAATCAGACTTTTTAAACCTACAACACTTACATTACTCAAGCGTCACAGATATATGTTTTGTTAATCGGAGACTAATTTACTAGTGAGAAATTCTTTAGATACCTTATTACTGACTAAAACTATATGTGTGGCTTCCCTTTCCCTATGCCAGTACATAAAGAGGGAGGAAGGAAATGTTTTGTGGGCTTAAAAGGAAATGGTTTTGGCTAGTTTAGACCATTAATAAAATCAACATGCTCCGTTTTTAACAATCATTAAAATCAGAAGCACTGATGAACCAGTGCATAACATGAAAGAGCTGCATATGGAAGACTTGGCTGTAGATGATTTTCAGACAATACAAGTATAGCTCATATTCCAAAGTGCCTCAGCACAACTGAGATGGAAAGTTATGGTCATGTAATCTTCCACCAGGGAATAGTTTTATAATTCCTCATAAAGTTTAGAAGTCCCTTGTTGTTATTTTCAAATTATGCTTTTTCTGTGGGTAATATGCTAAGACACTAAAGAAGACAAATCCAATGAATGTTTAATAAAACTATGGAAATTAATAATTACACATAATTCATCAGGGTCTATGAAATGTTATACAATTGCTGCAGTTATACTTAACTGTACAGGAAGAACCCAATTCTGCAGTAATGCAGGTGTAACACATTGACTGAATTCGTTCCAAGCAGGTAACCTGCACTGACTTCACAGGGAATTATAACAGCATGAGGTGCACTGGATAAGACAGAAGAGTGAACTGTCATCTCAGTACCCTAGCCAAGGCTGACAGTCAAGAAGCTTACATTGTTGTAGCCTCTGCTGTTCCTTCTCTATAAATAAAATAGTACCTAACATTGTTTACAAGGGCAGTCCCTCAAGCACCTCCCATAAACACCAAAACATTTCAAAGAAAAAACTCCCATAAATTAGGACAACTCCTTCTTGTAAAAGAGCATTCTCAAATTACTCATTGATAGCTGGTCCAAAACCATTCACAACAAGCAATAGCTCTTGAAAACCACATGGTTAAAATCACAGGGTTCACAAATAATAAAGGAGCAGACAAGTATCTGTTTGTATGGACAAGTTCCAGGCATTTAGGCTCATTTCCCAAAATAGAATGTCTTGATTAGCCTAAGATAATTACCAGAGGAAAACTGTGATCTAAGTCCACAGGTATGCCTGTCACGTTCTCTCCTGGAAAAGGTTGGCTTTACTTCTACTTAGAGATTTCAGTTCTCTCTTAATCCAGGACTCTCTGTTCTCTGCCACAGAAACACAAAGTACTGTCGCTTTTTCTTTCATGAATTCTGAGCCTCATTCCCTCAAAGACGCACAGCCATTTTCATTATGCATATAAAAGCAGAGTTCCCCCCCTAGCTGATTGGCTATGGAGATTAAAAGTCTCCAGGGCAACCAGAGGACACCATAGGAAAGTCATGCAACACTGCTTGGAAATATCCTTACTTAAAGATCTGCACTGCAGTCTTGATTTAGGAAAAGCTAATATCAAGTTTGAAAGAAAAAATGTCATTCTAAGAGTTTGAAATCTTTATTTAGACCCCCAAGAACTAGTGCATTTGGAAACAAGATTCTCAAGTATTTTTAGTTATGTGTAGAAAGTATGAAGTAATAGCAAGGAGTTTTCTTAATTACGATATTATAAGAATGAGTTTGTTGGTTTGACTCTTCAGGTGTGCCGCTATGGTTTAGTGAAATTGCAGGCTTGTATCAATGATGGAATGCACGTCTTGGGAAAAGGAGTAGTTTCACACCTTAAATGTATGAATCCCAGCTAAACTATTGGGACTGAAATATTTCTGTTTTGGTGTTGTGTAATGGGGAAAAAGCAAATGGGTTGTAACTGAGTGTCAATTTCCCCCTCAATTTTCCCAAATTAACTAGAAATCTCCACGGGAAATCCTGGCATCAAGGAAAATAATGTCAAAACTGCTTGTGATTTCTATGATGGTTTGGGAAACTGCACAATACCTAAAAAATACTGCCCCCACTCCCAAATAACTTTATAAGACTCACACCTTTTATTTTTTTGGCTCAGTGTTGCAAAATAATATTCCAAAGTACTATTCAATACAGCCAGAGTTTTATTTTTATAAACTTGTGTTTTTGATGGTTCTAATAATTCATGCAAACATGAATTAAATCATACTGATGTACGTTCCTGTGGTGCCCTATATTATATCCCTGGTCAACATATGCGGTCACGCTAAGTAAATAAAGTCATTGCCATGTATAAATGTATTTCCTATTCTTTATTAGCTATTTTCCTTTTTAAAAAATTTACAGGGCATGGAGGGTCTGAATGTTACTTGCCCTAAGTTACAAAATTGCCAGTGTCTGGCAGGGGTATGCAGAATAATTTAGGAAATGAAACAGAAACAACATTCAGACTGAAAACTCCACAACCAAGGCAACAGTTAAAATTGTTTATCCAACTTTTCTAGAAAACAGCTATGAATAACAAAAAATTCAGGAAACAAGAATTGATCTAGAAATCTTAGTGAAACGTACAGTTCTTACAGCAAGGCTACATTTGTAACACATCTTTCCTATAATGAATAATTTTATCAGTTGTAATTGAGAGATTTATCACTTGTGATTGGGTAATTTTGGCTCAAAACTGTCAGTGGAAAACTAACCTTGAAAGAAAATTATTCCAAATTATTTCTGGTGAAAATTCTTATTCTTTCAGACCAAATTTCTACACATTTTTTGCAATGAAGCTTCTGTTTTTTGAAAATGAAACAAAGCAGGACAGAAAATTTGGACCTATTTGAAAATTCAGAGCTAAGTTTCCCAGAGAATCTTGTGGGTACATATACGGGATCAAAATAATCCCTAATTCCTCACAGACCACATCTGTTGACCAGGGATATAATATGGGGCACCACAGGAACTTACATCAGTATGATTTAATTCATTATTACAGAACACAGTAGTTTTTTTTTCCATTCAATGATTCAGTCCATTGTCTTGACTGCCCATGAAATTCTCAGGTAGAAAATTTATGTTACTGATTATAAGTGACATTAATATGCTAGCTGTCACATAATGCATTTAAACTTGCCTCTTGCTGTACAATGAAAATGCATTTTCTCTGAGAACGCATTTTCTCAGAGTTCAGCTTAATAGCAAGGCAGGAAACAGGATAATTGGTTAAAGAGATTCACAGTGCATTATTAGTATTTTTATTACCATTGTGAATTTATAGTGTTCTTTGATTTATGAGGCAAAGGAAGAATGAAAAGAGATTCAGTATCTTTCCACTTGACCTCAGCTGCTTTGCATCCAGAAATTAAAGTGCTGAGTAAGATGCCACAATGAATCTCAGAAATAATCTTTGTTATTTTCCAGACATAGATGTGTATTAGTTTCAGTGTCTCTGTGGTCATACCACTAGTGCTGAGAAGGAAGCAGGCACCAAGCATCTTACAAAATGTCACAGCAAAAGAGGCTTTCATTGGGAGCCATACTCATACTAACAGTTGATTATACCTGTAAAAATTTCAATCATTAGTCTTGTTTGGTTAGGGAAAAAAGAATCACTCTTAACTTGGATTGTAACAGGTATCTGCAAGGGGCATTAGAAATTTCCTCACTGACGTGCACATTCGCTGTCTCCCTTTGCTGCTATTTTTATTCAATCTATCCCCGGTTATTTTATTCAGTTGTTTATCTAGTAGAGTCCATGATCTGAGAGAGAATTATTAGCCCAAAATCAAGCCATCTCACGCAGGCATAATACCAACAGAAGGCTGTAGGTTTAGTGAGACCTTTGCCAGATGTAGTATAAAGCACAGATTCAGGAACTTTATTTTATACTTAGAAATACAGAAGAGAAATAAGAGCAATAGTATGGATCTGAATGCACAGCTATTAAAAATGCACAGCTATCCATGTGTTCTTCTTACACGTGCTTGAACTTGAAAAAGGTTTCTTCCAGCCTTTGTGAAAACAGCCATGATCTAAAAATTGTTACAATAGAAATTAATTACAACTCTTTTCAACCCTCTTCCTGAGTCAAGACAATTCAAATACAACCCAACTGGGATTCTAAATGGAGGAAAATTGAAATGAAACACTATATTGGAACTCACTAATCAGATGGAGAAATATGTAAAACAAAGCTAGTGTTACTAGAAATGTATTAAAATTGTATATTCAGTGGGTGGCACTTTCCATGGGAGTTAGTTTAATAAGCCACTACTGAGCCAATATTTCTTGTGGTGAATTTTAGGGCACCCTGCTGCTGAAAGAGATATTGAAACAGAAAATAATTAGTCAGATTCAAGTTAGACACATGCAAGCTAATAAATCTAGAGCATGGCAATTGGAATCCCAAAGACACCTCTAGTTGATGGGAGATACCTGAAAAATAGCTACCCCTAAAATGACTGGGAGAGTGATAGGGCAATGCAAGCTGCAGAGGAGTTTTCGTTGCATTATACTGGCAAAAAGACAGTTCAATGTAATCAAATATAAATGTAATAAAGAACAAAAAGGAAAATTGTGTTATTTTGTCTATTCAAAAAGTCTAAATATTTGCACAGAAATTTTCATTAGAAAATGTTTCCCTCAAATCAAACGTTTGTATCAAATTATTATTTGCAAAACATTGCTTTCTAAAAAAATCCTACCCTGAATGGCTCTGAAGGTGCAGCAGTTGGAAGATCTTTGCTGGAAAGTTATTGACAATTTGGAAAGTAACAAAAGTGACTGAGGAAGCAGACCTACGAGTTACCATGTTTGTTGCTTGTTCCCACGGCTTTGTTTTACCATCAAACAGGAGAGCTACAAACCAAGGTTGTTCCTATCCCATCTCAAGTATATATTTCTGACAATGTCAATGGTTAACTCCGAACTCTTTCCAATTTACTCATGTCATTCTAGCTACCTAAAATCCCCTCCTGCAGTGTTAATTGGATATGTATTATTCTTCACTTCCTGCCAGAAACTGCCATGTGCTATTACTATGTATTAGTAAGGAGCTGTTGCATTTCAGCCCAGCAGTACCATTGCAGTGGGTGAGCTAGCTTGTTTATGATGTCTGTAAAGTGCTGAGGCATGAAGGTTGCTATACAAATGCAAGTTGCTGTTCTTAACCCGAATCACCTGGTTCTAATCCTGCTTCTGCCAGGAGTCAGCTGCATCCTTGGGAAAATCAGTTTATTCTCTGTGACACTGTTTCCCCTCCTGGCCTTTTTCCGCCCTGTCTATTGAGACCACAAGCCTTTTGAGACTCTGACAGTGCATTACAGTAGCACTCGACAGTAATACAAATAAACAGTCACCCAGATTTTACATCCATATTCATGCATTTTGTCATTGTTTGTTAAGGTTATCTTTCTTCCTATTCAGACATCCAACTTCTGATGTCTAAGTCCTATTTATTTCATTCGTTATTGCTCAACTGAATTGAAAAGAGAAATAGGCTGTAAAATGTCATGATTTACAGTTGATCATATAAATATCCAACCTCCTGTACTTTTGCTTGGTGAGGGTACGTTTTGTACATTCAGATTTTCATGCTATGATGAAGTATGTCCCTTTCCCCTGCTATTTTTCCAGGCATTCATATAGCTTATTTTTAAATGGATGAGTGAAACCATAGTAAAACATGTTGTCAAATGTAAAAGTTTCCAATAAAGGGCATTGGTCAGCCCGGTGCACTTAGCATGGGGGATCTCTAAGTATATTGCATTTTCTACTTGCTTTTATTATCAAAAACCAGCAGTGATTATTGCTTTCCTTTTCACTCTATTTTCGCTTTTTTTGTCATTCCTCTCGAGGGTATCATGCACTGGATAATAATAAAATAAAAGGTTCATTTCTCAAACAGGCAGTGCTCTAAACAGTGACTGAATTGTTCTAGACTCCAGAGACTGAGAGAAAACTGATGCGAATGATGATTGGTGAAAAGGTCACCATTTCATTCTTGTATAAAATAATTTTGGTCCCCGTTTCATTTCCCCCCCTTTTTTCCCTTCCTGGAGGGTTTTGTTTTAAGTCTCTTTTTAACTCTCTTTAAATGATTTATGATGTGTTTCACACTTTGTTACCTTCCTCTGCATTGTAAATGTCAGTGTGCCACATCTGAGCGATGGAAAGTTAACATGCCATGGGGTTTTATTGACGAGTCTGTGTCAGTGAAAAAAAATGTTTTTAGTTGATAAAGCACTGCATTTATTATCCAAAAGCTCCTGACAGAAGTAATGATAACACATGAATGAGATGAAACACTGCTGAGACCCTTTCAAAACATTGCAAAAGAGCATGAATGAAAGCAAGAAAAAATTCTGGGAGTTCAGGAAAGGGATTGTGTAAAAAGGGAAAATATATGTATACACAGATATTTTACTGCATGAGTTCAGAGGGGTGTTGTGGGAGGCATTGTTTATACACCCCTCCATGCCATGACTGGGATAAACACCACCAAGACCAGAACAGCACAATTTCCCCCTCAGTTCAAGTCAGCTCTCAGAAATGCCTTTGAATGGCTCCGAGCGTGCCCTGCACTGTGAACCTAACAGATTTTGGGACATATGCTCAGGGTCGCTGTAAGATTACTACACTGCATCGTTACAAGAATTAGCATGTGCCAAATAAGAGTCCATGGTTGTGATATACATACAACTTCACTTACAATCCTAAAAGGTTATTAGCTGTTGAAGAAAAGAGAGAACCAGCATGATTCTCTTGATATTTTTATTCCACTGCTGTGTTGCCCAATCCTGAGGGTCTGACCTCAATGAGTACTGGAGTCAACAGAAAGACTTCAGTATTCTGCAAGGTGCTTCATACAGTGAAAAGAGGCAACACAAAGGATACAAATGAGAACAGTGGTTGCGGGAATAAGACTGAACCTGAGTTCAGTCCAGGAATGCTTAGGCTGCATGCAAAGGCAGGCTAGGCATGACATAAACAGCCACAGTTTACATTAAAATTGTTCTTTGATAGCTACGTGCTTAAAAGGACATGCACACAATAGAGTACAGAAACTAGGGATTATAGATAAGAAAGAGACATTGAAGACAGAATTATAAGAAATCCTTGCCGTCTGATTTCTTATATAATTGAGAATTATTCTCCCTCTCCTTCAGCTCTACCAAATACATACTTGGCTTGATTGCGGGTCTGGTCCCGTAGAATAAGTACAGCAGCTATTTGCCATTTTCAATAACTTCAGTTTATCTAGTCTGTTAAATAGAAGACCCAGTTGTCTTACTGAAGTCAGTGGGTGTCACTGAAGTCAATAGGTTTCAATGACAATAGGGGCATTGTGTATTGTGCTAGGGGGCCTTGTTACAAGTTGCACTTTGAACTGCTCAAACGTTGATCAGTTAGTACTAGTTTAAGTTTGAAGAAGTCATACCCTAAGGCTAAACATCCTTCTGACAGTCCCCCACCTACATGGCTGTGACTGGCCACTAGGCCTAGGGATACATATTCAAAAAGCCTGAGCCTGAATTGATTCAATCTTCGAAGGTTAGTATAATTTGGATAGGCTAAATCAGTTTGTAACTGTAGAGACATCCCAGAAATGTGGGCACATGTTTGCAGTGGCTCAGGCTAGAAGCCGGGTGGTGCTAAAGCAGCCCTCCTTTCCCTTCCATACAGCTGATCTTAGGGGGGGCATGGCCAAGCCCCAGCAGGACACTCTGATTAGGGAGGGGTTCCCCCTAGAGCATTTATCAGCTCTGCTATCAGCATTTATCACTCTACAGAAAACAACAACCTCTCTCATTAGTTTAAGCTCTTCTTAAAGAACCAAAGAAGGAATGGAGAGACATTATCAGCTGACTTGTTGATTAGCTCCAAAAACCCCTAAGTAGATACAGTCCTGTCTCCCACAGCATGGACATAGCCAGCATGTGATTTGCTAGCTAATGCTGAGAGGTGTCTGTGTAACGCAGAGCGGGCAGGGGAATCCCTGCTTAGCAGGGGGTTTTGAAGGGAGGGGTGGGGAGCAGGGGGAAGCCAGTCAGATGCCTGCAGTCTCTGCCAGAGCTGCAGCCAGGAAGCAGAGGGGAGGAGCCAGTCCTGCTGTGGAGCAGAGAGGCCCGCTCAGCCCAGAGAGCATACCAGGATGCTGGGGGAGTCTGATTTAACTTAAACCAGGAATGGGGTCTGAGATAGACATTACATAAACTGGATTGACCCAAATCTTTTTAGTCTGATACTACATTCAACCAGGTTTATCTCAGATGAGTTTCAGCCATTTTCAAACTGGTTTATGTGCACTGAACATCTGTTCTGTTACAGCTTTAAAGCAGTTTATGATCACTTAATCGGGTTTATGTGTAATGTATGTCCCTAGCCTAGAGGGCTGGTGAGCAGGGGCCTGATTAGGAGCTACAGCTGTGAGTTGCCACTACAGGGCTGGTGAACCAGGGTAGACTTCAATCCCTCTGCTAGGTACGGGTGTGTGACAGATGGCTTAGTGAGGGGTGGGAACATACAGCTTGGAAGCAAAGAGTTAATGGGATGGAGATGGGTAATAAAATGGGAGGTGGAAAGGACATGGGTGTGGGCAAAGGTAGTGAAATGAAGGAAGTCAGCCACCGAAGGATAAAACAAAAAGAAGTGAAAAATAAATCAAAACCATCCCCCAGGACCTGATCTGGCCCCCTGCCTTGCTGTCACCCCGACCTCCCTAGACCCAACTCCTGGACCCACCTGTGCCCTGTGACCTGGCTAGGTGGTATGCGCTCTGCAGGCTGCTTGCACAGACCTTCCTTCCCTGGGGATGGGAAGGTCACACATCTGAGGGTGGGGGGAGTTGGCTCAGTGCCAGAACTGCCCCCTGAATTTAGGGGGTGGAAAGTTTGTCCATATAGAACAAGAGAAAGGGAGAATGGGCACTGTATCCTGGGATGCCAGAGGACTGTAACTCAGGAATTACATCTGTGGAGAGTGACTAGACATTAATGGAACACAAGCTGTGTAGCACAGATCAGAGATAATCCTGCCCTGGAGTGGTGTAACTATAAGAGGGCTACAGCATGGTATAAACTAGTTTCCTGTGTTAATGTGTGGACAATCCAAGGGTTAAGAGTTTCAGAAGCCATGTAAAATTAATGTGTAACAAGGCCCTTACAGAAAGAACTTCATCCTAAAAATTCACCTTTTTGTGAAAAGCCATCATTTATTAAACAACATGTGTACAACTCCTTGTTCTGTTACTAGAGAGAACAATCATTAAAAGGTCCCAATTGAATAAAATGAAATGGAATGAAAATGTTCCCAGAAAGGTCCTCTTTACCTAGACCAGCTAATCTCTATTGTGTGCATCAAAGTGTAACATGTTTAGTCTTTGTAACAGGGAACCAAAAGGCTCCTATTTCTTAAGAGGAAGCTACAGCAGGTGAGCTGGCTCAGGGAGGGCTAGCAGCTAATGAGCAAGCTAACTGCTAGCAGACTTGTAACTAGATGCCAGTAGTAAGAGGCACAGGGGGAAAGCAGCCAGGCTGCTTGGGAGTAAAGGGCTGCAGAAACTAGTTAAGCAGAAGCAAGAGAAGGCAGGCAGGCCATTGGGTTCAGAATGAATATGCCCATGAGTGGATGAATATTCCCATGACTGGAAGTGGGCAGGGTGTAGAGAACATATAAGCCCAGGGCCTGAGTTTATAAGCCCAGCTGCCTGGACTAGCAGTCTGGCCTTGGGGGCTGCAGAAGAAATTGCTCTTGGTGAGGAAGGCTATAGGAGAATGCCTGGTAGGCCTATGTGAAGCGGCTATTATTTGCTTAGGATTGGGATTCAGCCAATTCGGGGGACAGTGATTCAGTTCGGTGATTTCAATCACTGTCCCGATTCAATTCAGTGAAATCTGATTCAGAGATTTGGCTGCTGCATCACTCAGGCCAGGCCCATCCCCCACCTGCTCTCCCAGCCCGGCAATGGTTGCCTTGGCCACATCAGCTCCCAGCACTTTGAAGGAAAAAAAAGCCCTGACTCACTGAGTGTTGCCTGGTGGGGGGGGAGTGCGATCCCTGCTGTCCCCCACTGCCCTGTACCCATGCTCCATGGAGGGTTATTCACCAGCCCTTGATGCCCCCTCCACTGTCCCAGCCCCCGCATGGCTGCCCTGACCTCTGCATTACTGGCCCTTTAATAAAAAAAACTAGGAAATCCCCGGAGTTACTGTTCCTACTGGCAGGGGGTGAGCCCTGCTGTCCCCCAGTGCCCTGCACCATGTGGGGGGCTCTGCATGACCCCCCAAAGCCCCAAGACAGCTGCAGGAGTGGTGGGTTCTGGGGCTTTTCTCATTTTTTTTTCTTAAAGGGCCAGAGCTGGCCCAGGTGGGGCACCCATAGGAGGACGGGGGGAGCAAGGGGGGGGCTCGTGCACAGTCCCCCACGCAGCATGGGGCAGTGGGGGAGCAGTGGGGATCATCCTCCCCATCTGGCAGCACCCTGTAAGTGGGTCTTTATTTTAAAGTACCAGGAGCTGGGGCAGGGAGA
>NW_017728886.1:21802286-21870515 GCF_001723895.1 Crocodylus porosus
TGGGGGGGCTGGGGGAGCAGGGAGAGGGTGGTAGCTGGCAGGGGTCCCCTCCCCTGCTCCTAATACTTATCCTCTCCGAGTCTGGCTGCAGCTCCCTGCTGCAGCCACTGGGGACTGTCTGAATCATTAAAGCTCTCCCAGTCTTTTGTGAAGATTCAGAGAGCTTCAAATCAATTAGGACCTTTTAATTGGTCCCCTGATTCAATTCAGATTTGGAGATTTGGCCACCAAATCAGGCAGAATCTCCCCCAAATCAAATCACCACCCAAAGCTACACACAGCCCTAGTGCCCAGCTGACTTCTGAGCTCCCTGGGCAGTGCAAGTACAGCGCTGAAGGCTTTTGGAGACATGTGCCCAGGTGTCCCAGCCACCAGCGGAGATTCTCTGACTCCAAACTTTCTTTAGGACTGACCAATAGCAATACAAGCCTTTGCATCCTTCTGATACGGTTAATTTTAACTGCACCACAAAGCTTACTATAAGGCTTACTTCTATAAGGCTTTGCTAAATTTTCTGGCCTCACTACATACAAGGCCTCATTACTCTTTAACTTTAATTAGGCTCTTAGCAGCAACAAACAGCTTATAATACATGAACAAATTATAAGAAACACCTGGTCTAATTTTCACAGCAGTCAGCAAGCACCTTAGACACAACTTTCAGCTGTCACACCCAGGGTAGTGGGGAAGTTTGATCCTACAGCCAGTGGGCTGGGAGTTACAGTTATAGAAAAAGCAGGGGCCTCAAAAAGAAGCATTGATTGGATGGCAAATTCTGCAAGGCATGGGCGTGGCTACACATGAGATCAGAGACCATGCAAGGAACCCTTAAGTGGTGCCTATACATGTGCGGGGAGGCGAGGGGGGGTGTTCAATTAGAGAGGCTCTCAGGAGCCGCTCTAATTAAAACACCTGCAGCATCTCCTGTATTCAGCATCCCACATTTCAAAATGGTACTCTAACCAAAGCTCATTCAACCAGCTTTAGTTAAAGCACCCTGCCACCATTCTGAAACATGGGACGCTGCACCCGTTAGCCACTGCAGCACACTGGGGTGTTCTGATTAGAATTAATCAGATTAGAATTACTCTGATTAATTGAGTCAGCTCCAATACGTTATAATCAGAAACATTGGAGCACATGCAAAAATGCCGTAGGCGATTAGTGTGTTACAGCATTGCCTGTTAAGGTATGAGGGCTTGCTCTGGGACCCCTGGGCAGCCTCCCTTTTCCAAGTTAAATATTTACATCAAGGCATGGCGGGTGGGAGGAAGGGGAGGGTACCCGGAGAACCAGGATGGAACAGGAGCTGTGTGGTGACCAGGGCCCTTGTTACACGTTTCCCTAGCATATAAATGGAAAAGAGCATACCAGAAAACTAGTTAAGAAATAAAACCTGTGGCTAACATGCAAAAGACAAATGGGGATGGCTCTTCCATGAGTTTGCAAATGACTAATTTCTGGCTGCAGCTTAAGACTGGTCAGGCAAAAGGTCTTTACAATACGGGCTGTACCTACTAAAATGGCTCAGGTACCAGGTTTAGGTAGGTGGATGGGTTAGGCACTACCGTAATACAAATAATGCTTAGTACTTAATCGTCATGTTTGTAGTTTTAAAAATCACACTCCAGTAAGATATAAGATGCAAGGAACATTCAGCTAGCACGTGTTCTCTGAATGTGGGAGACCTGTTGGACAAAGATGGATTGCTTATAGGCATCATAGGAGGTGTAGTAGGCAGGTCTCTGGACTGAGATTCAGTTTGCTATTCCTAGCTGATCCTCCTTGTGGCCCTGTGTAAGTCATTTCACCACTGTTCCCTTACTAGCTTGCACTAACAATACTCAATCTGCAAAGACATTTAAGGGCAGATCTAATAAATGACTTCAATGCTGCAATACCTATCTTTAAAACCCCTTGTCATTGAAAGTAAAATCAAGAACCCCACATTAGGTATCTAGGAGCCTTGTCACAATTAAGACACTTGGGACATGTTTTATTTAGATTGCAGTAGGCCTTACTATGAGTTAGAAAGCTTTTGGAGCAGTTGCATGGAGTCTTGAACTGGCTCTGTTGCTGTGGAAGGCTGGGACAGACAAACAGCTGTTTTGTCAGTTCCACCCTGTCATGGAAAACTTTGTATGTATGCTGACAATACAGGACTAGAACTAGCTGATATGAGCACGCGCCATAGAAACAGACCCAGTATGTGCCCCCTGGGTGACCTCAGGAGCTGTCAATCAGACCTGACCCACTTTCAATGCTGCGCAGGCTCAGTTGCTACACAGACCTTATTGCAGGGCATGCCCAGTGTGCAACTGGAATGAGGTAATACCTCTAGAAATTTCTCTCAGCCAAGCAGCCTGATTAGCTATAGGGTGGCTATAAAAAGTCTGGGGGCCCCTCCCTCGAGGAGGAGATTGGTTCAGCTGAGGACAGAGGCTGGGGCTCCAGGGACTGTCCCTCAGTTAGGCTTCATGGCCTATCGATCTCTTCCAGAGGAGATTCTCACTGTATCTCTGATTGCATTTCGTTCGTACGCCATTGATCTTTCCGGATTCTTGGACTTTTTGGCTCTCAACCTCGACTTTGATTCTGCGCTAACCCACCTACCATGGCCACGACTTACCTGGCATCCGACCTTGGCTTTACTCACCACTCTTGGATCATCTGTTCAGCTGCTTAGAACTGGCGCCACGACGCGTTACAGTTTCGTTTGTTCGTTTCCCTTTTAATGTGCTGTTGACCAGCCCTGGGACTTAAGGAGTGGGCAGCCGCCCCTATCCCTTGAGGGGTAGAACACAAGGGCTCACTCCGGAACCCCGTGGGCCAACAGACCCCTCTGTTGTTTCGTGTTATACTGTAACCAAAGAAGCTACCTGTGCCTACGCCATCAAAGCGTAAGTTAAAATAAACCACCTTGTTGGGAACCATACGCTTGTGTGCCACTCAGACTCCACCGCCGCTAATCCCACCTGTTCCGTGCCCAATTGCCACCACCCGGCTGCCCCACCATGACCAATACCGTGAGCTTGGCTCGCCAGCTCCGGTTTGACACACCCCTTGACATCACACCAGAATCTGCTGATCATATTATCTCCATGGAGCAGTCAGATGTTAGCTCAACACATGTTAGATAATACAATACCTTTGGGCAAAGCCTTAGCTTTGCTACACTATGATGGCACTTAGCATGTGTTTTGTTTCTTGATGCTAGCATTTAAGTGCAGTTAACATGTACTAAAATTATGTGTTACAAGGCCCTAGGGTTTTTATGCAGTACATGGCCAGAGTTAGACATGTCTAAATCAGCTGGAACACCGAGCAGGAGTTACTTAAAGATTACTGAAGACACCATGCAGCTGTACAGAGAGAGCCAATAGGAAATACTGAGCACAGAGATGAGATCATCTCCCAGTGCAAACAAGGGAGAACAGATGTAGGAATTTTTGTGCAAGTAAAGATCTGAATGGAAAATTTAAAAAACAAACCAAAAAGCCCATGACCTTTAGAGAAAAGTTTCTAAGAACAAATAAGGAACATGGAATAAAAGGAATGAACTAGCTATTCAACAAGATTTATGAACGGGGCAAGTCCTGAGAGAACAGGAGAAAGGAATAATTGTACCAATATATAAGGCAGAAATACAAAAGTAAGTGCAAACATTATAGAGATTTGCTAACAGTGCTAACGGTGCCCTGAGGAGCATGTATCAAGTTCTTGTAGAAGAGAATGAAGAGATACCTAGAAATGGTACTTGCAGAGGGACAGACCAAGTTTCGACCCGGACAAGATAGAGTATATCAGTTTTTTGATAAGACAAATATAGAAGAAGTACAAAGGACACAGTCAAAACTACTACCACAGGCTTCAAAGAGACAAAAAAGAATATGGCACCTTTTAAGAATTTATGACATCCCTGGGATATTGATCAAGCATATAGAAAGCAGCAGCAGCAATTTGATGCAGCAAGTGTGAGTACATAAGCCACTGAAAAAATGGCTCAGGAGAGTCATGGCACATTATTGCTAAATTTGTTCAAGATATTACTAGAAGCTATAATGGCCTTACTGCTATGCGATTAAATGAAAGTAATCATGGTAGGTGGAGGGAAGTAAATTAGCTCAGATTTGGAGCTCTGTTCAAGGAGCACCTAAAGAAAATTTCTGATCGGCAGAAACTTTGGGCTAAAGATCTGTATAGAGACAAAAATATGATAATAGAAAATGCCAATGAGATAAAGATCAACATTCAGGGACAACACTATAACAAATGGGAAAAAGGAATCACTTTGGAGGACTAGTACTAAAACATGGAAATTGTGAACATAATCAAATTATTCTTTTTATAAGATCTGCTATTGCATCTTGAAAACCCTACAGGATCTGGAAATCTACAAACATTTAACTGAAAATGAGAATTAATATTACATAAGAGACAGCTGTTGTGCCTATACCATCATATAAGCCAGAGTACAAGGAAAGCTGATGAATAAAAGATATTAGCTACCAAAGTGAATTGGTAGATGGGCATGTAGAGAATTTTAAGACTTCAGAAAATGAAGAATGAAGTGATAAGGACATGGCCAGGACGAGAAATAACTCTGTCACTAAAGATGCAAGAAAGATAGTTGTGGCATTTAGACATGTATCGAGAATGAGCCTGAAAATGATTCTATGCTTAGCGAAACCAAGGTGTAAGGAACAAAATAGTAGGAAAAGGAAGGGTGTGTTAGATGGCACTGCAGAATGATAAAGAACAAACAGGTTTAAAGATAAGAAATCTCTGAATCTGGTAACGGACAAGGTGGTGGAAATTTCACTTGGTCCCACTGTCATTGCTGAGCTGATGGCTAAGACTTTAAAAAAATCATTGTTTTTACATAAAACTCAGAAACTGTTCTGAGAACAACAACCAGAACCCACAAGTCCCCTCAAAATTATGTTCCTTTCTGGCCCAATGGATCTTAAATACCTTTGTGTGTAATGACTTCAAGAGAAAGGTTACAAAGGGCGCATCCAGATGAGCCTGCTCATGATGTTTCGAAACTCAAAATGTTTCGAAACTTTCAAAATGTTTCGAAACTTTCAAAATGTTTTGATTAGCCTCATTTTGTTTCGAGGCTGTTTCAAAGCCCTTTGTTTCAATTCGATTTCGCTGTTTCAAGCTTGAAATGAGTCAAAACAGTGTTGAATTGAAACATCCGGTGAAATTTCACACAGGCCTTATTGATAGCATGGCATCCCTGCTTGCCCAGCTGCTTCATGGTTTGGGGCACTTGCCATGATGAGGAACCTTTGTGCTGCCCCAACTTAAATGTAGGCTGAATTCCTGCTTCAGATCCAGAGTGGTGATTTAAACAGATCTTTCCCACCTTCCAGATGCATTTCTGAGTGGCTCTGTGGTTTCCATCCTTAGGTATCTCATTTTCACCTTGCAAGATTTAGGGAGCCTTGATGACAACCTCAGAGCTGAAGCTACATGGTGGCATAAGAACAGAGCTTTGCAGTGCCTACTGGCTACATCAAAAACCAAAAGAATTCCAACACCTCAAGTAGGGCCTATGTGGCATTCATTTGTCACATCTGGCCCTACATTTCTTTGGAGATTTTTCACTTACATATTTTTGAAAATCCTGACTTTATACTGAGAGCTTCTCAGAGAGGAATTGTTTCTTTCTATATGTACAGAGCATGCAAGGGACCAGGATATCACCTGGGACATCTAGGAACTCCTGTAACATTAATAAATAATACATTGGAAGATAGTTCAGGCCTATTTAATATTTCAGTAATATTTCAACACAGTATATGTATGAGGACAGTAAATGCAATATTAGATTTTTCTAATCAATGCAATAGCTTGAAGAGTTGCTTTATTGGGCATCTTCTATTTTTCTTTAAAAATATTAAGTTTGTGAAATTCAAGCAAGGTATTATATACATATTTCTTTTATGCTTGCCCTAAAATCAATAAAGCGTTACAATGTCCTTCACAATATGCCTGCCCTTGAGCTGACAATGTTGTTCATGTCTTTGTGAAAACATGACACTTTCTGACATTTGTAGAAATAGCAATTACCCGCAGTAAAAAAAAAATGCAGAGAAAGACTATGGCCAACCTGACATATCTTAACTATGTTCAACAGCATGATCAAAATTGGTTCAGAGGCAAAGTTACTCAAGTGAATATCTATTAAAGAAATGGACCTGGTAGAAATATCCATCTCCTGTGAACCGAACCAAAACATAAACACTATTCTGGAGCCACTGTGAACAAATGCACTACCTATTAACCCCTTTACCACTCTTTAAGCGTATCTAGTAAGTCATCTCTCCAATCCAGTTCTGTTTCTATTGAAGTCAATGGCATATCTCCTATTAACTTCAATGGCAAGAAGATTGAGCATTTAAATTGCATTACACAGACAACTAAGCTCTAAATCCTAACTGATGAGAAAATTGTTTGATTGCCAAGGTACTCATGTATCACTTGGATTCTATTACTGTGGGATAAAAAGTGAAAAAGTTCCTTTGGAGCTGGTAGAAACATTTTCTATCAATGTTTAAGAAAAAATATTTTTTCAACTATATTTTTAATGGAAGCACCTGTCTGTCCTTCCTTCCTTCTTATTTTTTGTAAGAAAACCAAAAGCTTGAAAACTGAACAGTCTGGGGATTTTCAGCTTTTGCGGGATAGGGGTAGTGATCGGCTAAAAACTGAAAATATTAATTATTTTATAAAATGCATTACATTTTAATAAAAGCATTCTAATCAGTTTTAATCCCAGTGTGTCATACAATTTTTAAAGTCTCTAATCTCTTTACTAGCTTGTTCAAAGGTGTTGGACACAAGAAACGCAGGAAAAGATCACTTACATTTTTAACTAGGCTTCTTAATCCTATGTAATTTTTTTATGAGAGTATCCTGGTCACCCATGACTGACAGGCCCTGTAAATACAACTGACTCATTGCTTTAAACTAGTGCCTGCAAATCTGCCTAATCTTTTGTAATGTCAAACTATCATCCAATCAATGGTATAAGAATAAACGTTTCAAATATTGCAAATAGAAACATTCCAACATTAGAAGTAATGAAGACATTTTAGTAAATGTATACAACTCAAATATGTATTCTCTGAAGTGTTACACATATGTGGGATTATTCTAACTATTACATGCATTTTATACAGAACAGAGGGAAAAATGCTATTAAAAGAATCTCTAGGAATTCTAGGTCTTATGTTGTTTACATATTCATACTCCAAAATAATTTCTAGGTCAGAGCTGTTTTAGAGCCTTACTGGAACACAGATCAAGCTCTAAATTTAAACCACAGGTCTCTATTTTAACTGTTTCCCCCTGTTATGTTTACCCTGATATTGTTCTATAAAACAAATCAGCTGTTTTCATGTAAAGGCTGCAATGCCAATGCACATTAATTTGTTCCAGACAAATAATTTACTGTTAGGATATAATAAATCAAATCCATTTGTGGTGTTTCCACCTCTACAGTTTTTCATGTTTTCCTTTCTCTTAAGCAAGAATTTATTTGGAATTTTAATATACATGGAATATGGTCAGCTACAATGTCCTCAGCCTACCTTTAATTTGCTAACCAGCTGCACTTTTCATGGAACTGCTTTGTCAGTTCAAAAGTGTAGGAACGATGGAATCATAATCTGGAGATGAACAGTGGAAAAAAAAACCCAACACTTGCAGTAAAAAAAGAAAGTTAACTAGTGGAAGGCTAAATAGAACTTGACAAGAAAAGTTGGAAGGCTATGTATTATTGTAACCAAGCCACTTTTACCTGGCATAAACCAGAATATGAGCCCATGGGAGCAGGGCTGAGTAGAAATACAATATATTCCACTCACATGCATGCAGGTTGAGTGTGTAATTTTTTTTAATCATAACACAATGCCATCTCCAGTGCATTACTGTTTATTTATATTATAAGGATCTCCCCATTAGTGGATATTTTAAATACAGGAATAATAAATAAATAAAAAATGGCTCATGTCTAATAATTTACAGTCTGTCCTGTGATCCCTAGGTATATTTGCATTGCTAGCTCCAAGAATAAGGGTCAAAATGAAAATCCCTGCCCTGCTTTTTTTAACCCTGCTCTTGTATATTGCATTGTTTTATCCAGTTTTGTATTATCATATGCTATACTGTTTTGATTTTGTTTAAACTGGTAGAATACATAACCTTACCTTATGCCTTTACATGTACTACTATAAATTATATTGATTTATTATTATATTACTTTATTATTATATTACACAAAATGTTATTGTATTGTTTTAGCAAAACCTGTAAATAACTGTTGCTATTATAAGAGTAGCTGGACATGTCTACACATGACTATTAATGCAATGCATTAAACTTCAGCATAGTTTGCACCAGAGTTTATTGCTTCTGAGGGCAGTGTTTACATGTGCACCCAGGACTGCAGCATGTTGAGCTGAGGTGCTGCAGCTTCTGCTGGAAATAGCAGCCTGCCAGCCCATGGATGCTTCTGCCTGGCTTAACCTGTTGCAGAGGGGCTGGCTGGGGCACAAAGGTGGTACAGCATGGGGATAGCCAGCAGGCAGCCCTGGACTGTAGCACCCTTGTGCCCCAGCCAGCCCCAGTCAACATCTATACATGTGTTGCAGCAAAGTAAATAACTCTGCCATAGAATAGTACTTGTGTTGGGCAGTACTATCCTACAGTAGAGTTAATTAGTTTACTTGGGGCTAAACAGCACCACTTGTATAGACCGGTGATGCTTTACAGCAGATCTAATAAGGCAACTCTACAGTAAGCATGTCATGTAGATGCACCTGCTATCTCCATATCAGTTAAGTCAATAAACTGTTTAAGTAAATAGGGTGGAATTCTGTTTCCCTCTGCCTGTCTAAAGGGCAGTTTTCTAGCCATCTACTATATATTTTTGACCGCTGCTTTGGGCACACAAACCCATGCATGTAGACTGCACTCTGACTGTACATGTACATGTGCAGTTGAAACAAGTCCCAGAAAAAATGGAAAGTGGAAGAAGATGAGGATTCTCTCCTATTTTATCCCTTAAAGTTGAAGGATAGGACACAGGAAGGAAGCCAAAGACTGAGGTCCAACTTCCTCTTCCCGAGACGGCAGCTTGAATCTGCAGCTCTCTGATTTCCCAGCATAATACAATAACTGCCACATTGCAGCTCAGACATTACCTGGATTGCTGAAATATTGCTCCACGTATTTAGTCTATTGGCTAAAATGCAGCCAGAAAGTTTCTGCTCCACTGGGAGCAGGGATCCAGGCCAGAACTCTGTACCTAATGCCTCTCAGGTTGGCAGACATCTCACTGAACCAAACCCACTGTGACTTCTTTCTTTTAAGGTTAATCACCTCTTTTTTGGTGCTGCCTAGAGGCTTCTAAAAGAGCACTGGGCAATACAGGAGCTGTGGTGTGGTGGTTAGCTCTGTGTTGGGAAGTCAGACAGGCATGTTCAAAACCTGCCTCTGCATAAGAGGCCCTGGGAAAGTGTCATAACCATTCAGGTCCTGGATGTGTCATAACCATACTTTATGGGAAATATATAAAGTATAACCATACTGTAAAGTGTCATAACCATACTTTACGGGGAGATGTCATAATCATACAGGTCCTGGAGCTCAAACATAGGAGGATGTTTCCCCAACTATGTTTCAGGCTGCCTACATCTTTAGGATTTGGATACTAGTATGCATCCACAATGGACCCATGCCTTTGACCATGAATATACATCTATAGTGTTCTGTGCATGCATAGGCTATGGGCATCTACCTTGGAAGGAAATTGCTACGTGAACATAAGTGGCATGTTTGCCACTAAAAGGTGCCTGTAGATGTACTGGGAGGCTGCACTGATGTATTGTTATTATAGCATGTCAGAGCAGATTTGATTAACTGATTCTGCTGGAGCATGCTAATTAGTGCACTCCTGCCAGCCTCCATATGTCGTGTATCAGCGTCCCCGCACTTCAAAATGGCAGCGGGGCGCTTTAACTAAAGCTCATCATTTTGAAGCAGAAGGACACTAATATGTGAAAAACTGTGGGTGCTTTCATTAGAGTGGCTTTTAGAGCTACTTTAATTAAAATTCCCAACCCACCCCAGAGCACATGCAAGTGGCTATAAAGCTACTATTTAGGTTAAAAAATTTTGATTCTCACCAGTCGTGCTTCTCAGTTGCATGGTGTACGTAGTAATACAATTGTATTGTGGTTAACTGCACAGAAATGGTGAAGGGAAGCAGCTGTCAACAGATTTCCAGTAAAAGCTTTGAAAACAATGGCATCAGTTAAATATCAGGACTGCTATATCCAATCATTTAAAGACTTCTAGTAGGAGTTCCAAAACTGACTGTTAGAAACCTTGGAAGTGATTGTAACTAGTGAGTCTCAGGGATGCTAAAACCACAGCACTGGCATGTAAACAATGCTTATCAAGAACACAGCGATGTATCTTTAATGTTCATTGAGGTGTCAAGGGGTGAGAGACAGGCAGGGATAGGGGAAAGGGGAATGTAGCAAGTAAAAGTGGAGAGGTACCTGCTGCTACCTGTAGAGTCAGATATCCAGCAGGTTGTAGTGTGTCATAAATCCAAACTCTATATTGAGTTCATGAGTTTCTATATCTAGGAGGTTGATTAAATGAAATTCATAGGCCCATCTGTGAAAAGTGATTTGTAAATTCAAGCGAGCATCCAACCTTGCTAACCTCATCAGTAGAAGCCAACTTCCTACAGCCCAAAACACATCGAATGGATCCAGACCATGTCATGACAAGACATGCAAAACCTGCTTACATATCTCCTGTACCCCCACAAACTGCACACCAGAATCTATCAAAGACAAGAATATCCAACTACCTGTGGGCGCACATTTCTCACAAGAAAACCACTCTGTCTCCAGACTCTCAGTCCTGATCCTCAAAGGGAATTTACAAACCATTTTTCAGAGCCAGGCCTATGAACTTCACTTCATCAACCTTCTAGGTACAGAAACTCATGAACCCAATATAGACATTGGATTTATGACACACTCCAGCCTGTTGGACATCCGACTCCCCAGGTACCTCTTCGCTTTTTCCTGCTATATCTCCCTTCCCACCCCCCACCCCAGCCTGTCCCTTACCCCCTGCCGCCTCCATTCCCATTTTTACTGACTGGCTTTCTTCCCTGTATTGCATGCCAGCCTCTGGCTTCTTTACTATTCCTTCCATCCAGGAACAGCACACACACCAACTGCAGGTGCTTCCTAAGTCTGACAAAGGGTTTTTCAACACAAAAGCTTGCTAAGATATATTTCTGTAATTATTTACTTGGTCTGCTACATACCAGATTAGATTGACCCAAAGGAAAGGACCTTGTCTGCCAGTGCCATGTCCTTAGACCAACACCCCTGGTACCTGGCTGGAAGGACGCAGGGCACATCTAAGCCCCAGGGCTGGGGCTGGGGCTGGCAGGCAGAGTTCTCTGGCAGCTGCTGGAGAAGAAACTCCTGCAGGAGAGGAAAGAAGGGCTCTGTCACAGTTTGGCTGCCTGAGTTTCTTCTGGTGCTACTGTGCTAGTGATCACTAAGTTATTTTATTACCTGTTGTCATTTAAAGTGGTGGACCGGGCTGAGGCTGTAGGGGAGGAAGCTTCATTGGGACACACAACCATATCATGTAGAGGTCCCAGCACCAGTGAAGGTGGTAACAAACACATAGTGTTACCCATGTCACGAGTTTTGCTTGTCAGCAGCCTGAGGTGTAGTTTCCCAGAAACCCTTACACCTGTCTCCTTGAAACATGGAAGACCTCATAGTGTCAGAAGGGGTTACCTGATCCCTGCAAGTTTCATCTGAATCGGGCAAGAAATGGCAAAGTTATAGGAACAGCAAACAGTTTCCATGAAACAAAATGGAACAGTGCTTCGAAATTAAATCAACTTTGAAATGAAACATTGTTCTGTTGAAACATTGAAACAGAAGTCAAAACAGAATGGTGCTGTTTTGCACAGTCCTACTCTCAGTCTCTGCTGCTCCCGCTGAGACACATGCATATGCAAAATGGCAGACTCAGTTAAAAAATACAGCAGTCTTTTATGCTTCTTCTCTGTCCCTCCCCCAGAGCATTGGGATTGGAAGGGACCTCAGAGACATATCATTGTCACTGGCCAGCTACAGATGGCAATATCAGAGCAGCCCTCCCCCACCACACTCCTTCTCCTCCCTCTTTCCCTGCAAGCCAGCCTCCAAAACAGCTCCAAAACATCCAAAACATTTCAAAAAGCTCTGAATTATTTCAGATGGCCGGTTTCATTTTGGAGCTGCATCGGAGCCCTACGTTTCATTTTGGATTTGGTGTTTCGACTATCAAAACATCTAAATCCAAAACTAAACAAAGAAGCCATTGAAATTTTGCACAGCCCTAATGTGTAGATGTGTCCACAGTTACCATTTGCATTTAGACTGGTTTCTCAGGACCAAGTGGTTCCTTAGCAGAAAAGCACACACTGATAGGAAATGTTTCAACTTACACATCATAAAATATTTAGGCCCAATTCTGAATACATACAAAATAACTCCTTCATCATCAAAGAAAAAGGAACAAAAGAAGGGAGGGTGAGGGAAGTACCTAAAATTGCTATTATGTTCCTTATCTTTGATCCAAAACAACTGAGACAATGGAACTGGCCTTTTACCTAATTTCTGCATGGAACAGAGAGCAGGCATTGAAGGCTCCCTACAAGTTATGTTCAAACTATAGCATCACAACCATATGGAGGGCGGTAAGTGGGGGCTGGAACTCCCCTTATGCTACTGTTACACCTACTCAGTCTTTATATACTGCTGTGCAAACATGTATAGGACCACTGCATTTAGCACCCCACACCAGAATGGGTGAGGAGGGGTTAAAACTAGAAAATGGAGCTCTGAGCTTCCTTCCATACTCCCTTTCCCCAACCATGATGCAGCCAATACAGGAAGCCTCTGTTGGGATAACCTCCTCAGTATGAAGCTATGATGCTTCCTCCTACACAGGTCTTGTGGCAAAGGCAGCTTGTACATGTAATCCTCGACTGGCTGACTGTATATCATCAGTAGCTAATTTTGCTAGGGCTTCTTTTGTCTGAGTGAACGCCTCAAACCCCTTTTGAATGGCTACGGCAGCAGACGGAAGTGAATTTTTCCAATAGAAAATTGTGTGTATTTAAATTCCTGAATTCCAGTTACTTTTGTTTATAGTCACAAGAGAAAGGGGTACTTTAGAAATAAGTCTTTTTAATTATCTTTGAGCTGGGTGTTGTAATTTAACTTAATCCTCCCAAATTAAGAAGATTTAGGATCCAGGGTTTTATTTAATAGGGTTTTTTTTCTGTCTACATAGCTGCAGAAGCATAGCAACATATTGGTGCTCAAACAAAATGACATCCAATTTGCATATTAAACCAAAATCCTGAAAGCATTAATCTTTTTTTCTTGTGTTAAATGTTGGTTGAATGGAAGCGTTTGATCTGAGTTTATTGGAAAAGAGCTGTAACAGACTCAAACTATAGGTAATTCTTTCTTTGTATGGACACTTAGTCAAAACAAAAAATAAACCAAAAATCCCACCAAATACCAAAACCCAGACAGATTCCAATAAAGCATTTTACTGATTATTATATTACCTCTCACACAAGCTTATACATACAAGACCAGCTGTTTTCATACTTGCTTCAGTATTCACCACATGCTTTTGTACTTGCTATACAATGACTTCAAACCATCTAAAATAACTGTCCAGCATGAGTCAGAGAATTTCTCTGAGGCACGTATATTGCTCTTTAATTTCATGAAAATAGCACAGTTCTCAAAAAGAGGTAGATTGTCTTGTTTCATAGACCCTGATGTGCAGCCTTCTTAATTGTTTTAATCTGGAGTTCAGCGTGAAACATTGAAAAGATCTCTTTTTAATGATTACTCTGACAGAAATGAGCAAGGTCATTGGTCTGATCACCAAGACAAGGAATTATTCTCTCTTACCATTTTTCATGATAAAGAGGCATTGGATTAATGTTCACTTAAGTAACATGATTAATGACATGATTAGAAGCTAGCTCACATTTGAAAAGAATGAGTATAAACCACCCAATCAAACAAAATGATTGTTCTTTTTAATTGTTTATAGCAGTCTAAGGTCATGTGAAGTCTAGTCTACTAACTCATCTTTGTCTCTCTATATATTAGTTCTCTTTTTTGTATGTAGAGCTATCATTAGTTACAATTAAAGGAAAGCTAAGAAGTTAGCTTGACAATCTTGCAATATGGGAATTATTATAGTTATTAAGCTTAGGTACATTCAAAAAGCCTGAGGCAGAATTGATCTAAGTTATGCGGTTTTCTATACGTGGCTTATTCTATACATGATGAACAGAACACATGTTGATGGGGGAACAAATCTTAGACCTGATTATGTCATTTTTAAACCAGCCTCTGTGGGCCAACCTTCTGTTCTGTAATGGGTATAGACCAGTTTCTGATCACTTATACCAGTAACAGTGTAATGTCTGTATCTGGCCTCAAAGACCTTCTGACAACCTTATTAGGTTTCATCACCTGCATACCATCTGCTTACTCAGTCATACATAATGCAAAATGTATCAAGCAGAGCAGCTCCTGAAGACAGTGGAAGAAATAACCCACTCCACTAAAGCAGCTGAAGATAAATTGTGGATGGATTTAGCTCTAGGACAGAATTTTAAGAATGAAACTAAAATTTATTAATGACAGGTTTTTTTCTAGGAACTTGTCGTTAGTATGGAGGTGCTGTTATAGGTTACCTTCAAGCCTTTCTAAATCTGTGGAACGTTAGGTGGTGTTAAAGTCAGAACAATGTTAATGCTTAATACCATCTCTGACCTGCACAACTGTAACGTGCTCCTAGAGGGCCTGGTGAGCAAGGGCTGGGCAAGAAGCCCGGAGGTTAAGCATGGGGAGAGCATGAAACCCAAGGATGCTTCCCTGGGTTTCATGCTGTTACCACCTGATAGCTCGGTTCCCAGTGCAAAGCTGTCAGGAATTTACTGAAATAGCAGCATGGACCCCAGGGAAGCATGGGTCCCTGGGCTCCCTGCTTTCACCATGCTGCTTGGCGCTAGGCAGCCCCTTCTCTCCTGCCCTGTAGGAGTGTGGGAGTCTGGGGAAGAACGCTACACTGCTCCCCTGGCTACACCACAAATCCCCGCGGCTAGGGGACAGCTATCCAGATGTGGAACAAAGGCTTGACCCTCTGAGGAGAGAGTCACATACCTGGCCCCTGGCCTAAGGGCCCGGGTTGGATCTCCTGGGGTTCTTGGAGTTGGTAGCATGGTGCTGTGTGATCTGGGCTCATATCTACTGCGGGCAGGTGGGGATTTTGACTTGAAGCCAATACCATCTCCTGAACTGTAGAGCTTGAGACAATGAAAAATGTATCGGGGTAGAGGAGCTGGGAACTGTGCATCCTAGGATGCTGGATGCCTGCAGATCAGTCACTTTATCTCTACTGAGCTATCAACACCCTAGCTCAAGCTACACAGAGCAGCTCGAAGATAACCCTTGCCCAAAGTGATGTAACTTTAAGATGGCTAGAGGGTGCTTAAAACAGTTTAATACCCATTAATGGATGAATTCTCTCATTCAAGTGCCTTTAGAAATGATTTAAATGTAACTGGTAATATCACCCTTGAAGAGGATAACAATTTGAATTCCTTTAATAGGCCTTCTGAAGGATGGTAACAAACAACAGCCAAATTAAACAGCTTCACATTTTGTAATCTGATTCCTTGATCAGCATCCAGTACTCTTTGGATTATTTTGAAGGGGGGAGTACAGAAGAAAGTAATTACAAGCATCTATCATACTTTTAATGCCAGCTGAAATCACACAACCTAGTTTTTCCAAATGCTAAATGTACTTCTATGTTAAAGTAAATACTTTTTGTGAATATAATACGTGTGTTTGGAGCCCATATTACAGGTTAAATATATAGCATTTATTTTTTTCTTTGGATTTGTATAATACCAAATGGGCATTATAGCTTAGAGTCCTGGCAGCACTGATCCAAATTGCAAGAACAAAAATTCAACTGAATGGACACTTATCCTTAACAGTGTCCAGTGAGACACTAATCTCCCCTTCTCATGCAGAACTAACCCCCTGGCAGTGGAAGGCATTATATACCTTTTTCAGATATAATAGATTGCTGTCATATATTTTCAAATGAGCAGAACGGTGTAACTTCACGCTGTAAAGCATGACAGTGTGCTTCATAATTTGCTGACATGTGAGCTCTTAACATCAGTCAAAGGTCACTATCAAGCTGATTAAAAATGTGCCTGCTAGACATGTTTCAATATGTCAAAATCTGTAAATTTCTCCCATGGATTTTAGAGTGAAGAAGCTTTTCCTTATACAGCATCATCATTTGTTTTGCCAGTTTACTCTAAACTATAAAAAGTACTCAGCACTAGGCAACTGCAGCTACCCTAGGCCTGGGGTTTTGACAGTGGATTTTTATCGCACAATATGATTTCATTTGTTAATTTTTGTTTCTCTCTGCAAAACAAAGAACCCAGATTCAGATAAACTTTTCTCTTTTCTTTTCTTTTAAAATTCTGTTTAATGGGGTAAAAGTGAAAAGCAAACAGGAAATGGTATAGCAAGTTTCTCGCATTCCACACAAACATACTGCACCCATTTCCAACTACATAAAATGAGGGAAAGCAGACAAATTGGTCAGGAGCATTCAGGTGCAATTTTCTGTCACTTTTAACTTTATATGAACCACTTTCCCCAGCTGTCATTTTCAGAGCGTGATTTTGAAAGTCTCCTCACAAAGACTCAGGACTTGTATTTCAATCCCCATCACTTCAAGGGAGATAGGTAAATCCAGGTTTTAGCCAAGAGGAACTGTTTTTCAGGAGACATTTTCAGAGGATGCTTATTGCATCTGGCTGGTTAGGGAAGTCAAGCAGAGGAATATCTGTTTTCTGGATCTCTGTCACTATATAGGAATGAATTAATTGGGACTTGAGAAAAAATGACTAAACAAAACCTCAAAGAGGTAGGTCAGCACGCGAGAAAATAGCTTTGGTAATGATAGGTCTGGCGATATTCATCTTCTTGCCTTCTAATGGAATATGCTTCATTTTCACAGCCTCAGTGGTTGCAGCCAGCCATTTTGAGGTAATCATTCATTCCTGATACAAATAGTCAAAATGAAACCATTTCTAAAATAGGGGCAATTCACAAGTATGATTTATCATGAAATTAGTTTTGTGTCATTGACATCAATGTAGAGCAGCAAATAACTAATGAAAGAACAAGAGGAATTAATGGTAGGCCCTTCAGTTTCTATAAGTGGTAAAAATAAAAATAATCAGCTCAGATTGTTTTCTGTTTATAAACTATTGATTGCACATAGCAGCTAGGATCTGAACTTTATTGCAATCTGCACAAAACTACAGAAAAATAAAACAACTTTGAGAAATGGTATACATCAGCTGCCATTTTTTGCTAATTATAAATGGTGACTAATTGCCATATAATATAGAACTGTTCCATCTTTTTATGTACATAATCTAATTATGGTTTAAAAGAATAACATTTTTATATTCTTTAGCCGCCTCCTCCTTTATTTCCAGTGAAACACACTAAAATAAACACTCTTTTTCTTTGTTTCTATCTTGCTTAACATCCTATTATAGAGTTCAGGTTGTATTCATCAAGTCACCAGTATGGTTACCTTTCCCCTAAAGAATCTATTTCATTTTAGTGCTGTCATTTTGAAGAGCTTAGAAGAATGAAATGATCTGCGTGGGCGAAACTGAGTTGCGGGGGAGAGGGGTTCACCCAAGCTGAGAACAAATGATTAACCGTGTACATGAAAATAGATGTCATCAGGTAGTGCCTGCCACAATAGTAATATTCTTTAATATTATTCTTTATTGTAGAGGGCAGCATAGAGGTGCACTGTATAGAGTAACTGAATCAGAGATACATATGCTTTAAGTGCAATATCTCACTTTATCAGATACTAGCCTATGCATCTCTGATTCAGCTGGTCTATAAGGTACATTTCTCCCTTGCCTTCTACCTGACTTGAGACTAACATGGTTAACTGCCTCTCCATTCTTTATTGTGAATGGTTTTGTACCACAAACATAGTGAGATTCTTATGGCTAATATGCTGTCTTTAATATTAAAAGTGGTTGTGCATTTTTCAAACAGCTGTCCTATACTTCCACAAAACACATAATAGATAGCCACTAGACCTCTTCCCAGAGCTATTCTGGAATTTAGCATTCATTAAACTGTCTGAACTGAACAGGATGACAAGTTTGTATGACCAAAAATTGATGTTTTGTAAATCTCCAATTCTGTTAAATTTATCTCTGTGATACTCTTGGCAAAAATGGAAAAAAAAATAAATCATGGGTGTTACTTTATAAATTCAGAAGTTTGGATCAAGCAACTGCAGCTGGACCACTTTGGGACAGAAAGTCTGTAGAAATCTTACTCGAAAAGAATTTCTTATTAGACATCATGGACATTTTTCAGTTGTGTGTGGGTTTGAAACAAAATGAAAACAGCCTTTCTTGTGGTTTTTCAATATTTCCATGTCCTGCCCCTCCCAAAAAGCAAGAATTGCAAAGGGTTGCAAAATCAAAACAGAGAGTCTATCATATTGGGGTTGGGGCGGGGGGGCTTCAAACCACAAAATAACATGGTTTGCTTTAATTCAGGTTTGGTGGAAGGTTCAAGACAGCTTCTTATTTTAGCCAAAATGGCTGATTCATTTTTAGACACAATCAGGAAAACATTTCTGTTTCTTTTTAAATTTGTTGCAGTTCTATTTGCACATTTGGACAATTTCACCAAGCAGTTATGATGCTGAATTCTGTTTTTTCTATAAATCCTTCAGTGTTTTAGAGCCATTTCTGCTAATCCAGACACCCACTAATCCAGTTTACAAGATACCTTTAGTAAGATTAGCCATGTTTAATACTTTGAGGAATAACTTTACTGTGAAATACTCACATCTGCCAGCATAATCCAAACAACTTCATAATGGCATGCTCTGCAGTTAATAGTTAAACATTGTAAACTAAAGTTTCTGAATGCATGATGTGATAGTTTACAAGTGACACAAATAAAATAACATTGGTGTGCTTTAAACCAAAATCAAAAACATGTTTTGTACAAATCCTCAAGCCAAACAAAAATTAATAAAACAGTATGTCTGGATTCTCTGGGTTTTCAGCTGGGTTGAGCATGAACTCAACAGAGGAGCATAAGAATGGGAACACAGCCATGCCTTTTCATTCACGTAATCCTAGAGACAGCAAGGGACAAAATCAGCTCCAGACATAATTTAAAGAAGCCGTCAAGAGTGTTTTTGGCCTGCCTTCAGGATATCTTGACCTCTCCAGCAAATGTCACATGAGGAGCACTGAGCAGTGGCATAGAGTGAGGTATGCTGATTTTATGTCACCCTAACATTTTTTTAAACTAGGGGAATTCTGTGGCTCCTCTCAAGTACCTTTCTGATGATTTTGTGTTGGAGCACACTGTCTGTCTGGTCCCTAAATTTAAAAGATTTGCATTTTTCATAAATTTCTGTATAAACTAGATCAGCTTACTGAGACACCAACAACTTGATCCTATAAACCCTTACTTATTAAATAGCTCTGTCATATGAGAGAATATTCTTTATTTCAGGTTATTTCAGTACAGTGACTACTTACATGAATATGATTTTACAATAATATGAATAGTCATGTACATGCATATATATATATATATTTATATATATTGTGTGTGTGTGCGTGTGTGTGTGAAGTAATATATATGAGTGTCTAAAGTAATATATATGAATGTGGTAACTACTTACATCAATATGAACAATAATGTAAAATCTAAATGATTCTATGATTTTACAAGACTCTGTCCCAAAACAAAGTCAGTTATAACAATGAAGGATAATGAAGATCTGCATGGAGCAGGCCTACTTCTGCAGCTTGGTTAGGACAAAATGCCCATCGAGGGATTGTGGGTTAGGTCAAGAGTCACCATGCATTACAATATGTGTTTTCTATCTACTTACAGTACACAGTCAGCATCATGTAGTCAACCATTTGCTGATAAGTGCAAAGAATCCAGTAATGATTCATAGTTATGGGAAAGGAGGCGAGGGCATAATGTCCTCAAAGAGTATCAGGGATTAGTGAACTGTTTGACTTCTGTTCCTCCCCCGGTTGCTGAGGATGATGTAAGGGTCTAAAAAGTTACACACACACACACACACACACACACACACACACACACACACACAGAGTATATGATGTCTTGACATATGAAAGTACTGTATTCAGCTATAGAATAAAGGGCAAATGCAGTATAGCTGTAATACTGTAAACCCCTACACAGTACATTCTCTGATGATTGATGTTCAGGGTCATTAGGGTTCACAGTACCATCAGTTGCACATATTTTAGATTGATGTATGGAAAACTGCATCTTTTAAAATAAGAGGGCAAGTATAGTTTAAACTTTTAAGATGCCTCTGAGCTAGTTTGATATATTTATTGGGAAAGGTGCATTATTAGCCTCCATTCTCTTTTGGAACCTAGGAAATTGCTTAGGTCTATATTCCTAAAGCTAGTTAGCCATCTTACTGTCCCTGATTTTAAAGAGTTTTAGGTCCTTAAATACCTTTGAGGATCTTGGCTCCTATTGCAAGCTTATCAGCTAGGCAAGGGTAGTATATGCTAAATTTCCTGTCTTGTATATATGCAAATAAAGGTGCTAGATTTAGGAAAAGATCTGTGGAAAAATAATTTCCTTTAATCAGGATGAATCCAATGATCATAGCTGCTACTTCATTACACAGCTGAAACATGCCTGTGTGTGGATTTTCTTTATAGATTTTTGTTTGTGGTTCTTTTTTTTTCACAAGAAATTTGAGAAATAAACCACGTCTGGGATTTTCAAATGGTATCTTGATACAACTGTGGTTACTTTGAAAGCTGCCACCCTGTAGCAATGACATTAGGTTTTGTTGCGTACAGTATGGTGAGAGGTCTCTTAATTTGCCAGCCCTGTGTCGTTCAATAAATAGTTGATAAACATTTACTGCTTTTAGAAATTGCTAGTTTTGTCTACAAAGTATATGCAGCTAACTTCACATCTCCAAAGGCAAAAGGAAGAAGACAACAATCTGTTGACCTAAGTGGCAGTACACATGTGTAGGGATAATATTTGCAAATTTCCCTCAAGGACAGATCTTCAAAGATATTGAAGCAGCTAAAGCTGTAGATGGGTATCTAGCAGAATTTGTAAGAAACACCCAAGTAGGTTGGAGGCCTAACTCCTACGAACTCCCATTCAGGAGAATTCAGCTGTATGACCTTCTTAGGCTCTTTTGAATTTTCTAGGCCAAGAATTTAGGAGGTGGGAGACCCAGACTCTAGCACCTGCTGGCACTTCTGCTGTGGGACTTTGAACCTGTAGCATGCCAGCTCCCCAGCCAGCTACATATTATCATGGTTTCTCAACCTGTGGGTCATGACCCAAAAGTGGGTTGCAAGAAAATATAAAAGGGTTGCAAACAAACTTTAAAAATGGATTCTCCTTTAAAGGAGAAAATGTAGGAAACTATGGCTTTCCCCTTGCAGGCTGTCATAGTTCCAGCCTGCAGGGGCTGTTTGCCATGCTCCCCACCACACACACACACACTCACATCCCCTGCCCCACACGCAAGGGGGCTGAGGCCTGGGAGCAGGGGTGGGGAGCGGGTTGGGAGTGAGGGGCACTGGGTCGGGACTGCCCATTGATGTTTACAAATGGGTCCTGCTACAAAAAAAGGTTGAGAACCACTGTGTTAGGTGATACCCAGCTCTCCTATTGAGGCTGGCTCTCTAAGCAGTGGAGAGAAAGAGAGCAAGAGAGAGAGAAGTGTGGGGCCAGGAGAAAAATAAAAAAGTTAAAGGGTCTGGGTGCCTCCCTACTGAGCAATTAGACAGTCTGCACTGCCCTTCAGAGGCATGTCACTCTGTATTCCATGTGCAGTGTCCCCAGCTGCCTAAAGCAGCTGATCTGGATTGCTCTCCTGGGGAAAACCTTTGAAATATGCAAGAGGAGGTGTCTACAAAGGCTGATCTGGATCTGAGCATTGTATGAGCTAAGACACATAAACACACCTGCCCATGATCTCTTAGTGTTTCAGCTCTGAAATGCTGAGTGCTACAACTACTCCTGTACCTGTTAACAGTAGGTACAGAAGAGAATATCATTCCATTTGCAAAAATATCCTCTTTTCAGGTACTAGACAAGAGATGACACTGGTTTAGAGCTGTGCCAAATGCACTTACAGAAAAACTCCCTCTCATACATGAACAGTGACTGGACCAAAGAGCACATTCTTGGATAATTGCATAGCTTGCACACAGGGGAGTATTCTAACTGACCAGTGCAAGTGAACTTCAGATAAATAGGTGGCTGAATTAGCACTTTGCTGGGAATTTAATAAATTTGATTCTTAAGAAAAGCTCTTCAAGTTTGAGCAGATCAGCACATTTCTTAATCAAAACTAAACTTCTGCCTTATGGGATTCTGGTCTGAATGATTATGGTTTATGGATGGGAACCTTGTGCACTGAAAAAAGATGGATGGAAGAAAGGTATGAAAAAGGCTGAGTGAATATTTAGCATTGGCCACCAAAGGTTATGTGACTCGAATGAGTCAAAGGATGATCTGGAAAGCAAATGAGTATTATAAAATTCAAGCAAAATACAAGCACGATTCATTTTACTATTAAACCACCTTAGTTTATTCAGCTTCTGTTTGGAAATGGTACAAAACTAAGGTAGTACTGTAAGACATTGTACACAAAATGCAGGCAAAAACCATTTGAAAAGCAGCTTATAACCCTACCAGCTAGCAACCAACTTGATTGTCATGAGACACATATTCCAAATAGCAAGCTGAGCCTTACCTGAAAGAATGCCATGTATACACTCTGCATTTAAGCAAGAGATGTATTCCAGAAAGAGATGATTATTGAAATTGGAAAGGGGATGTACTAGAGTAAAATACACTACAAATGGATATGCTGGCTTCAGATTTAGTGACTATAGCAGGGACCTGGGAGTCAGGAATCTGGGATACCATTCCTGAGCAAGTCACGCATGTCACTGCTTGGAATTATCCATTTCTTTGGATGCATCCATTCTAAGAATACCAAACTTCAGACATTGGCAGCAGTTGGCTTCACTTCCAGAGATGCTGAGATTTCACAGCCAGCTCTTGTAGATTTCTATCACGATCTTCAACTGCTGTAAAAATGAAGGCATAGTGGGCCCCCAGAATAGAGGTGCATTAAATCAGAAACTGCTCTTGAAAATGTTGATCTCTTAGTGCAGCAAATAAGTTATAAACAACACATCCCTCCCTGACAGGCAATGTTGAGAGACTCAGCTAATTTTTGAGAGGCATTAAATAAGGGCACAGTGCTGCTGAGGATAATGCAAGCGTAACCAGTGTTTATGTAACTGCTGACATGTCGATCATAAAGCAGGAGTCAATAACAGCAGTTTGAGTGAGATAAGATGACTGTTTTATTCAAGATGCAAGACTGACTCATCAGACATCTCATAAATTATTGCAATACCTATTTTCTGGAAGGAACAGAGGGAGCAAAGGTATTATTTTATATAAATTGCCCTTAAAATCTGTTCCTTCTGGAAGGAAGTCATTACTCAAATTAAACATGTTTTGGACTATGATTATTAGCCTGGTTTTGAACAGGTCAATCCTGGCAAAACAAACGGATAAAGTAATCTGAACAGCCAAGAGAAACAGTGGTTTCTTGAAACCGCCATAACTGTCTTGTCCTTCCCACATGGTAATTACTCAGACTTGAACTGTTCTTTTGGGAGCTGCCAAATTGCAGAAAGTGTCGGCGATACTGGAAAATCTTCCTGACCCGCAGAATGAATCCCACTGAAATTATGCTCACGTCCTTCAGAACAAGCTGACTTTTCAGGATAGCAATAGCCAAGATTCAAATTCCCATCAGCAATACTGCCGCATGACTTCCATAGCAAAGTGCATTGCATAAATGAAGGCAAGATTTGACTTCATGGTAGGAAATAAATATGAATACCGTATTTTTGTGAAGTTCCACTGTGATGTAGTGAGATCATTGTGAATATCATTTCTCTATTCTTTTCTCTAGATGTTACATCATCATGTATAGACTAGTCTCTTTTTCTGTGATGAGTGCCATTTTGTGTTCTAGTTCAGGAGAGTGTTGCCAAGTGAGTCATTGTATTCCTGTTCACTAATAGCAGCATCAAATTTGTTCTTTTCGCCTTTGATGTTTTCCTTATTCTGCAATAAGCAATCTAGACATGATTTTCTCTTTCTGTATGAGCAAATCTAACCTTCAGAAGAAGTTATTAATCAAAATGTAATCATACAGACTGGAATTTGGCTGGAAACCAGTCACGAGGGAAACAGGGTTGCTCTATCAAACAGATTTCCTGTACATACGTGTACATGTGCATCATTAAAATCAAGTATTGGTAGACAAGCTAGATGATAAATATAGACTGATAAGAGTGTGTAGAAATATTAGTTAATTAGTAGCTTCAATAAAATTGTAGTCATACTGCAAATGTTTCTCCAAATCCAGCTTTTAATTGCTATCCTTAGCCATCTAAAAAGTGCCACTTGGTAATTCTAATGTGCCTAACTTTTTTTTTAACTAAAAGACAAATTGGTGAAGTAATGTAAGTAAAGATTGCATTCTGTTCATTGTGCCACTCTTCAGCTCTCCTCGTAGAGTAACAATTTTCCCTTAAATAATATGCTTATGTTATAATTTTGTATAGAAACTGTATCTCCATTGGTAGTGGTATGTTCTGCTTTTCATGGATAAGCTGAAAAATATATGGTTGTCACAATCACTAATCAAAGATGCAACAGTGCAACTCTACATAGAGGGCCTGATTCTTTAACTATACTGTGGGTTAGGCTCTGGCAAAGCTTAGATGCCAGATAGTCCTATTTCAAGGACTAAAATGATGGAAATCCCTTTTCAACCCTTCAGCAGACAGCTGAATTTTACCTGAATAGAAATTATGAGGGCAATCCCATATTAATGAGGTTATAGAACATAACCCCCCCCCCCCCAATTTCCCCCTGAGGCTGGCTCCCCAGTACCTGAGTCCCAACTTCCTGCCCCCACTTCAGTGCCTGTATCCCCTGCAGTCTGCCCCCATTCCCCTCCTCTGCCTACCCTCTGCCACTAGCCCTTCCCTGCCTGCCTGTGCCCCGTGCCTCCTACCCATGATGCATGGCTCTCCTGCCACTCTGCTCTCTGCCCCTGTTTGGCCCTACCACTGCCTTACCCTCTGCTGCCACTGCTACTTACCCCTTCAGCTCCAGCTTCAGCTGGGTCAGAGAGCACAGGGCATGTGCTGTCTCCAACCCTAGCCTGGCCACACATCAACTGTTGTGACAGCAGCAGCTTCAGCTCTGGCCCCAGCCCCAATCTTAATCCCAGAGCTAGCACCAGAGCTTCTCCCAAAGCTGAGACAGGGAAGTAAGTGGTGGCAGTGGCTGGTGCCAAGGCAAAGGTGGCAGGGAGGATGGTGAAGCAAAGGGCAAGGGGAGCAGAGGCTGCAAGGGGCAGATGAGACGCACGGGGCAGCAGCTATGCTGTGGCTGAGCCTGTGTCTCCAACTGCAACCCTGACCCCAGGCTTGGGGTGAGAGCAGCAGCTACAGCCAGGCCCCCTTTCCCCTGTTGTACTCAAATCTAAGAAAAGGGTCTTTTTCCCCCATGATGAATGGGGGGAAAATAATCTTGTCTTGGATTTGAGTAAATACAGTAATAGTTCTGGGCTACCTGACAGTGTTCATGTGAATGGATGATTCAGCTAATTCTGTTTAGGTTAGAAAGTTAAGTACTGATTTGTTCTCAGCCTATGAGTACCAGTATCTACATGGGAAAGAAAGCATTGATAATAAAGGACTTTTCGCCCTAGCAGTCAAAAATATAATGTGATTCAATGGCTGGAAGTTGAAGCTAGATAAGTTCAGAATAAAAATAAAGTGAACTTCTTTTGACAGTGAAAGTATTAACCATTGGAACAACTTACTGGAGGTTATTGTGGTTTGTCCATCCCTGACAATTTTTATATTAAGACTGGATATTTTTCTAAAAGATATGTAATTCAAATAGGAATTACTTCAAGCGAGTCTTCTGGAGTTTGCTATGTAAGAATTTAGACTGGATGATCACAGTGGTTCCTTCTAATCTTACAATCAAAAGAAATGTTATAATATGAAAAAAAACACATATAAACCAGGTGACCAAGCTTACTTCATAAATAGACAAAGCAAGCAGTTACAAACTATCCAAAAAAGAAGCTATGTGGATCAGATTTTTAAAAGTACGTAACAATTCATGTAACTCAATTTGTCCACCTTTTCTTTCGAAAACTTCTCAGAAGCAGAGTGGTCTGGGAGTAGAAAATGTCGCTTATGAACATCTTTGCAATATCCGGAGTGGTTTGATTCTTTTCATCAAATATGTGGAGTTACAAGTTTTTCTTAGCATAGGTATTTAGGGAGGATTTTTCCTCATATGATACTTTTATCCATGCACCAACATACATAACTACATGCAGTTCCTTCCTTAATACTTGAGCCATATCTCTTCAGCAACATTTCTGTGCCTGGCAGCACTACATCAAGTACTATATTGCTTCAGATAGGCTGTATCCTAACCCAGAAACAGGGTATCTGCACCTCCATAATATTGTAGCAGGGCTAATTAACAGGTGGGAAGACTAATAAGCACTGCCAGTCAGCAGGAAGAAAATTAGAAAGTGAAAAGGGCAATGATTTTCAGATAAGCTGAATACTGTAAACATCTGAATAGGGTTGATCTGTGGATCCAATACAAAACCCTGGCCCAGCCCCACATACTGGATCTGGCTGTGGAGTGACCCTGTGCTGGCCTGACCCTGCTCACTGACACAATCCATCTCATGGTGTCACATTATCTGGTTTGTGGGGCTTTCCATAGGTTCATAAGTTTGGCGTCAAGGGAACAGTGGCAGCGATAATTCCCCTAACTCTGGGAGCCATGGCAAGTAACATTGCCACCACTCCCCAACCATCACAGATAGGAACCTCCCACCACTTATGCCAGTGCAAAAATTTCTAGACCCATAGGGAGACCCACAGGCCAGATGGCAGGGATCCAGGGGCTGAATCTGGCCCATGGGCTGGAGGTTGAGAACCACTGTTCTAAGGCATAACACTTGGATATTAACAATAGCAATAGCTTAAAAGGAAAGAAACTGGGAAGATGGACAGGATTGCTTTGTATCCAGTAAATATAGTATTATCTTAAAGGTCTTGAACCCTCTTAGGTGTGTGTACCAGGGAACCCTAGCCCTGTTATCAGGAAGCAGAGCAGCCCCTTTAAATCCGAAACCTTCAGGTGCAGCAGTCCAGTCAAGCAGGGGTTAAGGATCGAGCCCTGCCAGCTAGTCAGGTGACAGGAATGGAAAGACCAGAACCATTAAGGCCAAGTGGAGAAGGCCAGGGAGACAGTAGAGAGGAGACTTACGATGACTACAGAGCAGCTGCAGCAGCCTCCTTGGGAAGAATGTGCTACACTGTGAGACAGAAGCACAATCACATGTAAGCGGGCAGTTTGTTTCTCTTATTTTTATTTTTGTCATATGGCCATAGGGGCCTATGGTTTACATTTAATGTTAAAGCTGGTGGCTTGTGGATGAGGCTGTAGGGGAGGTGGAGACCTCATTAGCGCCGAGGGGTACCGTGATAGAGGGCTCAAGAAGTCCTGCTGCACTGGGGGTGCAGCACTAGGGCCATGAGCACAGAGTTACTTGAAGAGAAGATAGGAGCCTTGAAGCCAGATCCTAGTGGGTGGACTTAGGTGAACGGCCCTAACTACAGAAAGAGAAGTGAAGCTGGAGAGGGCTGAGGCCCCAACAGGCTGGCACCACAGGGGTGCAGCCTAGAAGTGCCAGTAGGCTTTGTGTTGTGATGAAATGGAAGGCCTAGAGCCTGAGCAGGTTTGAGAGCTAGAGCCTTGGAGTCAAGCCCTGCTTAGTGGGTTTTGACTGACAGGCCTAGCTAGAGAGAAAAGGGGTAAGCCCATACAGGCTGAGACCCCAATATAAAGAGAAAATTATAAAATATCTGTGAGGCACAGGACATGTCAAGTGGAGGTAAGAGTGTACATTTTGCTCTTAAGGCAACAGCTCATTATCCTACAGGTGGTGAGCCTAGAGCCTGTGTGGGAACCTTTGTGTCAGCCTCCCTCTTTTTAAGAACCAAGTAACATCAAGTCATGGAGGGGGGAAGCTGATCCTCAGGGGAGGAAAATTCAACAGGATTTGACAGGTGCCCACTCACTGGCCTACAAAAAAAATGCAGCCAAACACAGCACCCTGTCATAGTGTGACATCTATGCTTTCATTGTGTCTTAGGAGACTGTTTCAGGGAAATGGGAAAGTTATCAGTCATTGTAAGTGAAAGCGGCCAAATTCCATAGGTCATTTTAGAGTGTTAGATTCCAACCAAGCTTTATAAGTCTGCTTAGGCCTCCATGGCAGGAGGAACACAGGTCTTAGATAAAAATACTGAGCAAACGTGATGAGAGTTTTGAATTGCCCATGGATTAACTGGGCAAAGTAAGAAGACATAGCTAGGGTCTTCAGGATCCTCAAGCTTCCAGGCCTTTTGCTGTACTGTTACTCATAAATTCCTCACAGTCAAGGATGATTGTCATCCTATGAGGCCAATTCATGATCAACAGATTGTTGCAACTAGAGCACATGTTTTGACGCACAGTGGGTGGCTCCAGATCCTTGATTTGGTTCACAACACTCTGCTTCAGCCAATCCCACTTTTCCACCTCCTGTTGTCACAGTAAGGTTTCAATGCGCTGAGATCCTTGCAGCAGAAACTTCCTCTGCTTGGGGCAGTGCAGAGCAATAGTTTCCTAAGAGTTGATATCAATGTTGTATTATTTTCATTATTTTAAAGTTGCCCTTGAGGACATCCTTGAAGTGCTGTCTCTACCCTCCTCTTGACCATATGCCTTGACTGAGCTGGAAGAATAAAACTTGCTTTGGGAGTATGCAGCTGAACATCCAGATGACATGGCCAGCCCAGTGAAGTTTATGCTGGATGATCATCGCCTTGATGCTCATGGTGTTTGCTTGTGAAAGGACACTAATGTTGGTGTATCTATCTTCCCACTTTGTTCAAAGGATCTTCTGCAGGCAGTGTTGATGATACTTCTCCAATGACTTGAGGTATCTCTTTTATGTTGTCCATGTCTCATAGTTTCATAGGTGTTAGAGTCAGAAGGGACCTATTAGATCATTGAGTCCAACCCCCTACCCTTGGCAGGAATGAGTGCTAAGGTAAGATGACCCAAACCAGGTATCTGTCCAATCTCCTTTTAAATACCTCCAAGGAAGGGGACAGCACCACCTCCCTTGAAAGCTTATTCCATATTTTAGCAACCCTCACTGTAAAGAATTTTTTCCTGATGTCCAATCTGAATTTGCTCTCTTCCGGTTTGCGGACATTATTTCTAGTTACCCCAGCAGGCACCCGGGTAAACACTGTATTCCCTATTTCTTGTTGCCTGTCTCCCCTCCCCCCGTTAATAAGTTTCTAGGTGGCCACGAGATCATCTCTCAGCCTTCTCTTGCAGAGGCTGAAGAGGTCCAGGTCTCCCAATCGGTCCACATAGGGTTTTTTCTGTAGGCCTTTAACCAGATCAGTGGCCCTTCTCTGAATTCTCTCCCGATGTGCGGCACCCAAAACTGGAGATGGTACTTCAGCTGCGGCTTAACCAATGCTGCGTAGAGGGGAAGTATCACCTCCCTAGTCCTGTTTGTGAGGCACCTACTTATGCAAGAAAGGGTGCAGTTAGCTTTACTTATTACCTCATCACACTGGTGACTCATATTCATTTTGGAGTCAACTGTGACTCTGAGATCCCTTTCTACAGTTGTGCTACTTAGAGTGGTACCTCCCAGACTATAGGAGTGTTGATGATTCTTCCTCCCTGTGCGCAACACATGACACTTATCCTTGTTAAACTGCATCCTATTCTGTTTGCCCCATTTCCACAGCCTGTCCAAATCAGCCTGGGTTTTCTCCTTGCCATCTAGTTTGTGTACCTCCCCCCATAGTTTGGTGTCATCAGCAAACTTGGACAGGGTGCCTTCTACTCCCCTGTCCAAGTGACTAATGAAGATATTGAACAGTACTGGTCCCAGGACAGAGACTTGGGGGACTCTGCTGCCCACATTTCTCCAGGTAGAAACCTACCCGTCCACCACCATTCTCTGGGTACATCCCATAAGCCAATTTTCTACCCACTGGACTGTGTAATAATCTACATTGCAACTGTTTAGTTTATTTATAAAGTTATTTATTTATAAATTTATTTATTTATATATGTCTACATTAATTTTGTATTTCTTTCTTTATATATATATTTATTTATTATATATTTATGTATTTATTTATAACTTTATTTATTTATACATTTATTTATAATTAGTGTCAGATCTGTACAGTAAGGTGGGGATCACAATTGCTTGATAAACCATGAGCTTAGTTTTGGATCTGATGTTGCAATCTTCAAACCCCTATTTACTCAGACAACCAAAGGCTGCACATCCACATTTGAGGCAATGTTGGATTTCTTCATCAATGTCAGCCTTCTGAGAGAGGTGACTTCCAGGGTATTACTAAATATTCTCCAGTCTCAATGAGAATCTGAATTACCAGAACTGGGGACTGCTCATTAAGTGCTTGTTGATGGAGGACATTAGTTTTTTTAATGTTAAGCATGAGTCCCATTTTTGTTTATACCTTAGTAAAGATGCCAACATTGGCCTGAAGGTCTGCTTTTGAGTGAGTACACACTATAGCATCAGCAGTATACTGGTGCTTAATAATTGTGGTTGGAATAGTCCTAGTTTTAGCTCCGGGTCAAGTGAGATTTAAAAGTTTACCATCCATTCAGTGGTTTAGCTCCACTTTGACTGGAAGCTTGTTGATGGTCAGATGTAGCATTGCAGTAAGGAATATCAAGAAGAGTGTTGGAGTGATAACACAGCCTTGCTTAACTCCTGTCTTAACCTCAAAGGGATCTGTGATAGATCCATTACTGAAAACCGCTGCTCGCGCACTGTCATGGTGATGAATTTCAGTGGGTATCTTTACTTCAAAAGGATCTTCCACAGTACTTCTCAATTGACAGAGTCAAAGCCTCTCATGAGATCAAAGAATGCCATGTTGAGAAGTTTATGTTTTTCCTGGCATTTTTCCTAGAGCTGGTGAGCTGTGAACATCATGTCCATAGTGCTTCTTGATTCTGTAAACCCACAGTGAGATTTCAGAAGGAGCTCTTCAGCAAGTGGAAAGAGATGTTTCAGAAGGGTTTTCACAATGCTCCTTCCTATGGTGGACAGGAAGGCAACTCCTCTGTAGTTTCCATAGTCAGACTTGCCTCATTTCTTGAAGATTGTCACAATCATGGTGTTCCTGAAGTCATTTAGGATCTCCTTATAATTTCAGATCCTTAAGATGTGGACATGGAACTCTGATACGGGCTTCTCTTCCTCTGCTTGAAGATTTTGGTGGAGATTTGATCAGCTGAAGATGCCCTATCATTCTTCATCTGCTTTATAGCTTCTCCTACCTCACCAAGGGTTGGAGGGGTACTAAGATAGTCTCTGACTGGAAGTTGCAGGATGGAGTTGAGAGCACTCTCATCAACAATAGCCTTGACTGAGAAGATGTTCAAAATGCTGTTTCCAAGTGGGCATTGATGGCCCCCCTTTTCGTGTTCAAGTCTCCTCCATCCTTAGATCTCAAGGAGTTTTCTCCCTAAGTGCTCAGACTGTAGATGGCTTTGGTGGTATTGAAAAAACACATATATCATGGATGTCAGCAAGAGGTTGATTCTTACCTTATCTTTCCACCATCTATTATTCATATTGATTGCATTTTTTCACCTCTGCCTTGGCTTGTTGCAGATTCAATTTCTTTTACTGGAGTTGATGTAATTCTGCCAAGTACAAAAGGCTTTGTGTTTGTGGTCAATTGATTCTTGGATCTCTCAGTTATTCTCATGAAACTAGTCTTGATGTTTTTCAGTAGAGAATCCAAGTGTGTCTTCACAGGTGCTGTTGATGGTGGACTTGAAGTCACCACAAGCACTGCTGACATTCTCCTACTGTTGTTGATTGGAATTTGCCAGTTTTTCATTGAGGCACTAATGGAAGAGGTCTCACTCGATTGGCTCTTTGAGTTCCTTGACATTGATCTTCCATTAACGTTGCTTCTGCAGCAGTCATTTTTTGGGAGCCAGTTTAAGTGACATAACTAATCAGATGTGTTGGTAAGTGGCACAGCATTTGTCAGTTCCTATCGTAGCTCAGGTGATGCGGACATCTTTGCAATGTGTTACTGAAGACCACTTGAAACTGGTTTGGTACTGAGTTTCTGAAGACCAGCTGAAACTGGTTTGTAACCCAGCACCAATGGATTTGGGGTTAATGTACAGTTTTAAAGATTGGAAACCTGGGTACTGTGTTACTGTGTGTCACTTAGTAACCAGGCTGATAAAAAATGAGATAAAGTTTGATAAGGAGCAGAATGGAATTCTTTGTTGAACAAAGGCAGATATGCAATTGCTTTCTTGGGCTTTCACTGACATTAACACACTGGAATTAGAGGGTGGGAGAGCAAAGAAATCAGCTGGGAATATTCAGTTGAAGGGAACTCAAAACTGTACAGTGCGGCATATATCCATGGTAACAAGCGTGTTGTTCTTAAGGTACTGGGAAATTGATCATCAATAAATTACAAAGCTATATTTCTAAAGCACCATTGTCATGCTAATCTAATAAAACCAACTTGATAAGATTGCAAACAAAGCTGACAATATCCTATGGCACAGAAGAAATATTCTCAATATGAAGGCAATATTAATAAAACTATTTTTGTGTAGAGAGCTGTGAGGATAACAGGTAGCCTTTTCAGCTAATGCTGAGGGGGGGAAGTGGGAAGGAAAATGCTAGAACAATACTAAAGTTTACTTACTTCAGTCTGGGTTAATTCATGAGGGAGATAGCAACCATTACGAATAATGACATAATCTTGCAATAAAATAATGTAAGTACATCATTGTTCCCAAGTAGAGATCCATGGACTTTAGCAGGGCTCATCATTAATCAGAAGCAATAAGTTTTCTATTATCTATCCTATGTGTATATTTTTATCATGTTGTAGCATATCATTGTGTGGAGGTAGAATAGAGACAGGGAAAAGTTATTCACTACTGATGCACCTCTATTATTCATGAAAAAATGTTCTTTTTTGCATTCTGTCTGTATACTGCTGATTGATACCTCAAGTGCCTTGTCCAGGAATCAAGTTATTTCTGAGGAGTCTGAAAAGTATAGTCTGCTTGTTTTTCATGAAAAAAAATAAGTATAGCTTCATTCCCAACCTACTCCAAAGCCAAATTCATTTTCTAACAGCAGTGACAGTGTTAATAAAGAAAAATTATGTGCTTGTGATTTTATCCCTGGTATTCTTAATGGATGCATCTGCATCAAAGGCCAGAAATAGCTTCAGTAATGTGAAGGAGGAAAAACCCAGGATACACGTTTCAGTGCAGAATAAAGTAAACAAAACAAGAGAAAAAAGATGCTGACTGTTATGAATATCCTGAAAGATATCCTTTCAGTGGGTTTTCATTTCCTGTTGTTCTGGGGATCTCACCAGGAATAGAACTTTGCTGAGACAGAGAGAGAGAAAAAAAGCTCACCAAATAAAAAAATAAATAAATGTACTTATTTTACGAACTCAAGCACAGAGCTGCTGGTAGAGAATTTAATAGTGGTTGTTTTGTAAGATAATTTGGGGCTAGATATCCTTAGGAAAATGAGTCTTAAATTCTCCATTGTAACTTGGGCTGCATGCCTGCTGTGGGAAGCAAAAGACTCTACAACCCTCTTTATTGCTTTACCTACCTATATAATTCCTGAGTGGTTATTGCATGCTTTCTTACTATCTCACTGAAACAACTAGATAGGAAAAAAAGTTGAAGAAACAGACCTGCACCCTGTTTTATCTTTTCGTTAATGTGGCTAAGCTGTTAGGCCGGCATAGAATTATTGCGGTTGAGTCTGGTAGAATAGGGTGATTCAGGGCTCTATAACTAAGTAACATTTCCCAAAGCTACTGTTGTGAGTGGTGTGTCCAAGGCTTGTGCCAAAAAGCACAATCTAGCTCTAAATCTGGAAAAGGCTTTCAGAGCTGCTTTAGATGTTAGCATTGCATTCTCCTGATGACATTCCAGGCAGCACACTGTGAAATACCAGTTCACAGTTATTGGCTTATGTGAAACAACTTAATATACTACAAGTGATCCTAAGTGATACAGTTGTAATACATTCTGAATGTGAAAAATTTAGAGAGGCTGTAAATCAAATTTTCACTTTGGAGGTGCCCTTTTACCTTAAGGTGGAGGTTTTTAAGGCCACAAAAAGTTCTGTAAATAATTAGTTACTTAACAGAGTTTTAATTACACAATGATTCTTTTACTGCCTTGAGTTCTAATCTTACTATTAGAGGTCAGAAAAAAATATTTTATATGGCAAACTGCAAATGGATTATTCAAAATTGCAGTAAAAATAAACAGTTTTTAATAAACTTCAGCTTGTGCACATTTTTGGGGCGGAGGAGATAATTACTCCTTGTAGGAGGACAACTGTCCTGGTTCCTTTATGGTATTATAAGCATTAAAAGAATTCTAGAATTCCCCCATAAAAACTGAAAACACCAGAATGATACCAGCTACACTCACACACTGACTCACAAGGGCCCATGTATACATAGCTGAACAGAAGTCAAAAGTATAAGTCTGCTTGTTTTTCATGAAAAATAAGCATAGCTTCATTCTTTATGTCTTAAAAGAGGTGATGCCAATTTTGATTTTAGTCACCATGGTAGCAATTCTATTTCTCCTGCAATGAGGATGCATAAATATGGACATGTAGACAGAGCTACATGTGTATGATCATTCTGGATGTATACCCGTACCATGAAAACATAGCTTGCCAGAAACCATAACTAGCAGGTGTTAAAAGAGGAGGGCCCACCCATATTTTAGCCCAAATAACTGAACAGTTAGGGAACTCACCCAGGAAACAGGAGATGGATATTCTAGGCCCTATTGACTTCACAGCCCAGTGCTGTAGTCATTATGCCACAGAATAGACACTATCCAGACCCCTTTCCAATACTCATTTTGAAGCGGGCCATCTGGGCAACCGAAAGACAGAGATACTTAGGGTTAGAAAAAAGAAATAAGTTGAAGTACATATATGCCTCAGTGGGCATGTCTACATAAGATGTTTAACTGCACAGTAGCCTAGTTTACTGCTCAGTAAGTATGTGTCTATATGGGCACATACTTACTGCATAGTAAACATGGCTAATTGTGAATAAAGTAATTATGATTAATTACTGTGCAGTTACGCACATGTAGACATGACCCAGGAGCAAATTTGCTCCCAAGTCAGCCCTGCCACTAAGGGGCCAGCCTGAAGCTAGCCCCAGGGCTCTGGGCTGGGAGCCCTTCCTGCCTCTATGGAGCCCATCTCAGGCCATTAAAAGTCTACAGGCATTTTGAGCCCTGGGGCATACCAGCAGGCAGACTAAGGCTACTCCAGTCCCTGTGTTCCCCGGGGCAAGCCTCAGGCATGCCTCACCAGTTTGGCTGCACCCCAGCACTGCTGCCTGGCACCAGAATGCCACGTAACTGTGCGGCTCATGCCATCCAGCTCTGCAGGCTGCTGCATCCTCCTGCCAGGCCTGCTAACCCCCAGGCTCAGCTTCAGGAAGCTGAGGGCTGCTGGGGCCAGCTCCACATGCCTGTAGTCCACCCCCAGCAGCCTGCCCAGGACCTGTGGGTGCTGCAGGGCATTGCCTCTGGCATGAGGCTGCCAGTCCCATACCGTACCCCTGGGCTGGGTACTCCAGGAAGCTTCCCAGGCCCAGCAGCATGGGGAAAGCCATTCAGAGGCCCAGGGAGCCATTGCAGAATCCCCAATGGATCTCCTTGCCCATACCCATGCCCTTGGCCTCCTTGCCCATACCCATGTTCATGACCATAGCTGTGCCTGCCACCCAGGGCATCAGCTGGTCACAGGAGGAGACTGGCAACCTTATGGAACTGCGGGGTGAAGTGGAGATGCAGCACCTCCAGCAGGCCCCTGGCCCAGCCCCTAACCCAGGTGCCCTACCACCCAGCCCTCCTGCCTGGGCCCAGGCCTACCACTCACCCTGGCTCCACATGGGTGTGGAGCTGGAGCTGCCTGTAGTGGGGCCAAGACTGCATGCTGGACCTCCTGGCCCTGGAAACCAGCTTCCGGAGGGGGAGCCACCCTCATTGGTAGACCATTAGCCACTGTAGCCCCTGGAAAAGCCCCCCACCCACTGAATTCACCATTGCATCTGCACCTACACAGGAACAGCCAGAGATTGGGGTGATGGCCACATGTCCCCAGGCTGCCCCTTAGGCACTCCCACCCCACAGCCTGCAACCCTGGGACAGCACACAAAGTACTTTGTAAATAATTTGCACAGGAAAATGGGTGTTTCATTGTTGGTGGGTGTGGTGTGTAGCAGAGAGGCTGGTTTGCTGGGGAGGGAGAGAGGAGTGGGGCATCTGTTTGTTGGGGAGGGAGGGGGAGAGAGGGGGTCTGTTTGATGTGAAGAGTATAAAAAGTGGTGTTCTTCTGAAACATGTCTGTAGGGAGGGTGGTACTGGGGGGAAGGGCATAGGCAGTGGTCCAGGCAAGCTTCAATGGGGAGTGCAAGAGGAGGTGGTTGTCCAGGACCTCTCACAACAGATGCCATGGCCCCCAGTGGCAGGTGTGTGACTCAGCTAGGACCTGGGGGGGGGGGGAACACCACTGTCACTGCTGCCACAGGTGGTGCTTCCTTTGCCAGACATCCTCTGTCTGCTGCACCTCTTTCACCCGGGCTTTGTGGAAAAGCTCCTGCAGGCCTCACAGAAGTTATGTAGCACGAAGGCTGTGATGATGACCTGGAGGAGGCTGTCCTTGGTGAACTCAAGGCGGGTAGTGTAGGTGTGTCAGTGTCCCTTCAGATGGCCAAAGGTGAACTCTACCAGGGTGCAGGTCTAGCCCAGGCAGTGGTTAAAGTGGGCCTGGTGGGGGCCCAGCTGTCTGGTGTAGGGCTACATGAGCCAGGGCAAGAGTAGGTATGTGAGGTCCCTGATGAGGAGGGGTGGGTCCACCATGGTGCCCAGCTGCAAGTCTGGCACCCCCGGCATGAAGCACTCACTCTCCACCAAGCCTGGCAGAATGGAGTTACAGAACATGTGAGCATTGTGGGTACTGTTTGGCCAGCTGGCACTCACATGCATGAAGGCACCTTGGTGGTACACAATGGCCTGGAGCACTGTGGAACGAAAGCCCCTCTGGCTGTAGTAGGGCTGGTCTCCGTGGTGTGGGCAGGTGACAGGGATGGGGATCCCAACCAAGGCCCAATGCAATGGGAGAATCTCAGGGCATGCAACCCATTACTGCAAAGGGATCATGCACATGAAGCATTGTGTACCACAGCACATCCTGGAGGGCACTGCACACCTCCAGGACAACTTCCCTGATGGTGGCCTTACTCATCCCAAAGAGATGGCCCATGTAACAGAGGCTGGTGGTATGGCCAGCTTGAGCAGGGTGAGGGCCAGCCAGGTGTCTGCAGGGAGATATAACCATATGGTGGTTTCCTGCTTTTCGAGATGTGGCTAGAGCTGCTCCAGGATGCTTCAGAAGGTGCCCCAGGTTATCTGGGACACCTCTGGCCACTCCTTGTCATCCCAGGTGTTCTGGAGAATGTGCAAACACCAGTCTTGGCTCTGCCATTGGGCCCAGAGGTGGCAGGACTAGAGGCCCAGGAGAGCAGGGGCAGCGCTGGTGGTGGTATCCAGGAGCCTGTCATCAGTGTCTCTACTGGGGTCCAGCCAGCCAGCCAGAGTCCAGAAAGCAGCTGCACAGTGGTGGCAGCCCTGGGAAGGTGTGCCGTGGCTGGGCAGGTGGTTGCTGTGCATGGGGGGGGGAGCCAGGAGGGGTCAGATGGGCATAGGCCAGCCAGTGGTTGGCACAGTGGACCAGCAGGGCCAGGGCAGTGGCTAGCAGGGCCCAGGGCACTGATTGTCATTGCCTGGGGCAGGGGCTGGAGCAGCCATGGCACAGGGAAGCAGAGTTGATGAGGAGAGCGTTGCCATGTGCTGCCCCTGCACTTTGCAGACTGCTCCTGGCCATCAAAGTGGTTGGCCAGGGAGCAGAGAGCAGGGCTGGTTTTTCAAGAGGGCTGCTGGCTGCTGGCTGCTGGCAGTTGCAGCTGGAGCCTGGAGCTCCCCCTGCTGGTGGCAAGGGCCCATTGAAGGACTGCAGGAAGTGTGGTGCTAAAAGCTGCAAATCTGTTCCCTAGTGTCTGCATGTGTAGACGCCTGCCTTGGAGCATTTCCTTGCGAGTAGTTTACTTGCAAGTAAACTGATCTTGGATCAAATGCATGTGTAAACATGCCCAGCCAGATGAATACTAGATTTTAAGGGAGCAGGTCCAGGGTTCTTTCTATTGACTACTGAATGCAAGGGGCAGTTCCTCAGTCTTAAAAGGAAGTCCTAGAAAGCTGGCTGAATAATGCCTGACTTATGGCATAGTGTTTAGCAAACCGTGTGTGCTATGAAGTCATGATAGAGGCTCAAATACTGTCAGTATGACTTCTAATCCTTCCATGTAGCCATATTAAAACTCGTATTATTTACCTTACTGAGCAGTGTAGATTGCATTGTATCAGTGGTTTGACCATCTGTTTGGGCATCACCTAATTAATTGCTATTCATCATTATCTTCACTTGTGTATATCTCTGTGGGATAAGGCATGATTGTCCATGTATTTCTATTTACATTCAGTCAATATGAATTCCAGTTCCAAATAGGGTTGAGAGGGGAGGTCTAAAAGAAAAGCAGACACAGAAACTATTCCAAAGTATTTATCCAACACCTCTCCCATCTATACAGTTGGGATATCACAAAAAGTCCTTGTCTTTCAGACATTTCCATAATGGCTACAACAATTCTCCAACTCTACTACAAAGATCGTAGAGTCAGTTACAGATTTTATCAATGAATATTTCACATTTTTTGTAGGTTGTTGATAGGAACATACCCCTTCAATGACTATTATATGTAGTCACACTTTGTGACTATCTCACTTATCCAGCTTTTAATCCAGTTAGTGTGTGTCATGCTGATTACTATTGTTCATTCTTCTGTTCTTTTTTAAATCAAAATATCATATTTTTCTACGTCAGATGCCTTCCAGAAATCAAAACATGACCATTCCATGCATACAATGATCTTCGCTAGCCTAACATGCCATCTTATCAAAAACATACCAAATTAGTTCAGCAGGTTCCATTTTCCTAAACTCAGGGCATTAATTGGATTTCCCTTTTTTTTAAATTCTTAATCAATCAATTCATGTTTCAGCCATTCTTTACTATCCATTAAGGGATTGCTTCTCTTCATGATTTGGATGACCGAAACCATTTTTTAACAAGGGAAAAAATAAATGAAGAGTACCGAACAATGACTAATAAACAGTGAAGAGTGCATAATAAAAAACACACTCTCATTAATGTTCAGACATCTTTACCTAGATATGGGTACATACATACAAAATAGCAATTCATAACATTTTATGTAAACAAAACATTGTTTGTGTGCATAGTAAATACAGACAAGTATGAACATGGTAGAATTGTACATCCATTCAGCGTATAACCAAATACAAGCACACTTCTCATGTGAAGCTTTAATGCAGGCAGCTTTAATCAAAAACAGCCTATAATCCAATAGTATTTATCTCTTCATTAAATACACAAAGACTATTATTCGTGTACATAAATTAACAAGGAGGACATAATTCCTGTTCATTGACTGCATTTTAATGTATGCAATTTACAGGCATTCTAGTTTAATTGGACACATATTTTTTTTTATTTTAGTATGAATTTTATGAGCTTATTTTTGCTAAGCATCAGCTCATATACAATTGCCAAATAATCAGGAGTTATTAAAAGAAAAGAAAGTGTATTTTGTAAGGTTTCCAGTTAATAAGCCCAATAGTGCAGAAGGAAAACAGACTTGCTGGTGAATTCCTAAAGGTGGTATTTGTTTGTTTCCCAGTATCCTTGTCCATCTAATAAAGATCAGCTGTTTTATTTCAGGTTATAGTTTTGGTGAGTCACGTCCTAAGCTTAATTTTAGTTTCTTTTTGTGAAAGCTCTGACACAGGCAAGGCCATTCCTGTAGGCTAAGAGTGGGTGAGTGTGCACGTGGAGATATGCGCAACAGCCTCTTTACAGCTGGTCAAAGGTCTGCCCGGCTTGACGGAGTGCACTACAGAAATGCTAATCGATAACAGAGATAATGTCAGGGCTGCAGCAACAACTCTTTCAAGTGATAAATTAAATATTTTATCCACTGTGCTCTCATTCATTACTTGTACCAAAAGTGGAATTTGAAAAATGAAAGTCATCTTCTTAAATTTTGACATTTCATTATATTTCAGAGCTTCACATCCAAACTGTAAAATGAGTTCCCTTAGAACTGATTCACAAATCATCTGTTCATATTTAAAGTACCCATAAGATTTCTACAAGGAAACCCATTTTAGGAAATAATTAACAATTAAAATGTGGAATAAGACAAGAGATAAGACAGACATTAAAATCATTGGTCAGATCCTGTGGAGGGATCTAGACTCATCATATTTGAATGAAGTCTTATGTAGGAAGGTAAAGTCTCTTCTATATGAATCTCTCTAGTGTCTAGACCTTAAAATCTCCAGAGAATTTAATACTATTACCCAAAAAATTCCAAGCAGTAGTTGCTTGATATAAATCGCACTGAATTTGGTGAAAACTGGTTCATGGACTTCAAAGAGCTTTAAAATAGATTCTAATATATCAACTACAGTTAAGTATCAGCACCACTGCAGGTGGATAATCCTTAGAAGATAACACATCTAAAAAAAAAGTCAGCCACTTTCTTTCTAGAGAAAAAATAAAAATGCTATTAAAGACCACTGAGATTGAAAATGTAACTTTATCCAAAGCACAAAGCGTGTATTAGTATTTATGATTTAGACAATTAATATTTTACTGGTTGATTTATTGTGACACAATTTATTGTTGAGACCAGTAGGAAATCTTGTCACAGAATATGTAGTGCATACTTGTGCCTTTACTAGAGAATTCAGCAAGACAGGCACTCCCTTATTATGAATAGCACAATGCATATATACACTATTTCCACTTTAAGAGTTAAACAATATCATACAGCCACCTGATTTCTCTGACATCTTCTAGGTTGTGTCATCACATAAAAGTAATTGTGTGGCCTTTCAGCATCCATGAAATTTACTGAAGAAACCTGACCCTGAATATTGTCATTTTCAGGTGATTATCTTTACTCGGATTTGCTGAGTAGTCAGTTAAATGATTAACGATGATAATTTTTTAATTCAGTGAGAATGCTAGGAAACACTTGACAATATTAATCAGAATCTTCAACTTCGGGAGGAAGAAGAAAATCTGATAGAAATGTAACTAGAAAAAAGGAAGAGCAAAGGATTTATTATGCAATGGGAATGTTTTCAAATTGCCTCCCATAAAGGATCCCTGAATTAACTTTATCTCTGGATCTCAGAAAAGGAAACACGACAAAAGATTCTCTCAATACCCTTATTTCCCATCCTGTACATACATTTACCTTCTTTGATGTGCCACATTCTGTAAAGGATGTGGAGACAAAATAAAAAACCCATGGTGAACAGAACATGTAGGCCAATTTGACAAGATGGCTTTGCTGGCTCTTTTTCTCTCATAGCAGCAGGTATGCTGAAAATAACCAACTTTAATATTTCATTTTTGCAGAGCTACTAAAAATATACTTTTGTTATCAGATGCATTGATTCTAAGCAATTCTAAAGCAAAATTAAGGTTTCCTTCCAAAACATGTGTTTTCCTTCAGACACATGATTAATTTCTTAAAACTGATTTTTATGTTTCTTGCCCAATATTGGTGTTTTGAAAGCTTTAAGGCAAATTACTAGCACATCGGTGTATAGAAGAGTATGACAAGCAGTGAACTTTTCACTTTTTCCAAGAAGTAGTTGAAATCTTCTTCGTTTGCCTCTTGCATGCTACTGGCAAAAGAAGAATTGTCTGAGACACAATGAACTTTGAGCAATTTCTTAGGGCAGATGATCAATATTTCAGTCTATATTAAATGTTAACATATTCCATTCTTCTGAAGAAACATACATAATTTTATTATGTATTCCTCAGACTTGCATGCATTTAAAAATAGAAAACAAAACTAAACTAAGATTTCTTTTCTTTCAACCATTACAGAATCTCTGGGGAGAGAGAGAAAAAACGATAAGTCTCAGAAAAGCTAGTCTGCTAGGCTCTGTCCATCAAGCATTGTACCAGAGTAAACCATATTTAAAGCACAGGAACTGTGTGCACAGCTGACTGGATATAAGTTTCCAGGAGTGGTCACAGCTAGAGTGACTATTAAACAGGATGTTCGTGGGTACAATGAAAACTTCTGAATTTCACTTCAAGATGAACAGAACGTTCCCCATCTTTTTCACAAGCGCAGGTCTATGTATTAGTATCCCAACGTGCAAGTTCAGCGAGTGGAAGTCTGCTACTGAATAGTTAAAAATGTAGAACGTGAGCAACTCCAGGAGCTGTTTGAAATTCAAAGGAGACCATCTAGAACTATAACTTTTTATTTCAGACCCTCATTTTTGAAATTCTTAAGCATGTGCTTAACTTCAAGTACTTGAGTAGCCTCATTGAAGACACGAGTGCTACCTTTAAGGTTAAAGTTACACATTTACTTGGATATTACACTGAATCAGAACCTCATTCTACAATGGTTCATCCAAATGGCATTGTTTTCCATTCCTATGCGTTATCAGCCCATTGTGATGAAAAGCATCAAAACGGTATTGATAGGACCACAAAATTGCATTAATAATTACAACGTGTATTTTCTATCAGCTCATTTTGCAAACAAAATTTTGCTCATTCAAATGTTTGAGGAAAATTACTTTCTCCTGTATCAAAGCAAAATACTCTTTTATTCAATATTCAGAATTTCATTTTCAGTATTCATAGAATTGAAGGGTGTGTGGGGGAGCTAGAGCAGCTCTTGGGAACCTGTCTCTGCAATCACATTGGCCAACCCCTTCAGCACCCTTAGGTGCACCCAGTCCCATTGACTAATACATGTTCAGCTTTTCTAAGTATTCCCTACCCTGTTTCACTACTGTTAGCTGCTAACCTCCTCCCTAAACTGTGCTGCCATGTGCAGTAATCTGGGACCTGGCCTTGCCTGTGAAGTCTGAAGTTAAAAGGCATTGAGCACTTCAGCCTTTTCCACATCGTGTCACTAGGTTACCTCCCTAGTTCAGTAAAAAACCCACACTTTCCCTAATCTTCCTCATATATTCTCCAAATACAGCTGAAACCATGCTACTTGTATTTGCTTCTTTCTTGCTTATAATGATTTTCCTGAAACAGAATAGAAACAATTTCACTATTTTCTTGTCATTTTGATTACTTGTTGGTGTCTGCCTGATTCAATTAAAATGAATCTTGAAAACCATATTATGCATGGCTACTTAATTTATAATTAATAGAGGTAGTCAAAAAGAAAAGAAATAAAATAGTTTGTAATCATTTCAGGGTGGGGGGACGTATCAATTTTTACCAAAAAAAATGAAAAAAAGGTTTACTAGTCTCTTAAAAAGATGAGGTGCATTTTTCATCATTTAAAAAAAATACAACCCCCCCCCACCCACTTTTAATTCATTTCTATGTTGTTTCTATGATGTATCAGGGTTGTGGGTTTTTTTCCTTTAACCAGTTCAAATGCTTTATTGTCTAATATATATATATAAATTTTAAAAGGCCATGGCACTCATGTGTATGCTTTGTTTTAATTATTAAAAAAGTAAGATTAACTTACTCTTCAGCTACCAGAAGCTTCTGAAATAGTCTATTTCCCCCCACCCCCTTCCTTACAGCAGTTTCTTTCATACAAGAACTTATATCTGAGGGACTTATTTGCCAGTGCGTACAAGGACGGTTGAATAAGGCCTTGATGTGCTAGTAGGAAATCTGTGAAGCATCTCAACAATGTTACATTCTTTGTTGGGTTTTTTTTTTTCTCTTCTAGTTGTTATTGGCAACTTTCGCATTTGTCAGGGCTGTGGCAGAGATGATTCCAGGTAGCTCATGCTAGACAAAATATCAGATATATAAAAGTTTCCGGAGTCAGAATAGCAACTTTTAAAAGGAAATAATGTGCTATGGTCTGCTAAATTTTGAGCTGAATTGATACATGAGTGTGATCCTCAAAGTCAGGGATAACTTGGTCTTTATTCTCTTTCAGTATTTGGCCTTTGTGATGGAAATACCAGTACGGTGGCATTCTGCAGGCATAGATTAACAAGGAGGATGCCAGTCTGATGGGAAATAAACTGAGATCATCAAACTCATTTCACACATGGCAAGACACTAAACAAAAATACAGTATTGTCCCTTGTGATAAAACACTGTTTTATACTACTGATATTCATCAAAATGTCTGACACATTTAAATCAAATACATATTGTAAAAACAATGTGCAGGAAGATAAAAGATCTTCAGCATATTTGTTAGTCATTGTAAAGAAAACCAACACCTTTGACTGCCTAGTAAATCAAACTATATTCCCAAATACCACTGTGCTAAACATTCTGGTTGTTTTACTGCTTCTTATCTCTACTGATGTCTATAGATATGCAGTTTCATATGTGCAGATCCTATTCCTAAATTAACAGAAAATGAGACGAAGCATAACTTTAAAATGTAACAAGAATATTTTACTGTGAGGTTCTGAACTGATGTTAGAAAATTGAACAGCATTCATTTTCTTCTAGGAAGTAAAAGAGAAGCAGGGTATATTAAACACTCTTGACATCTGTAAGGTAATCAGTTTTCTGACATGCAAATAATATGACTCTATGCAATGGTATCTGTTCCCTTCTCAAGTATAACCTTCCTGGATGAATAATGTGCCATAGGTCAAAAAGTGAAAAAGGAAATAGGCATGGGAAAAAATAAAAAGGCGTTTTAAAAAGGGTTCCACGCTTTTTAACTACCTTAGCATTTGCTTCTAATGTCCTACCTGGATATTATTACTGTTGCATTTATCTTAGGGAAGCTTTCCCCTGTCTGTGAGCAAGAAGCCAAGTTCATATAAAATTGACTCAAAGTACATTCTGCGCTCAGAATACCCATTTAGTATTTGAACAACTCCACTTCTCATCACCATTTTCCTAATTACCAGCATTGTCATTTTCTAATTCCCTTTAGCTTCATGGACTTTTTCTATTAATAAAGTATCTTTTTGATGTGGCCCACCATTCCTTTTGTCCACAGGCAGTCCCTGGGCTTCAGTCACATTGCAAGAGTGTCGCAGCTGTCATGTATGTGAGCTTCCTTCAGAAGATCTAGGTATCTTTAAATTTGGATCTTCACATAAAACGCAAAGGGAGACGGGGAGAGAGTGAAAGAGAAAGATGAACTCTGCCACCCTGAATGCTTTGCTTAATGAATAAAGTATAACGTTTTGATACCTAGAACTTTTACAATAACATTTACAATGTCCACATGGAACCCTTAAGGTGATATGATATGGAGAAGTGGGAGTTCATAATGAAATGCAGCCAGAGCCCATGTGACCTAACAGTACTGAATAAAGTAGAGAAAAGATCCTCCCTCCACATGGTATTATTCTTAAAAAAACACACTCTTTCATGTGATCCAACAAGCTGGTTTTCCAGGAGTTTATTCCAAGATGTAATGCGTCACATACATCTTGCTACTGGAACTTGAAGAATGAAAAAAGGATCAAAAATAAAATCCTTACAAAATGGTAATTCAAAATGCTAAGGCCTCAGTCCTGTGAGGTTCCTACACCCTATCCTTCATAACATAAATTGCAGGTCAGGGAAGCTCAGCATGTCATTGATTAAGGTTATACTATGATAACTATGGACTTTTAGATCAAGGTTTATTTCCCTTCAGCGTTCCTCATTGTAAAAATAGAATAGATATATCACCTTGTGCATCTGCTGGTCTCACAAGCAGCAGAAATCAGGCCCCATCTAATGCCCTATAATATTAGTTAAAACATTCCCATTTATTTGCTAATCAAATCAGTGTTTGTTCAAGGCATCAGCAGCTTTACAGTTAATGAATATATATATATATAAAAATAACACAGACACCAGTGACTCTAAGAACTATATTCTGCTGACCATTGTAAGTCACAGGAGGAGAATGATGGCTCCCAGGCTCTTTACTCCCATCTGCAGCCCCAGAATTAGGGCTAACTTGATACAGCAGATTATGGTCCCAATGGAAAGAACCTGAGTTGGTCCACTTTTTAAGGATACCCCGATAGTGCATGCTATTTCAATATTAAGTGATTTAGTTGAACATTTTTATTGAGAAAATAAAAAGGTTTTCAAAGATAACACACATTGTGTGCATCTACACATGCACTTTAGTGTGGAATTGACTAATTAGGTCCGCAGAATAGCATTCACCATCTACATGTGGACTCGTATTAGGGTGCAGTAAATTAATTATTTCTGCCATAATATAGTACTGCAACGGACAGTGCTATGACAGCACTATCTTACTTTGCAGTTACTTACTCCACCAAAAAGTATGTGTAGAAAATGACAGGGGCTGGCAGGAGGATGCTAAAATCCAGGGACTGTAGGGCTGCCCACTTCAGCACCCTCATGTCCCAGCCGGTCCCTTCACTGCCTGACACCACCACCTGAAGCCTGGGGCTGGCCCCTGAGCCTGGTGCCAGCCCAGGGCTGCTCCACCATGGCTCAAACTGCTGCTGTCCCAGGTGCATGTGCAGACACTGCACCCTGGAGCAGTTAACTCCAGTGCAAACTGAGTCAGAGCTTATCATGTTGCATTAACTGCATTTGTAGATGCACCCATTGAAATATTGTAAAACGTTTCTGGCTTTTGTTATCTTATTCTGCACGCAAATCTAGGACTATGCCAAAACTCCAGATTCTTTATAAAAGATATTTTTGGTTCACAACTGAAGTGAATTACTCAGGATAAGAAGGGCTCTTACAGTTTCATATATTAAGCAGGTGGCCTTAATTGACACCGCATGTTGTCTTTTCATTCATGTGCTATGGGATTAAATATGTAACATTTTAGCTGCAAAGTACAAATGTAAAATGTATAAAATGCACGTTCCATTTCAGATTTAAAGGCTAAACAATGCATAAAATGGAAAGTTTTTGTAGTAATTTCTAACTTGTTGATGTCATAAATCTTGCTTAATGTAATATATGTATGTAGTGTACATATGTTTTGTGCATGCCTGTGTTTTATGTGTGCGTATACCTAAAACATACAAATAAACATACACATATGTATGTGTGCACCATATATATAGCAACTAACTCTGATTTTTTTTTTTCAACAAAAAAAATTCTTGGGATAAAATTTATGCTTTTTTCCGAGGAAAAAAAAGATCATGCCAGTGTGTTTCAAGCATCTCCATTAGGATCATAGGAAAGTAGGGCTGGAAGGGACCCCGAGACAGGATTATCCCTGACTAAACCTTTCCAGCCAAGTGTCGACCTAACCTGCTTTTGAAAGTTTCCAAGCATGGAGATTGCACAACTTCTCTAGGTAGCCTGTCCCCCCTATACCTTGGCACTCTCATAGTCAGAAAGTTCCTCCTAATCTTCAACCTAAATTTCTCCTGTTGCAAGTTAAGGCTGTTGCTGCTAGTACTATATAATAAGAAATATGACTTACCTCATTTCCTTATTTAAAAAAAATGCTCAGATGCTTTATTTAATGTTTTACTAGGATACATTTATTTCTATTTTTTTTTTTTTGCAGGTTTTATAAGTATTGGTATTGAACTTTTGGACAGTATCAAAGTCAATGGAATCCATAACATGCTCTTGCAACATTTATACTCTTGTCAAAAAATGCCACAGTCATCTTTGTGCTCAGTGAAGCCCTTTGGGTCACTTGTGGGTTAATTCAACATTTGAACTCTTCTGAATCTGCAAGCAATTAACAGCAGGGCCGGCCGCAGAAAAAATCAGACTCACCTTATCTATCACCAGGTGAGGCTCCACAGGGAGATGATGCCAGGAAGGAATTGTGCTATTACAGCAATACATTACGCACCAGCTTTCTGCTACCTGTGTCCCATAACAGGAGCTGTGAGAGGTTGGAGTGGGACCACTGGAACAGACTCCATGATTTCTGGGAATTTCTCAGAGCCCATAGATGCTTAACCTGGCCTTTTATGTCTTCTAGTTTTATACTAAACTACACTTTTTTTTATCTGAAGATAGCTCAGAGGGAAGCTGAGTTAGTGTTTTGTATCACCACTGAATACTCCTCAGATCCTTATACTTTCTTAGTATCTATGCTTACTGCTGGGAATGTTGTTAGCATCCTCTGCTAATCAGTGCCATCTCTGTAACAAAGATCTGCCTAAATCCTTTGTGAAACAGCTGTTGCAGCTAAACCATGATTACTCATGCAACTGTTGTGCTCCAATTCTTTTTCTGCTTTCCAAATTTTGAAAAAAAGTCCTGACAACAATAGAAATTCCTCTCCTCACAGCCTCAATAAATGAGCAAGTTTGAAGTCAGAGAAAGAATTAGTTGCTTATTTAACAGAATACACTACACCGGAGGTATTTCTATAGGACATGTTGATTTCCTCCTTTTCTTTAGATATACCACTTCCTCAGCACTATTCTTGCAGAAGCAGCAGGAGCAAATTAAAATGACTGGGTCAAACTCTGAAGAAATAGCTTATAGCCTTTTTACTGAAATCTTGTGGTTCACAGACTCAGCATGATCAAAACCATTGAATTTTTTTTTTACTTACTGGTGTTTTCATTACCACAATGCACTTTTATAACAATGCTCTACATCTCTACCTTCATATATGCCAACTGTCCCATTTTCAGCTAGACAATTCCCATTTTTCTTATCTGTTTCTGGCTGTCACATATTTTATCTGCCTTGTTCACTTTGTTTGCCAATGCACATTAAAGCACTTCATCTTAGACAGAAAACGGGACAATACTTTCCGAAAAATGCAACTGGTACTCAATTATTTGTATATACTATCTTTTAACAAGTTATGGATTTGGGTGCAGTTTAATTTGGAGGCACAACATATGGCTAACCATTCCGTTTTCTGGCTGCTGGTACTGCACGAAAGATAGCTCCTAAGAAAAGTAAGACATTTCATACTATTCTGTCCATTGCCACTGGAAGCAGAAAAGAGCTATTTATGTATTCATACAATGACACTTTCTTGTTGTATAAAACATCAGAGACCTTTCTAATATCCACCATTCTGATCCATAAATCCTAAGCAAATCAGTCTCTTAAAGTGCAAATGAGCACAATCACTTTCAGTACCATTTTTTTCAAAGCAAATGTTGCACTAAATACGGGTTTTTGGGGGGAAGGGGGGAGTGAATAAAATGCATAGTTTAAAATAAAAAATCTCATCAAATACCCCTTCCCTCCTTCTCAGGGTTTTCGTTACAAGTAGCTTAATTGGAGGTCTGTAGTTTTATGATTTCTGTATTAGATTATGTCATACTAATAGTGCAGTGCAGTGCTAATGGAATATGAACTGGCCTAGCTCACCTTAGATGAGCCATGCTTATTGCCACAAGTTTTCTTGATGAATGGGATCATGGTATGATTAAGGATTAATTTGGTGAGGTAAGCAAGATCTAGTTGGTTATCCTTTTTGTTTCACAGTGATAGAGACCACACTATACTTTTCCATACTTGTAACAGCTGTTAATTAATGAGAGCCTGCAGCCATTGGAAGACATATCAAATGCTATTACCTTGCTCTCAACTCTGCAACTGCTATTCATTTCAAAATAATAATAATTAAAAATAGGATTATCATAATCCTGATGAACACCTGATAGTGCTTTATGAGTAAGTAACCGACCCGGGATAACAGGGGGATGATTCATTCTGAACACATGAATGCCTGTTTGTCCTCAGGGGTAAACTACAGCACAAGCACAGTGCATTAGTGATTCACAGGGTGGAGTTTTCCCATAGAGCCATGTGTCTAGCTCAGCACACTGACATTAGCATTATTAACCTAATTGCAGTCAGTGGATCAGCAACATTCAAATAAATGCTGAGTTAACGTGGTTCCAGACAGATATGCCAAAGAGGTATCAATTCGACATACGGCATGATGGAAAGAAGCAGCAATAATGAAAACTGTGGCAAGAAAAAAGAAAGCTAGGTTTCTATAAATTTCTATTTAGAGCTGGTCAGAAGTTTTACAACACAAGATTTTTTCCTCAGGGAAAAAAAAAAGTTCTTTCACCACTATTCAAGTTGGGAGGGACAGAGACAAGCTTTCAGGTGCTACAGAGTGTTCAATGAAGTGCAGGAATATTCAATAAGAAACGTGTCTGATTTTCTGTCACATCTCTTGATCGGCTCTAAGGGAGTCCAGGTTTCCAGGAATCATGGCTTTGGGCTACAATGCTAGGCTGCAGGCTGGGGAACGACAATAGCCAAAGAAGTGTGTAGCATCGGGCAGCACCAACATGCTGACTGACCCAATTAAAAGACCTAGGACTTCCAAAGCGCCTGTCATAGAACAAGGACGCTGGGGGCACATTTACATTTGCAATTAATATGCCAGAATCTTACTATACAGTAAATTTAGGTGCATTAAGCTTTAGCCAGGAATGAGTCTACAAATGCACCCATCGGGAACAGTCAAGTTCAGAGCTGCTCCAGCCCTGCTCAGCTACCCTACACCAGCCAGAGGGAGCTCCAGCCTCCAATGCAGCATGCCAGGTGCAAGCCCCGGGCTGTCAGAGACAGGGGGGAGGCAGCCTTAGGCTGGCAGAGCATGTTCTCTCCTAGGAACCAGTGGCCAACATGTCATGGACATTCTTCACTCTCCCTGGCAGTGGCAGCCAGGGCATCATGTGCATGACACAATCTCTGACCACCTCCTCCTCCACCCCCTGCAGTAAGGCATCTGGGTAGCTGCCAATGGACCCTGGACCCCTAGTGCTATCCCAAGAGCATGCATACTATGGACAGTTTGCAAGAAACACCAAACTTCATGTCCCTCCACCCCACAACAACCCACCACCTGACTCACAACAAGAGTTATGCCCCTCTCCCTCCCACCCTGTGTGCAGCTGCTGGTCCTGCAGAACAAGGACAAAGAGGCTCTTTGTGAGAATTTGTAACATTTTAGAGAAAGAATGCACTGTACCAAGGGGCTGTGTGCTGCCTGCTCTCAGCTAAGGGGTCATGCACACACAGGTGCCCAGGGACCATGGTAAACTAGCCAGGTGGATCATGGTACGAGTGGTTGCCAGCTAAGCCCTCCATCCCCACTCCCAGAGTGGGGGCAAGTGGGCTGCTTGCCACTTGCCACAGGCAGGCTGCCTTCCCTGTCCCCTACCCAGGCCAGGCCAAGGCTGGCCCCTGCCAGCAGCTGCTATAGCAGCTCAGGAATAACTTCCTCTTCTCCCTACAGGCCAGGTGACTGGTTTTGGGAGTGAGGGGGCCCCCACCTGGCTGGGACACAGAGCTGGTGACACCTCCTCCTTCCACTGGTGTGATCACAGCTAGAGTGACTATTAAACAGGATTTTCATGGCCACAATGAAAGCTTCAGAATCTTTTTAAGATTAACAGCATGTTCCTGATCTTGTTCACAAGCGCAGGTCTATGAATTTGTATCCCAACATGCAAGTTCAGGGCGTGGAAGTCTGCTACTGAATAGTTAAAAATGTGGAACATGAGCAATTTCAGGAGCTGTTTGAAATTCAAAGGAGACAACTGAGCTGCCAGGTGAGACTGCAACCAGGGAGCACACCAGGACCTGGCACTGGTTCCCCAAAGGGTCCTCTCCCAAAGACTTCTCCTTGTTAGGCCATGGTGCAGGCTCTAGCAGTCTGTCTGTCCTGGAATACATATGGGGCGGGGGGGGGAATTTAGGGTGTCTCAGCTCCAGGATCCAGTCCAGATGCTGTATATAGGGCATCGACCCATGGACAGTCCTGGACCAATGACTGTGGTCCATGACTGGGATCCACTGGGCAACACAGTGCCTTGAACTTCACATTGCACTGCTAACTGGATCACTGGTGGCCATGCTCCCATATGAGGTCTGACATGGCCATGTAGATGTGTGCATTCATCCTGGTGACCAGACCAAACTGCCGCTGGATCTCCACATTGTCCGAACCAGAATTGAAGAGGATGCTGATAACACAGGGTTAAAAGAAACTAGTGCGAGCATGCAAGTGGAAAAACCTCAGAAAGCCAGTACGCATGTCCAAACATGCCCCACACATGGTCAGTACATAATTTGAGTGAGGTAATTTGAATTGGCAAAGCACGCATGCCCAATCATGTGCTAGGCATTATGTAATCTGACTAGAACTTTCCAAAAAGAGAACCATGTGATTGGCTACCTGGAGAGTATTTAAGCCAGCGAGTTTCCACCCAAAGCAGAGACCAGCTCAGGAAAATCAGGGAACAGAGACCAGCTCTCACAGAGCCCTGGTTCGCATGAGCCCAGAGTTACCTCACCGGCTGGCCACTTGTGATTGTCTCCCCGCCACCCCATCCTCACACACGCTCGACTAAGAGACTATGGCAATACTCGGTCGTTTTCGTCTCCGTTATCGATTGACTTTGTTTACTGCTGTCGTTGTAACCTCTGTCATTGTAGCTTGACCTCTGCTACACTACCATCACCTGGTGGCATAAGTAAAAGAAAAATAAAAGGTTTTTTTGCAACCATATGAGTATTGACTGCCTGGCTCCTCGCCGCTAGCCCCCACCTGCTCGATCGTGTCGGCCCAGACCGTGACAAGGCAACTTGGTCGCCACACACATCACCCCAGATTTTGATGAAGTTCAAAGTCTCCTGCTCCTCCAGTTGGGGTCCCTGGGTGCTGTGTCTGGTGTTGGGGAAACCTCCATGGTAGCTCATTCCAAGGGCTTCAGCGGGTCAGGCTGGGGCTGTGGGTGCTGGTGGCATGTCATAGCTCAATGTTCAAACTGGAAAAAATGAACAAAATTATTTAAATTTTTAACAGTTTTTTTAATGGAATGTTCTTTCTGCAGGAAATTCCAGTGTTTCAGGGTTTCATTTCCATTCAGAATGAAAACTTTTTCCAAGTCCTGAATATTTCAAGAGAAAGGAAATTCTCAGTTTTGCACTGTTCTAGTTACTGTCTCCTACAGTGATCTTAATTAAAAAGGCCTGTAGTAAAAGGATTTATCATTGGTATTTATTCCATCTGTCTGTATTTATTCATAACAGTACATTCATCTGTTTCCACACTCTCTATAAATAATAAACATGTCAGTGTTCTGTGAAATAGTAACATGATGGTGTAGGATATTATGATTTTAGAAAATGTATAAATAATGAACAAGACAGTAGGAGAATAGGCAGAAGTGCTGAATGCTTCCCACTATGGAATTCGCAGCAAAAACCTAGAGCCCCACTTGTCTTCTTTGAAGAAAGACTTCAAAGTAGTCGTATGTTAAAGTGTTCACAGTATGACTATTTACCATATTAATAAGAGACTATGGCAATACTCACTTATTACAAAAAAAAATTGTGTCAGTTTTTTTCTTTTGAAGTCACATATTTATTTTCTACCAAATTCTTAATGCAATTGCAAATGCAGCTTCCCCATTTTGAATGTATGTGGGTCACTGTGTTTCCATTAAATGCCAGACCAGAAAAACTGGCTTGGTGAAAATCTGCACTTTCATGTAGTAAATTTGAAATATATTCTGGCCGCTAAATCCTTTATTTCCATTACAGTGAAGACTAGTGACTTTTAAAAGCAGGTACCCAAAAGGAAACCATTCCAATGCAAAGCATCTACGTTAGAGGGAAATTGTAAAGCTTAATTCATTAAGGTTCAGGTGCTTTGAAATAGAGAGATGTATTTCAGAATGTATTATAGAACTGCAACACACTAATTTTATTACTACTACTAATATTATTAGGGAAGCAAGTAAAAACCTAACTCTTTTTGATTGAAATAAAAAATGTAGTCTGAGGAGCCCTCCAGTGTCCTAATTTGCTTCATTCATTGCAGTTTTTAATCCCTTTCTCTTTATATTTTATTTGTTTCTTCTTTGCTGCCCCTTCCTTCAACGCTCGCTTGTCTCAAGATCCTTTATTCTGTCATTGACTCTTCTTTCTTAAAATCAATAATGTAATAATATAGAAAACACATCCAAAACAAGTAATATAGGGATGGAAGGCCCTCAAGAAATTTGATCCAGCCTCCTGAAATAAAGCAGGATTAATTACAGCTAGGCCATGCAATGACATGCTTGTCTAACTTGAACTTAAAAACTTCCAGGCACAGTAGTTCTACAACTTCCCTAGGTATCTTGCTTCAGTGCTTCATTACCCTAATAATTAGACAGTCTTTCCTAAAATATAACCTAAAACTTTCTTGCTGGAAAGTAAACCAATTTTTTCTTATTGACAAATTCTCTTATAACAGATTTTTACACATTGACAGATGTGTAAAAATCTTCTAAGGTAGATACTTACAACTCTTTAATCATCTTTTTTTCTAGACTAAAACAACTTTCAACCTTCATAGGCCATGTTTTCAACAGCTAGCATTATTCTTTTGCTTATTCCTGGACTCTTTCCAATTAATCTACATATTTCTCAAAGTGGAGTGCCCAAAATTGGACACAATACCTATTCTGAGGTTTCACTAGGGTCAATTATGGGGAAGAAATAATCATCCCTTATCATTAATACCTGTTAATGTTTTCCAGAATGAGATTTGTCTTTTTTGCAACAGTATCAAATTGTAAATTCATAATTAATTTGCCTTCCAATGGAATCCTCAGACTTTTATTTGCTATACTGTTGTTTATCAATTACCCCTCAATTGTATGTGTGCATCTAGATTTTTTCCTGCAGTACTTTTTATTTTCTTATTCAATATCATTTTGTGGATTTTTTTATTATCATTGTAATCTATCAATATCACTTTGAATTGTAATCTGATCTTCCAAAGTCCTTACAACCTCTTCCAAGCTGGAGCTAACCACAACATTTATAAATGTGTTTTCTATTTGACTATTCAAGTCATTAATGAAAATATTGAATTGAAGTGGGCATAGGTCAAACCCCTGCAGAACCTTGCTTGCAATGCCCTCTAAGTTTGAAAGTGAACTCCTGGTAATTTCTCTTTGAAAAGGTTTTACAGTCAACTCTGAACCTGCCTTATAGTGATTTCATCTGAACCAATCTGATTTGTTTGCTTATAAGAATTTCATATAGGACCATATGAAAAGACATGGTAAAGTGAAGCTCTATCACATTATCAGTTTTCTCCTCATTCACTAGGCCAGTTATTTTGTCAGAGAAAACTTAAAATTATTTGACTTGACTTCCAAGAATCATAGAAGATTAGGGCTGGAAGGGACCTACAGAGGTCATCTAGTCCAACCCCCTATCTGAGGCAGGATGATCTCTATCCAAACCATCCTATACAATCCATAATCCAAACTCTATGTAAGACAACCCAGACACAACACAAACCTAACACCCTAACCTGCCACAGGTAAAGCAGAGAATTGTGGCAGCTACTGTCCTGCTTCTATAAAATATTATCAATATATCTTCAAGATATCCTGGGTAAAGGGCCACAGCCCTTGCTAGAGAGGAAGGCAAAACCACCCAGAGCCCATACAAATCTAACCATGGAGTAAAATTTCTTTGAAACCCCAAATATGATTGGTCTGACCCTAACCAGAAGGGCAAGACCCTCCATCCAAAAGCCTCCAGCTTGGGTCCCAGCAGGATCATTAGCACACCCCAGTCAAAATTTACACCCAATGCCTCTGCAGGAGGATTAAAAACATCCTGACATATGTAGCAGAAAGTGGGAGTGATGGCAACCAGCAAAGCCCAGAAGCCTGGGAAATACTCATAGTAGAACATAGACATAGCTACACTAGATCATACCTAACCAGTGGCTCTCCAACCTCTCCTTGAACACCACCAGGAATCCTAAGCAGTCTATTTCCCTGCCTCAGTGCAATGAAATAGACAATGAAGTAGTTTTTCTGGATATACAATTTAAACGTACTTTTTTGCAGCTTCAAACCATTGGTCCATCTACAATGATCTTCTGCAACAAGACAGAAAATGTGCTTTTCTTGTTCTTTATGGCAATCCTTCAAGTATTTGAAGGCTGCTATCATGTTCCCTCTTAAGCTCCTTTTCCAAAAGCTGAACATACCTAGCTTCTTCAGCCCCTCTCCATATGACTTGCTTTCCTAGCCCTCGACCATCTTTGTTGCCTACCTCTGGACCCTCTCTAACTTCTCCATATCCTTTTTAAAATGTGGAACTCAGATGTGCACACAGTACTCCAGATGCAGACTAACCACTGGCGAGTAGAGGCACTATCACCTCTTGTGTATTGTACCTAATTGTCCTGTTGATGCATTTCAAAACTGCATTCACCTTTCATGAGGTTGCATCACATTGCAGACTCAAATTGAGTCTCTGATCTACAAAGACTCTCAAAGCTTTTTCCATAGACCTGCCAACCATTCTATATTTATGTTTTTAATTATTCCTCCCAAGGGGCACATCTACATGTTCAGTTAATGCAACACAATAAATTGGATCTGTTTGAATGGGATTCAACTACTCCTGAGTGTAGCATCTACGTGTGCACCCAGGACACTACCAGTTTGAGCCAGGGTGGAGCAGCCCTGGGCTGGCAGCAGGCTCATGGGGGTTCAGCCTCAGGCTCTGGATGGTGGCAGCAGGTGGCAGAGGGGCTGGCTAGGGCATGAGGGTGATGAACTTGCAGAGCCATGGGGCTAGGCAGCAGGAAGCCCCGAAACTTTGGCACCCTCATGCCGTTGTCACCATCTCCATACTCATTTTATCTCATTTAATTACTCCACTGTAAAATAGCTCTATCCTAGACAGTACTATCTTATGAGAGAGTTAATTAATTGACTGTGGCCTAATACTGCTGCATGTGTAGACTGTGATGGTTTACTGCAGAGCTAATAAGTCAACTGCAGTAAAACACATACGTAGATGCACCTGAGGTGTAGTACCTTGCATTTGTCTGCATTGAACACCATCCTCTAACCCAGCTTTCTAATCTGGCAAGATGAAATCATAGAAAGTTAGGGTTGAAAGGGACCTCACAAAGTCATCTAGTCCAACCCAGTGCTCAAAGCAGGACCATCCCTTACCAGATCATCCCAGCCAAAGCTTAATCTAGCTGGGTTTTGAAAACCTCCAAGGATAGAGCTTCCATCACCTCTCTGGGTAACCTGTCCCAATGTTTTACTACCCTCCTAGTGAGAAAATTATTTGAAATCTAACTTAAACTTCCTTTGGTGCAACTTGAGACCCTTGCTCCTTGATATGTCATCTGCTACCACTGACAACAGTCTAGCTCCATCCTTTTTCAAACCCCCTTAAGGTAGTTGAAGGCTGCTATTAAGTCCTGTCTCAGTCTCCTCCTCTCTAGACTAAATAAACCCAGTTCCCTCACTCTTTGCTCATAAGTCATGTCCCTCAGCCCCTCACCATTTTTGTCACTCTCCACTGGATTCTCTCCAATTTTTCCACATCCTTTCTTTAGTGGGGAGCCCAAAACTTAACACAGCCCTCTAGATGTGGCCTCACCAGTGCTGAATAGAAGGGGATAATCTCTTCCCTTGACCTACTGGTAACACACCTACCAATGCAGTCCAGGATGCTGTTAGCCTTCTTGGAAACAAGGGCATACTGCTGGCTCATATTCTTCTTATTGTCCAGTGTAACCCTTAGGTCCTTTTCTGCAGAGGTCCTGCCCAGCCACTCAGCCCCCAGCCTGTACTGATGCATGGGATTATTCCATCCTAAATGCAGGACTTTGCACTTGTCCTCGTGGAACCCCATGAGATTCTTTTTTGGCCAGTCGTCCAATTTGTCTAGGTCCCTCCAAATCCTAGTCCTACCTTCCAGTGTATCTACTACTCCCCCAGCTTGGTGTAATCTGGTAACTTGCTGAGGGAGCACTCTATGCCATCTTCCAGGTCGTTGATGAAGACATTGAACAAAACCAGCCACAGCACTGACCCCTGGGACACTCCACTTGATACTGGCTGCCAACTAGAAATCAAGCTATTGATTACTGCTCTCTGAGCCTGATACTTCTGTTAGTTTTCTATCCATCTTATAGTCCAGTCCTCCAGCCCATAGTACCTTAGCTTGCCTGGGATAATGCTGTGGGAGACTATATCAAACGCTTTGCTAAAAACAAGGTAAACCACATCCACCCATCTCACCACATCCACTCATCTCATCATAGAAAGCAATCAGGTTGGTCAGGCATGACTTGCCCCTGTTGAATCCATACTGACTGTTTCTAATCACCTCTTCCTCCTCCAAGTGCTTAGAAATGGATTCCTTGAGGATCTGCTCCATGATTTTTCCAGGGACTAAGGTGAGGCAGACTGGTCTGTATTTCCTTGGATTCTCCTTTTCCCCCTTCTTAAATATGGATACCGTTTGCCCTTTCCCAGTCTTTGGGGACCTCTCTTGATCTCCATCAGTTTTCAAAGATATGGCCAATGGCTTTTCAGTCACATTGGCCAACTCCCTCAGCACCCTTGGGTGCATCCCATCTGGCCCCATGGACTTGTACATGTCCAGCTTTTATAAGTTGTCCCTGACCTGTTCTTCCATAACTGAGGTCTGCTGCCTTCCTCGCCAAACTGTGCTGCCACTACTACAGTAGTCTGTGAGCTGACTTAGCATGTGAAGACTGAGGTAAAGAAGGCATTGAGCACTTCAGCCTTTTCTGAATCCTCTGTTATAAGGTTGCCTCCCCCATTCAATAATGGACCCACACTTTCTCTGATCCTCCTCTTGCTACCAACATACTTGTAGAAACCCTTCTTGATACCCTTTACATCCCTTGCTAGCTGCAACTCCAATTGCACTTTGGCCTTCCTGACTTCATTCCTGCATGCCCAAGCAATGCTCTTATATTCTTCCCTAGTTATTTGTCCAAGTTTCGGTTTCTTATAAGCTTTCTTTTTGTTTAGTTTACTGAAGGTTTCCCTGCTAGCTAAGTTGGTCTTCTGCCATACTTGCTAGTAAGGGTGTGCAAAGCAGGCCCTATTCAATTTGGATTCAACCCAAATCAGGGACAGTGATTTGATTCATTGATTCAGATCACTTTCCCTGATTTGATTTGGCCAAAACTGTATCTGAAGATTCAATGCTGATTTGGAAAATCAGCAATTCAGACATAAAAACAGCTTTAAAAGTTTTTTCTACATAAGTCTAGGTAGCAGGCACAGCTCATGATCTCTGTGATGCTGGGGCACATGGAGTGGAGGTGGACCAGACATACTTCTGGTCCATTTCCAGGTCTGCCAGGGAGCACACTGTGCCCCCCATGCCCCTCCAGCTTGGTGATCAGCCATGGGGGGACCCTAGGTGTGCCCCCCAGACCCAGGAGGCACTGGTCACTGAGGCAGGGGAATCCAGGGGTGGCCCCGTGTGCTCCCCAGCACACTTGGAAGTGGACCGGAAGTATTTCCAGTCCACTTCTGGGTTTGCTGCTGAGCATGCTGGGAAGCCCCCTGTGCTTCTGTGGAACATTCCATGCACCCCAGCATTGCAGCATTCATGAGCCCCTGCTACCTAGAGGTTTGTAGAAAAAACATTTAAAGCTGTCTCTATGTCCAAATCTCCAAATCTTTCCGATTCGATTCAGGGAGATTAAAAGGTCCTCTGATTCAATTAGGATTCAGAGATGCAGCCACCAAATCAGGCCAAATCGAATCAGGGACTGAAGCTTCGCGCAACCCTACTTGCTAGTCTTTCTGTGCATCAGGATAATATGTTCCGACAGTCTCAGTAGATGGTTTGATCTTTCTGAATCCTTCCCAGTTTTGTGTCACGTGCAAACTTGCTCAAGAAGCTTTCTAAGCTAGCATCCAAATAATTAATAAACACGTTGATCAACACCAGGCCTAAGATGGACCCCTGTGGGAATCCACTTGAAACCTCCTGCCATTCTGACATGGACCTGTTAATAAAATTACTCTTTGCTTGTGGCCCTTGAGCCAGTTATCTATCTACTTTATTGTAGTTGTTCTTGCCAAACCCATTTCGGTGATTTTTATCATGTTACTGTCAAGTAGGTGCTTATAATTTGAGTGTGTAATAATTTGTCCTGCTATTTTGAAGTATTGAAGGTAGAAAGACTAATCTGTATTTCACTGGGTGCATCTGCACAAGATGCTTAATGTGCAGTAGCCTAATAACACTGCACAGTAGCATACTTGGCAAAAAAAGTGCTAATACACCACTGCACAGTAGTATTAGGCTACTGCACGGTAAGCATCACTAAAAAGCTGTGCGCTGGTGCTACTGAACAGTAACTGTAATTACTGCACATTTAGTTAGTACTTCATTAAGCAAATACAAACTTAGATGTGCAATAACTACTGCATATTAATGAATGTGTAGACATGTCCACTGGGTCCTTTTGTTTCCCTTACATTTGTCTTCCTTGGACTTCACCTGTCTTTCATGAGTTCTCAGATAGAATCACTAGTGGCTCAGGAAAGCTTCATCTAAAATTAATTTGATCAGCCCATGTGTGCTTGTTTGAATCTGCAGCTCACAACTTCCCCCCCTCCTCCCAGTGATGTCAGGATAATTACTAAAATCATCCTGCTTCCTACCTTTCTAGAAGTATGAATAAAATATTGGACAAGATACTACAAGACCTATGTTCTATTTCTGACTTCCCACTTTCCTGTTATGGGACTTTCACTTAATCTCTGCCCTTTGCTCCCCTTTCATAAATTACTTGTTTGCTTAGATTGTAACCCCTTGCAGCAAGGGTTGCTTCTTATTATTTAATTGTGCAAAGCCTAGTCAATTGGGCCTTGTGTCTTGATGGGAGCTTTTAGTTGCTACCCTAATGTACAGAAATATTGCCCACACTTCTTTCTGCCATCACATGTCTGGTAACACGTCAGCATCCTACGTATCTAATTATGAGAAGTTCTTCATGAGGTTCAGACTACCATACATGCCAGAAAGCATGCGGTTCAATAGGTGAGTGTTTTCACTCCTTTCCCTATATAACACCAAGAAAATAAAATGCTGACCAGGAAAACACCACAAAAGTACAATAATTAGTGCATTTAGCTGTTTTTTTATCATTAGATAATCACATGTCCCTGATTCAGCAACACATTTAAGCAGGGGCTCAGAGCAAACACATACCCACTCCCATTCTGTTTCTTTACTATTCAGAGTTCCCAGATGATATTATTTTTGGTAACTGGATTTATTAGTAATACATGTCTTATTTTCACAATTGAGTTAGATGTCATGCTAAGCATGAAAGTGACAGTCTACCACATAACAAAAAGTCACTAATACAATGTTTCAGGGGTGTTGGTTGTAGCCGTATTGGTCTAAGGACATAGGCAGACAAAGTTCTTTGGAAATGTGTGATACCTTTTATTACACCAACCAAATAGTTGGAAAAATTGTTCTTTGTAAGCTTTCACGTACAAACCCTTCTTCAGGCAGTGGGAATGTCTACAGCTGTGAATTGTAGATGCTCCCACTGCCTGAAGAAAGTTGTTTGGCATGTGCTTTAAAATTTGCCATTTCAATCCATTGGAAAATAACTACTCTCTTGCTTCCCAGTGAAGCATGTAGTTGCTAATCCCATGTAAACAAACCAGTTGGCTTTACCAGTTGGATTTGCCTGTGTAGGATGGTCATGTATATAATTATAGTTAAAAAAACATTTTGCTTTATAAAGAATTTTTTTTGGTACAGGGCATGATCCTGCCCATCTGAAGTCAATGAGGTTTTGTCATTAACCTCAAAGGGAACAGGACTGGCCATGAACTCCAGTGAACAATTCATTTTCTTAATCTGTTAAGAAATTTTCTGACGGCTGAAACCAAAGATCTTGAAAGGTAATTGTTACATCAGTTTTAATCCATGTAGCTGATTGCTTTGGATGCTCTTTGGATTTCACATTCTTTTCAATGTCATTCCAGAGAGAGGTTATAATATCTAATTTCCATTTCTCATTGCATCCCATAAACACACCAACTGAACCTATTTAAGCCCCAACTTTAGAAAAGGATGCATCTCCTTTGTGCTACTTAGTGTAAGTGGCATAAATTGAAATCATCCGATGAGCATCTGTGTTCAGCCATATGAGTCCAGTTAGCTGACTGTTTGTTCAGGAACTTTAATTTCTTCCCTTCACAATGAGGCTATTGGAAAACTACTGAAATGCACTTTGTTGTTGAGGTATGCTGTATATCACTGAGCTCCCACTCTTTTATACTGCCTCAGACTGGGCCAGCATAGGCAAAGCCAGAATACATTTTATGTTGTCCTACTTGAACACACTGTTGTAATTAGGTGCAGTCTGAGGGAACTATTGCTTTAGTCTCTTATTCCTAGAATCAAAGATCAGCACTGGACCTGCAGCATGGAAAATTAATTTGTTATTCAGGCTTTCTTCTGTTCTATTTTCATTCGTAGGGATAAGTGAAGGGGGAAAAAGAGCAAAAATGCCAAAATGCTACCAGTAGAATTTCCTTAAATGTTGCTATTTTATGCATGAGGTTCACACCTTTACTCCAGCCCCTCTACGTTGAAGAAAGAGCCTGAGTAGCAAATAGTTACTCAAAAAGCCCCAGATTGACAGGGGAAAATTCTCCCAGGGCACAACTACACATGCATTAATGAACTTTTCCAAATGTGCCTTTAATTGATACCATTGGGCATTTATACATATACTTTTGCTCAGATGCAATGGAAAACCAGCATGCAATTGTATAAATGGTGAAATGTGCATCAGCATGCAGAAAATGGCGGTGGTGTGCTTTTGAACTAAAACACCTTGGTGTGTGTTAGTTTAAAAATGCACTGCTGCCATTTCCTCAGTGCTGACATGCATGTCACCATTTATACAAATGTATGTGCCGCAGCACCGGGTGCTTTTAAAAACGCTTGGTGTTGCGGGACATGCATGTGTACAAATGCCCTCTGGGCTCCTATACATGTGTGGGGAGCCTGCTCTGACATGCTGGAAATCCTGTGTCAGAGCAGGCTCAATTAATCAAGTCTGCTGGAATGCATTGATTTCTGTGCTCTAGCAGCTTTTCGTGTCACGTGTATTAGTGTCCCCGTGCGTCTCTGTGCTGAAACATGGTGGTTTCTGTGCTGAAACATGAAATGAAGCATATTCAATGAACTTTACTTCAAAGCACCCCACAACCATTTTTTCAGCGTGGGGATGCTCAGACACATGATGTGTGGGTGCATTTAATTTGTGCAGCACGCTAATTAAAGCGCCTAGTGTCACATCCCAGAACACATGTAAAAATGCCCTCCAATGTGAGGTACTAAATAAATGTTCATTAAACTGCCCTAATGTGCAGTAGCAAATGCACACTTCTTTAAAGTGAAACAATGTACAGTAGTCTATTTTACTGCACATTAGCATATTTACATAATTTTCTATGTGATGCTTTAATGCACAGTAAAATAGTCTACAGTGCATTAAAGTACACATGCAGACATGCCCCCTGAGTAGGACAGCAGACATAGATTGTTCTCTGAGGATCCCCTCAAGCCTTGGTGTATTCTGCATGAAGATCTAGGTCAGGACATGGGTATGAGTGTCAGAACCATAGCAGATAGCTTTGTAGAGATTCTGGGCAATGCTGCTGGACTTTGGCAGCCTGAAAGAGCTTTCAGACTCTGTAGAAGTATAGACTTCAGGAGAGTGAATTGGTAGTGAAAACTATTATAAGTACAGCTACACCCAAGGTCTACATTGCTTTTCAGAGATGCAGCACCAGATCTGTCCCTGGACACGTCCACTTCCTTTTCTCCCTCCCTAGCAGACATTTCTCAAACATTCTAGCTATTAAGTTAGCACCGGTTTTTCCATACGGAGCAGAGGAATTTAATGTATAGGGTGGAATGCTTATTTATTAGTAGCGAGCTAGTTTTCAGTATAAGGAAGCTGCAGATCCCCTTGAATGCTAAATACCAGATTTTTGGGAGATATAAATCATATATAACCCCTATTCCTAGAATCATTAATACTGTTTAACCCTTATTCCTAAAAATCATTAATACTTTTTAATCCCTCCAATACAATATGTTTATTGCAGTATTTGCAGTACAAGCTTTCAAGAAAGTCAATGTAATAATTATTTCTTAAATCCTTATCTATCCATTCAGCACTACAGAAAGGAATGAGTGAATGGACAGCAACAAATCAGCACAGAGCTGAGTCTCTTGATTGCTTTTCTGTTACCCAAAACATCTGGGCTGATATGGTCTGATAGCACACTCAAATGTAGCTGTTATGTCACATATCCACAGCTGCAATCTACTAGAGAAATAGATTAAGTGAAAGAAAGTTTGAGAGACAGTAGACCTACCAAGTCACCTGCTAGAAACTCAGGATAGGAGTCAAGGGGTTAGCTGAATTCCAATTCAGTCATTCAGTATGCTTTCACCAGAAAACATCTGTGCTGAGGAAGGGGATTGCAATGCATGCATATGGATATATCCATTTCCTGGTGTGTAACTTACTCACGATACAGTCATGTTTGCAGATTGCACTAATTTATTTGGTTGTTTTTGAAAGACAGAGGCAAATTTTTACTTAGTTTGCAATCCCAATGAAGTAACTGGGTTGTACTTCAGACTGTTCTTGAGTGACTGAAAAGAGTTGTAACCATGAGCACTATGCTACCTGTGCCATCACCTGAATAGTGGGATCCTGGGGTACCCAGTAGCCGGTGGCCCTGCTTAGCTCCCTGGGTAGGTGCTGAAGAGTCCCTGAGTGGAGAGCCTCCCCTTACAATCGAACAACCTTGCAGACCATTATAAAACTATTTACAGGAATTAATTATTTACAAGGTAACATAACCACTGCAATAAAATAAATGTTACACTGCATGACCTGGTGATGGTGGCTTAAGGGTTAATGCTTCTTGGAAACACATTAGACTAGGGGAAGATGTAACACATTAGACTAGGGGAAGATGTACAAATTACCAGTGATAAATAAGGAACCAATACATAAATACATTGATACTCCAACTAATACACCATCAGGAACCTATTTCACAGTTTGTTACTTGTACACTGTGTACTGAGGGCCCTGTGTGCACTGCCCCTGGCGGGGTGTCTAAGAAGAAAGCAGGACTGTATCTGTGTCCCTGGACAGGAAGCATGGGTGGTCCCTGCTTCTGGCGTCCCTCTCCAAGCTCCAGGGGTCTCCATGCAGCAGGCAGTGGCTCCTCCCTGCTGTCCCTGCAAGACAGCTGTTTCCTGCCCAGGCCCCTTCCCTGGCATGTAGAATGGGTAGCACTCTCCCTGCAGCCTCTGCTACTACTTCTGCAGGGCTCTGCCAGGGGCTTTCGGAGGGGCGGCCGTGGGGAGACCCTTTCCCTCGTCTCCAGCCTCTCTCACCCCCTCTCTCTCCCCTTTGTTCTCCTCCCCAGGAAAACTGCTCCCCTCTTTTAACCAACTCTTTCAGCCGATCCCAGGCCAGGGCTCTTCCTCTCATGCAAACCCTGCTGGGGTTACATCACCCCTCCCACTTCCACAATGGCTGCCTCCAAAACAGCTTCACTCACCCTCGGGGCAAACAGTGTCCCTCCTGGGACAAACTCTGTCTATTTGTACTCTGTCCCTCTGAGGGGCAGCCTTTCCTATTTCTTCAGGTGTGTCCGCTTTTAATGCTACAGAGTTATATCACTTAAATGAAAATATAAAATCCATGGATACATTTTGTTGCACCTCGTAACCGGTGTCCCCTTGACCTGCGAGCCTGGGTCAGCACAACTGGCTTGGCACAGAAGGGATAGATGACCGGACAGGTGGGAAGTAGCAGCGAGTAGGAGTCAGGTGGCTTGAAGCTTATTGGTTGTATGAAAGGTTCATTGTACTTACACTACCGATGGTCGCAGCGTAGGCAGGATAGCTGACTTGTTCAGTTACAATGCATAAAACAGAACGGTCTAAAGGGGTCTGTTGGTTCATGGGGTTCCTGAGCCGAGCCCTTGCTTTCTAACCCGGAGGCTAGGTGCGGCTGCCCGACTCAGTAGTCCCAGAACTGGTCAACAGCTCATGCACAGGGAAAAATGATAATGCACTTTTGATCAGTAAACTTCTGAGAGCTCTTTGATGAGACGATCAGACAAACTGGTGAGAAACGAATACACCAAAATGAAGGTCAGTGGCGGGGAGATGTCTACAGGTGGCCAATCTGCTGACTGTGTCTCCTTGGTGTGCTCGAAGTTCTCCGCTTAATGGCGGGAATCTGCTCTTAGTTATAGTCAGCAGTGACCAATCACTTCATGCCAACTGTGAATATTTACTGACCACCAATTACATTTTTACACCAGTGACCTAGATACATATTTATCTGACCTAGATACCTATTCATCTGACCTAGATACATTATTCATCTGGCTGCCCTCAGTGGGTTCAAACGGTCGACCTTATGACAGGCACCTGCAATACTTATCATTGCAGACAACAAGCTCCTTAAGTGTGGAGAACAAACTTTTAACAAGCTCCAACTGCAATGCTTCTTTTAGCAAAGAAATAAAGGCTACTAGTGCTGAGGGGTCTTTATGGCCTGTGTCCTTACTAAGTTATTATGGTCTTTTGCTTTGCTGGCATCAGCACTCTAACCGACAGGTAAAACTCAGACGTGACACATTTTATGAATTGAAACATGCTACTATGGATGCTCAGGAATAGCTATATCTGCCTTCTGTATTCTAATTTAGTATTGACTTTAACTATTATTAATCATTAGCTTATGTCTTGTCAATCTTCTGAGATGGCCTGCAGCTAAGGAGGGTACAAAAAACAGATTAACTAACAGTACTCTAGTCAGTACATAGGGAGGCCAGATTGACTGCATTCATTGTATAATTAGAGGCATAGATAGCATTACGTTATAGTTACATCACTATGACCTGCCTTTGTGATGGCTGAGAGACAATTTAATAAACATCAGATTCTGAATATCTGACTTTCATTTCTGCAAGGCTCTGATTATGCATTTCTCTAATTATATTCCATGGGCTCTGATGCCTGGAATCCCAAATATGTCAATAGGAACCCTAGGATATGGTTAATCTGGATGTAACATTCCTTTGTGTCACCAAAGCGGCAGCAAAACAGTCTTGAACAAAGGCTAGTATTTAGTTCAATGGATATTATATTTAAAGTTGAATTGCAACATCCATATGAACTATTTCCTTTTTTACATCCTTGTAACTTTGTCAAATGAATTCTTTTATAGTTGACATTTTCACTGATTCCTTTCAGATCAGAGTGATTTAAATACATCCAGCCATGTGCTCTCTTCTTTGTATCAGGTGGACATTTACACAAAGCTAGAATTCTGGCTTCCTCTGAGTGCATATACAATGGGAATAAGAGGGTACATCAAGCTACTTCCCCAGCTGGCATGAAGCAGGCAGAATATATTCCTCATGTGAAAGCAGTATAATAGCACAGTGAGGATGGAGCTGGGTAGGGTGAACCATTGTTTCTCTAGTCTGGCCCTGAATGCAGTTCAACATACTACCCAAAAAATGAAGTGCAGATGTCACTTCTAACTGGGGTCTATACCAGTGGTTCTCAACCTTTTCCTACTGGGACCCATTTGCAAAGATCTATGGCCTGTCCCAACCTCCCCCGCCCTACTGGTGC
>NW_017728886.1:21870615-21912819 GCF_001723895.1 Crocodylus porosus
CCCCCCCCCCAACCCATGATGGTGTCCCTTAATCCTAGTCACTATCCCAGGATAGTGCTTATCCTGTCTATTTTATATCTTTTTTCGTTGGGAAACAAATAAGGATATCATTCCATTTTTCTTGTTACTTCATCCAGGAAAAGACTTGATCAAATGCTGTACTAAAACCCAGAATCACTAATCTATAGTTGCTGGTAATCAAGCATCATTTTTTTGAATTCTGTAGAAATAAGCACTGAGATTTTCCAGGTATGACTGGATTTAATTGTCTGGTTATTTAATTTTTGTGACTCTATTGTTATCTAGGTGTCAGATCCCTTGGTGGCCATATCATTCAATGGTTTCAGTGAATCCAGTAAAGCTAGATCTAACTACACATATTGAGGACATGACCTTTTATTTAACCATTTTATGATTTTATTTTATTAGTGTAATATCGATATAAATAAGAGAAGAATTTTTTTCCCACTGCATACAGGGTGCATATAGGGGTAATAATAATTTTATTAGCATTTCTAGAAGTATTCAAATGTGCATGGAAATATCAGTTAGCCAAGACTGGGATTCTAAATCTTGGGAAATATGATCAACATGGTTGCTTTAACCAGAAGTAGTTATTTATAGATAGCTATGCAGTGTAGATTTGGATATTGTCCATGTCAGGAATAAAAAAGCAAGATTTGATTGAGTGCTTGGTTTGCAAGTATCTTATGAACTGTGATAAAAGGAAAACCTTTGCAGGCTGTTTCACACTAGCTTGATGAAGACACTTTGGTTTTATGATGAAAACGCATCAACTAGAACTGTGCATTCCAATTCAACTAAAAAGATACTATTGATTCAAATGCTGATGTGTTATTGTGGAGACAAATAGGGACCAAAAACAGAACAGGAGTATCACAGCTAGGTCAAGCATGCGTGAACTAGTACACATTCAAAGTTTGCACCAATATGTTGGAATTGCCTCATTACATTTAGCACATTTCTTGTTGTTTGTGGTGATGGAATGGTAATGCCATTGGTAATTCACTTAGGGAGGAGTCAACTTAGTTGCTCCATGGCTTTTGAATATAAGAGAATCCTGAAAAAGGGATGAAAGAACAGACTTGCAGATATATTAAAATGTACAGTGAAAACTTTTAAAAGACCAAAAAGATGAGAAGTTAAACAACCTCTATTTTCATTGGGAATGGACAGCTGACCATCAAGGAATTAATGTAGCAGAAAATTAGGCAAATCCTCTTTCTAGGATCCATCCCAATTAAGTAAACTGAATTTTGGATTATTTCATACAGACATGTATATGGATCTTCTGTCATCTTTAGGCTCTTTGTCCCTCATTGGAAAACACAAAGGATTAATGAAACAATAAACAGAAAAAAAGCCAAGATTTGCCAAATGTTGTTTCAATAAGTTGCTTAATTGTGTTCCAAAAAAACCAAACAAAATTTCTCATTAAGCAGACAGAAAGGCATACCATGAAAAGAAAATTAAACAGGTGAGTATCATTTATGAGCCTATCAGGTAATCTGGGAAAACTAATGATATAGTCCTTTTGAGTATATTTACCGTTCAAGGTTCACTACATAAGGGAGGAAAAAAAATTCTTTGTCTCCAGAAAACAGAGGAAGACCAATGGAATTGATCCTGTGAGAGAAACTCTTTATTTGTCTGTTATGGATAATTTGTCTAATTAGTGCCTATAATTAAAGAAAACCTGTAATTTTACAAGATTTTACAAGGGCCACTTAATGAAGTTTGGTGAACTGTTGAGGGCCACATGGGTAGCCCCACCCCTTGACAGGTACCCTGCCCCCTGGCAGTATCTTGGGACTGAAGGTCGAACCCCTAAGCCCTGACCTTTGCCACCAGAAGTCCCTCCCCTTGCCCCCTGGCAATATTCCTTTTGGGAGCGGGGAGTTGCCATCTTAGAACCAGAAAAAAACAAATCATACACTTAAAGTCAAACACCTACTTTAAGATATTTTAATTTTATTACAAAAATATTTTTCTCATGAACTGTGTTTGTGAATTGTATAGACAGGTGATTGCATACTAACTCAAAAATTAATTCTCAGTCTTCTAAATTGTGCGGGGGGTGCGGTTCAGGGTGTGTGTATGTATGTATGTGTGTGTGATGGGGTGTGCATATGGTAGGGGTGTATGGTTTCTGTGTGTGTTTGGTGAGGGTATATATGGTGAAGTGTGGGGGTATGTATGGTGGGGTGTGGAGGAGTTTGTGAGGGAGTGTGGCTGTGGTGGGGCATAGGGTATGTTGGAGGGTTGTGTGGCATTTGTTGGGTGTGGGTGTGTGGCTCTGGAATGCACTGTCCACTTTAGGAGTCGATGCAGACAACACTGGGGGAGGTGGGGTGTGTTTATCTCTGCATGTCTGTGTGTCTGTGTGTGGGTGGTTTGTGGGGTGGTAGGGAAGATGGGAGGAGTGTGGGAACCCCTCACACACACATTCCCCCCATGGCGCAGCAGCAGGTGAGGGCAGTGGTGCCTGGCTCTGGCCAACGCTGCATGTTGCAGATAGGAGCATAGCTCCTGCTGGGCCATTTGTTTCCCTGGTGCTCCCTACACTTGCAGGGCACAGGAGGGAAACCCCAGGCACTGGAGATGGCTATTTTCCCCATCCCAATGCCTCCTGTGCCTCTTGTGCCCCTGTGAGTGCAGGGAGAGCAGGGGAGATAAATAACCCAACAGGGGCTGCACTCATCCAGGAGCCAGGCACCAGCACTGAGCAGAGCCCCCACTGCTGTTGCTGCTCCTGCTGCATGCCAGGGATGTACGCCATGGGTGGAAATGTTGATCGGGGTCCCCATACCCCTACCTCTCACACCCACACCCTGCCATTCAAGCTCCATGCTGCTGCCACCCACCTGAGTGCAGGTTCCATGCTGCAGCCATCCCTAGCTTCAGCTCTAGCCCCATATTCCACACTGCAGCCTCCCGCCCGCCCCTGCTTCCCTACCTGCTGCCTGGAGGGAGCAGGATGCCAGGAAGTCTGCAGCAGCCACCCTGCCCTGTGCTAGTGGGGCCAGCTCTTCCACCCACAAGAGTGGGAGCAAGGCAAAATAGAACATGTTGGGGATGGGTGTAGGTGCCTCACTCCCATGCTCATAGGCAGAAGGGCTGGAAGGGGCACAATTCACTGGGGGGCACCGTGGGCCAGATGAAAGTGCCTGGCAGGCTGGATCCAGCCCATGGGCCATATTTTACCCACCCCTGATCAAGACATTTCCACCAAAATCTTAGAAGACAACTTTGGAAGTATCAGTTCATCTATATGACAGGTTTGGGGCTTTTCCCTGCATGAAACAGTTGAATTATTTCATTCTCTTCAAATCTGGCAGCTGGCTTGAAAGTGATATGCAGTCTTTTCTTGCAATCTACCAGAAATCGAAGGGATCTCAATAGTAATTCTTAGCTATAACAATTGTTCTTTGTTTCCACTTTGAGTAGAATGCTTTCAATTATATTATTCCTGCCATTCTGATGCAATAGAAGGATCAGTTTATATGAACTCCATACAAAACTGACCTGATACAATGAATTACATTATTTATTTATGTAATACTTATTTGTAATATAACCACAACCAAACACATTATTTTTTCATAAAGAAGGAATCTCAAAAGTTGTAAGAATTTAATACATTTCAAACAAACAAAATGTATTAATTTTGCTGTAACTGTCTCATTAATATAATAATTTTTGCTATTCTCAGCCCTGAGGCCATCTGCAGAGGTCAAGAAAAACAAAGGTATCTTTTAGTACCTACTGCTGATTTTCCACAACTATTTAGCATTTTATATAATATTAGATTACTCAATATTAAATGAAAAATAGCCTAGTATGCTGTTGGCTAATATTAAATGCACAATGTAATGTTTTCTTTTTTTGTTGCTTTATTTTGTAGTTGATATTGTAACTATTTGGTATGCAAAGCCACTCCATGGTAACCTTACCTATGCTCTGCCTGTCCTGCTTATGCAAATCTTTGCAGACACTCTGGATTTTGAACCATATGCATCTGCTTACATTTCTTGCCTTAAATAAAGAATCAGGAGTTAGACAGATGGTAAAGCACAACTATTATCAGAAAAATATGCCATTTTAAAGATCAAAAAGAAATCCTTATTCAGAATAACCTTAATACTATAACATACTGTACTATTAACATTACCCCAACACCCACAGTATTACAAAGAAGTATAGGAAATAGAGAACTGCATACAGTTTAACAACAAGAGCTCTGCTGCACTAGTTACAGTAGTCCCCTTATTGGGCATTGGTGTAGAATCCATTTTAATTTTTTTTTTTCAGAGGGAACTATGCCAATTACTTAGAAGTAATCCATATGAATATATTTGCCTTGCAATTCGGAGAAAAAAATGGTAGACCAAATCCTCAGCATGTAGGCTAGTCAATGAAAACCTTGTCCATTATAATAAGTTGAACGTCCCATTTTGGGCTATTGTTCTTACAAAGGTGATGACACATGTCATCAGAAGTCTTTTAGAAGTACCATGGTCATCTTTGAAAATGTAGTCAGGTACTAATCTTTTACAGCATATCTACACAAGTATTAATTATTGCTTTAGTTAATGTGCATTAAATCTAGTACCTCCATTGTGAGGTACTAGGAAAATGCGCATTAGCCTGGCTTAATGTGAATTAACTAAAATACATGCTTTTAAAGTGATGCATAACGTGCATTTGCCTATTTTAATGTGCATTAAGTAAAAAGCATGGCCAGTTATACATGATCTTTGTCTGCTCTGATGCACCAGCAATCCAGTGCATCACAGCAGATTTGATTAATCAAGTCTGCGGACCATGCAAGCTGATTTGCATGGCACTGCATTGCATGCCTTTGTATAAATGGCAAAATGTCAGCACACAGCAAATGGTGGTGGAGAGTTTTTGATTTAAAAAACACCTTTGATGTCTTTTATAAGCACCCAGCACTACAGCGTATGCATGTGTGCAAATGGCCCATGTTTTTATGTGACACTTTAATGTCCATTAAAGTAGGCTAATGCACATTAAAGAACACATGTAGATGCACCCTTAGTTATCTATATGAAGTTTATAAGCAGGCAAGTTCAACCTGCTGAAGAGAGTATCATGAAAATGAGACAAAACGGTTATGAAATTTGTCAAGAAAGAACTGAGGGTTAGGTTGGGGCATACTCTACCACACAGAACTTCAAATAGACTAGGGAATTCTGTCTCTGCTTACTTGTCCACAAATGCTTATGTCCTGGCTACTTGGTGGTGGAGCTAGAATCTAAATTTCCGATATTTGCAATTTCCCCTCATACCTCGAGAAAGAATTGCCTTGAATTTTGCAAGCAACTTGACATATGTATTTCTTTAATTCAGCATTTTTTTTATGCAAAATTCCACTCTGTTTCCAGAGGGAGATTCTACTTTAAAAAAATAATCACGTCTTGGGTCACTGAGATGGTATTATTTAGCCATCTGAATATATAGGTACTTGTTAGGTGTGAAAACGATCATAAAAATATTACAGTATAATCTACTGTCCTTAAATTTCCAAAAATGTCAAGGATGTCAGCTTTTGCATATTCCTTCAAATGGATCTTTCTGGATCTTAGAGGATCCTGCCCTATTTATCACAGGCAAGAGTCACAGTGGAACTGATTACAAAATACCTACATGACATTGATACAATCATTTAAGTCAGATGCAATTAAAATTTCACTTAATTAGATACAGAAACTACCAGAAAAAATGGAACAACTGGCAACAATCTGTTGGCATCTGTGCTTAAACTGATACAGGACCAGTGAGGGGTCCGAAAGTCAGACTGGAAAATACTGAAAGGGTCACTCAAATTTAAGAAAGTTTATGGAAGATATGAAAATCCCAATAATTATAGGCAAATGGCTCATGTCTTCATCTAGTATAAATTGGTATAGATTTACTGCAATCACCGAAAAATGTTTTAACTTAGATAATACTCTTTCTACAAAACAAAGATTTATGGCTAGTGTTAGAGTGATGTTTTAGCTGTGATGATCCAGGAAATAGGAGAAAAGAATTTTTGTGGCTTATTGTATGAAGTGCCCATGCCAGGGGTAGTCTCGATGCCTCCTGGTGACCATTCAGCCCTTGCCAGCCTGGCACCCTTTGGAGCCCTCTCCCCTTTATTTACCTGCCACACCTTGATATTATTAATTTCTGATTAAAGGGAAGCTGCCTCAGGGCTTCCCAAGCCTGGTCTTACTCTCAGGATGAGAAGTGCTCGTGTTAATTCCCTTAAGGGCTAGTTTCATGGGCTCCATCCTCCCCAATACCCGCTCCCATGCCTTGCAGAAAGGCAGATGATCTGCTAACATTCTCTAAACTGCAGCAGGCCCCAGGTACTGGAACTTCCTTCAACACACCCGAGTTCCCCCTGGGCACCAGACCCTCCTGTGTCCCCCAGGCACCAGACCTTCTTTTGATGTGCCCTAGTTCCCCCTTGGCACTGGACCCTCCTGACCTTCTCCCAAGTACCTAGTTCTGCCATGGCTCAAGACTCTCTCTGTCTCTTGCTGGGCCAGTTAGGACCTCCATACCTCCCCTTCAGGCCTTTACACAACCACTAATGCTATTCAACACCAGCCTTCTCAGGGCATTGCCATTGTCCCCAGGCCTATCTATTCCAAGGTCTACTCCCCCACACTGGTGCTGCTGTATTCACTAGCTGGGCTTTGGGCACCCTGGCCTCCACTCTTTGCTACCCCTCTCCAGGCTATGGGTTCACCTGCTCCCAGGTCTGCCTATCCCAAGGGCTGGCCTGTTCCAGGGCTCAGTGCTGCTTACCCCCAGCTCAGATGTTCAAGCAGAAGCCCTGCTGCCAGGAGCTTGTCTCCTTGTGGTACTCAGGGCCAAACTCCCTGACCAGCTCTGGCCCTGGGTTTATATGCCTCAAGCCCAGCCGCATCCTGGTCATGTGATTTTCTAATTGGCTCCTGCCACACCTGCAGGCTGCTTCTCCCTCTGCCTTTCTTCTTAAGGTGGCAGGTGCATAAAGCATCTTATCACACTCATATCTTTTACTGGATCAGCTACATGCTATTTTTTTCTTAAGGGCAGATTTCAAATATCAGTATCCCAAGCCTTTAAGAGTCAACGTTGATATTATTCTGTTCAGGTATTAGTGGACTTACTTTCCCTTTAGTACTTCTTTCTCCTTGATATGTTTCAAAAGCCCTTCTCATTCTCCTCAGCCCCTTTGGCTAACATTACACATTATTCTTCTTTGCTGTTCTTATCTTTTTCCTTCAAGCATTATCTTGTTTAGTTCCCTCCCCATTTTTTTATTGTTTTTTTTTTATCTTCTGTTGCAGAATAACTCCATCTTCTTTGTGATGGAAGTACATCCCAGATTATCAGAGTTAAATAAAAACTCCCCTCTCTCTTTAATTTAAGAACTGTCTAACAAATCTTGTTACTGCAGCTGCATAAATGGAGATTACATAATCCCAATACTAACCTCTTTCTTAGGCCTTGTCTATACTGGAAAAGTTATATCAGTTTAGCAAAATCAATGTAGTTAAATTGGGTAAAACCCAAACTGTAAGCCAGTTGTATACTTGCATAAATTGATTTAGACTAATTAGGTCATTTAATTTAATTGGAGTAAGGGTTAAATAGATTCAGGTATGCTTGCATTATGCATTCCCACAGATTGATTTAATATAGACTTAATTAAATAAATGCAACTTTTCTATTGCAGAGAAAGCAAGCATGCATGTTATACTAGTTTGCAAATGCCAAAACTCCTCTCTTCATAATCTGTGTTCATTTGTTGATTTCTTATATTAATTTTCTCCATTCTTTAATCTTTATGTCATACCAGAAGGGCATCTTGGGAGCAATACTCAGTTTCCAGAAGCTATCTATAGCTTTATTAAATTTTCATCTCTTGTGGAATTTGTTCCCACACTGTAAGATTCTCCTACATTTATGCCCTTGTACCTTCAAGGCAGGCTCACTGATTTTCTTTTTCTAGGTGTGTGTGATTTGAACCACATCTCTCACTATGCCATCAGAAATCAGGATTTCTTTCCCCTTCCTATTATTCTGGTCACTCTTATGTTTGATTCTTTGCCATTGTTTATTATTATTGGTAGTAGTAGTAGTAGTATTGGTATTTTAGTAGTATTAGTATTAGGTATCATTACTGTTAATATTTTAAAAGCAGCTAGAATGGATGCAGATCTTATCACCAGCTAGACACTGAACAAACACAAAATCATAGAATCATAAAAATGTACGGCTAGAAGGGACTGCCAGAGGTCATCTAGACCAGCCCCTCATCTCAGGCTGGACCATCCCTATCCACAACACCCTATACAAATCCTTTGTCTAACCTGTTAACAAAACTGGTTATCTCTGAACACAGGACCAAGTTGGCCAATGCTCTGGTGCCACAAGTTTGTTAAAATATGCTGAAGAGATCCAAGAAAAAGGGCCATACACTCTATTATAGAGGAAAGCAGACCCCCCTCAATCCAAACCAAGATAGCATTGACAGGTTTCCTCTGTGTCTTTGACTTGTTTCTGTCTGTTATTTCTAATATATGAGTTTAGCAAACCATCTACATTGCTCTTCAGAATTCAAATGTTAATATGTTTCAAATTAAAACTTCTGCCCTTAAAACTCCATTAATTGTTATTCCATTGTTTTCTAGCCTCCTTCAAGTGCTACCTGTTTTAATAAAAACAAACCACTAACTGCATGCTTTTGAGTTACGCATAATATGAAATCATAGAAAATTATACAGCTTCAGTGAACAGTATCATTCTGTTTATATAAAATAAGAGACTTAAAATTTCTCAGGCAGAAAAAAAATATAATTATGAAAGCCCAGAGGTGAGAGCTGAAAAGATCTGTTAAACATAATCCAGCTTTATGTCATTGCAAGATTTTTCCCTATAGTATATCTTCTTTTATTTGATCTAGTCTAGCCCTAAATTTCTTAAGGTTTACTTTTCCAGTTTTCCTTAAAAAGCTATTTCATTGTCCATCTTGATCTTAGGAAGCTTCCCCTGATGTTCAGCCTATGCTTATATTAAGTGATATCACACATGGAAAGTACATTTCAGTAAGCATCTTCCATATGTTCTTTGCTTAATTTTATTCAATTACTTCTGGATAGGGCTTGTTGAATTATGAAGGAATGCATTCATGAGCATGTTTGCTAAGTCTGATTTGTGATTAAATTTGACGATTTGTGTCCCTGTGTATTTGGCTTTCCTTGAATATTTGGTTTATATAGAAGTAAGAGTATTGGCTAAGAGAAAGCAGAGTGGTTAGGAGAGTGAGCAAACTAGTGATTTAGGGCAGAACTCCATTTCACTCTATGTGCCCAAAATTATCCCTGGTAAAAAAAAACCCCACAACTATTATGTGCTATAAAAGGAGGAGGAGACATTTCCCTCCTGTATTTTACTCCCAACTGCTAAGTACTTAGTACTCATACAGGAAGTGGGAGAACCTGGTTCTGGTCACCCAACTCACCCATCGGGCAAAACAGATGGAGAGCAGTGGGGGACCTTTTCTTCTGCTGGGAGCAAGAATCTGGACCTATCCCATGGAAGAGCAGCATTATCTAATCACTTCTCCCACCTCTGTTTGAACCTAGCCCCATATGCACCTAAGAGAAGACGATCAGAAAGATGAAAACAGGAATGGATGTGGCTCAGTAAGATAATGCTCTGGAATGGAGCAGTCTTTGGACCTTTGTTCCAAGTGGTTCAAAAATTTCCTCACTTCTCTGAATCCATTTATCCAATGACTATTAAATGCAGTGGCTCAGCTTCGAAGGGAAGGCTAGATAAGGCCAGGCCTGCACTCTGTTGTTTATAGGACTATGCTAGCAAGTTGAACAGCCATAGGCTCAGCTCCCCTTTGGATAAGGGTCTAACATCTGGGTCTCCTGCTTTCTGAATGAGTGCTCTAACCACTCAGCTATCAGAGATAAAACACTGGAGAAGCCTCATCCAGGTTCTTCTTGAATTTATGCTTAAATGCACACATACCGAGCCACATAGTTTTACTTCATGTGCTCAGTAGTTAGGTGAACATATGCAGGGACTGATCCATAACTCTTGGCCTCATCCACTAGTATCCACAAATTGTGATTACTCTGGCACATGACAAAAATGCTGCTGATCTGGAAAGTTGTCATTTTGGAATATAGAGTGAAACTGAATTCTACCCGTAATCGCTACGCATAAATGGGGAAACAGAGGAAGCAGTCACATGATAGGAGGACATGATAAAGTAGGAGGAATATCCACTAGCATGGAGAAACATAATGATTTTCTTTATGCAATAAAGGCAAGTACACATAATATTAGTGCTGCTCAAAAGTGAGAACAATGTGTGTGGAAATATGAAAAAAATAGATCCCTTTTGTCATGTGAACATTTTGAAATTTCAGAACATTTCTACTTGGAAACTCCTAGGCTTTCTGCCTCTTTGGCTCCTTTGCCTTCCACTTTCTTAAATGAAAGACACAATGATTTGCACAGGTCTTCCTCTGATTAGGAAGTTTGGATGATACGATTAGAGATCAGGAAAAAAAATAGTATGTTTTTGGTACCATATCAAACACAAAATATATGCATAGCATTCAAATCATCTATGATTCATTGGATGCAGTTGGAGTGTACAAACAAGAAAACAAATAGAAATTAGGCCTGTGCAAAGCAGCTAGTATTTGCTTCAGATCCGGATTTAACAGGTTCAGGGAACAGTGATTCATTTCAGTGATTCAGATCACTGTCCCGATTCAATTTAGCTGAACCTGATTTGGAGATTAGGCTACTGCTGAATCAGCCGAGTTTCTGAAGCACACGGGCCCCACCCCCTGCCTGCTTTCCCAGGCCCCCACCCCCCCCGCCCCCCAGCTTCCAGCTCTTTGGAAAAAATACCCACCTTACCGGTGGCTGCCAGACGGGTGGACGATCCCCACTGCTCCCTGTTGCCCCACACTCTGGTGGGGGGCTCTGCCATGAGCTCCCAGAAGCCCCAAGGCTGCTTCAGGAGTCAATGAGTGTGGTTTTTTTCCTTAAAGGAGGCTGGGGTGGGTGAGGCAGCCATGGGGGGACTGGGGGAGTGGCAGAGCCCCCTACACAGCAGGGGGAAGTGGGGGACAGCAGGGGACAGTGGAGATTGCCCCCCCCCCCACCTGGGAGCACCCAGTGAGTAGGGGTTTTTTTAAAGGGCTGGGAGCTGGGGCAAGTGGGGCAGCCATGGGGGGCTAGGGGAGTGGGCAGGGGCTGAGGGACCAGGCAGGGGATGGAGTCTGCCGGGGGTCACCCCATGGTTCCCCCCCTTCTAGCCCTTTCCTCCCCTTACTTACCAGCTCAAAGTCTGGGTCCAGCTCCCTGGTGCAGTGGGTGGAGACTGTCCAAATCACCAAAGCCCTCAGAATCCTTTCCGAACCGATTTGGAGAGCTTTGAATCTATTCAGACCTTTTTATTAGTGCTCTGATTTGATTCAGATTCAGAAATTTGGCCACCAAATTGGGCTGAATCCCCTCTGAATCGAATCAGCACCTGGAGCTTCACACAGCCCTAATAGAAATGACAAAGAAATTCAGAAATACAGTAACTGGTCAGGGAATATTTCATGAGCAAAAATATTTATAATACATAAATTGTCCAGCACTGCTCTTAGTTATAATTAGTATACAGCTGTGACTACAAGAGTGACACACAGTCTGTCTGACTGGGACACATCAACTTTGCTGGGACAGTCATGTCGTCCAGATGTCCAACTCTGGATTCATGAAGCAAATTTCATTCTCCCAGCTCAGTTAAGGTATATGTTCAAGATGAGGGCAGAGAAAGCACTTTAAGGATGTCTTCAAGACCAACTTGCAAAAATGCAACATCAACATCTGCTCATGAGAGACTGTCACCCAGGACTGCCCCAAATGGAGGAAGAGTCTACTGCAAGGATCTCTCTCAGGACTTTTAAACCTTATGACAGCAATAGGAGCCAGAAAAGTGGGAGCAGGAGAATCAGCATGTTGTGGACTGAATAAAAAATTTGGAACTACCCACCACACATGGAAACATATGCCTGAGCTGCAACAGGGTCTGAAGATCCTGGATCAGCCTCATCAACCTTCTTTGGACCCACAGATAAGACAATCACGGAAGACAATCATACTGATCTCTGTGGGACTGCTGAAAAAGAAGATACATAGTTAATGATAAGCATACATATCTCAAGCATGTAACAGATAATACAGTTTTATGTACATATTAACTCCCACATAGATTAACATTCATACTGCATACCCTTACTTCATGACTGTAAGAACTGGGTACATTGTGCAGTGCAATGACTACAGAAGCAGAACTTTCTGCAGAAAGTAAGATTTAAATTTAAAAAAAGGCTAAGCTTTGTTTTCTGCTTTGTGTTCTATTTTTAGACTCAGTTTAGTTTAGTTTGAAAGCAAAGTGGACACCTGTTTAGGAAAAGGGCCTTGTGTAATTCTACAGTAGAGGAATGGAACAGCTGTGTTGACTGTGTATGTCAAAAAAAGTAGGACATCCAAGAAAATTGCAGATAGCTCCATATTCACACTTGATTTATTTACTGAAATTCAAGTTTAGGAACTTGAAGGTTCACATAACTTTAGTTCTAATTAAAGCTGCCATATACTGCAGTTATACTACACACTATAAACGTTCAGGAAGGAGACAACCTTTTGCATCTACAGAATGATGTCAAGCTGCCTTTAAAACTAGATTAAAGATATTCAGTTTCAAGACAGGGGTAAAAGAGAGTTGGCAGATGTAGGATAATAAATTAAGAGGTCATGTAGTTTCATGCACAATTGCCTGTGCTGATTTCTGATCAATAGGTGAAGCATAGCTGGCATAAACAATAAAACAGCTTTGTTATAAGTGCTTGCTCAGTAGGATGTAGTAAAGTTGTTGCAATCACTAAAGTCTTCTGTCCAGGTAACTTCCTGTAAGTATGATGTGAACCATGGGCTAAGGACTAATATTAAAACTGTGTGCTCATAAAGGTGCTTCTGTTTGTAATGCTAGTATTAAAAGAAAAGGAGCTTGAATTAGGAATGCAGTACCAGCCATCTGTGTGTCAAATATTAACATATTGTGTCTAGACTATAAGGCATTTGTCACTGGCTTTTGTGTTTTGCTGAATTTGATCATTTGGAATGACAAAGATCTGATTCTCACTTTGCTTAGCTACCCTCCCCCTCTCCCCCCGCAAACCCATTCATACAAAACAAGGCAGAGGCCATGGCATCAGCAAAGGCTGGAGCAGCGAAAAAGGGAAGCTATATTTCAGAGATTTCATAGACATTCGGGCTGGAAGGGACCTCAGAAGATCATCGAGTCCAGCCCCCTGCCCCAGGGGCAGGTAGTCAGCTGGGGTCACAGGATCCCAGCAAGATAAACATCAAAATTTCTCTTGAAGGCTTTCAAAATAGGTGCTTGAACCACCTCTGAGGGCAGGCTATTCCAGACCTTGGGAGCTTGGACAGTAAAGAAGTTCTTCCTTATGCCCAGCCTGAAATGGTCTTGGAGGAGTTTTCTTGTAGAAAGTTAGCCAAGGAATTATATTCGGGGGGGGCAGGCAGAGAGGGCAGAGACCACTTTTCTGACTGTCTTAACAGATGTGCAGATGAGTCCATAAATGCCTGCTATACTGGGTAATGGGACAAAAGTGGTGCAGAAGCTGTTAAAGTCACTGTTTTCCATGTATTTTCCTAGTCAGGGTAGTACTCCAGCATCTGTTTAAGCTTGCAAAAAAGCCAGGCACACGGAGGTCTGGACTCACAAGCGTCCTTTATTTTCCATCCATTGAACTTATTAAATTGGTCGCTTAAGGACAGTCACTAAGGAATAGGTTATTATGTGGCTTTTTATGGCATTAGACGAATCAGCCTATTCTCTTTCCCTTTTGTTTTCACTATGGGTACAATGGGAAGGTCAGGGGATGAGTGGCCAGTACACGTAATGGAGAGAATTTTGAGTCCAGCCCTGCAGAACAGCAACTAGAACGGCAAGATATAGGCAGGTTACTTACTTCCAAAAGGAAGAGGTGAATGGGAGAACTATGGCTTTCTAAGACATGGTTATTACCATGCATACCTGGTGAGACAACACTGTGGGTACATCTACACATGCATTTTACTGAAGAGTAGGCTAATCAGTTCCACAGTAAAGCATCACAGTCTACACGTGTGCAGGTATTAGGGCACAGTAAACTAATTAACTCTGCTGTAAGATCGTACCATGTACTGTCTTATGGTAGAATATTTTGCTGCACTGAAACACACATGTAGACGCTGACTGGGGGTATTAATTGTGCCTAGTCAGCCCAAGAAGCTGGGGGCCTGCTTCATCCTGGCTTAAATTCCTGCTGTCCCAGAAACATGTGTAGACACTGCACCCAGGAGTCGTTCACTGTATCTTGGACAGGTCCAGAGTTTATTTCATCGCATTCATTACACATGTAGATGCATCCTGCATGTGTACCCTGTCTTCAGGTCTAGGTGTGAAGGGCATGTTTAATTCCAGGTATTTGTTATAATAGAAAACAGCATAGTATCGCAAATTTGTGTTACTATAAATATTGCCAGACTATCATTTCATTGTAGGCAATTACCCATGTAAGTGACTGCTATGTAGTGGGGAAGGAGAAGTTTGCACATGTGCACCCAAAAAATAAACCATTCAACCACGCAGAATTGTGCCTTGCCCATTTCCTCTTTTAAGCTTTGTGTTTGTCTGCAGAGAACAGCCTGTCCTCTTTTCCCCCCAGTATCACGCTCTGTGTGTTCTTCATTATTTTTTCTATAAAAGAAAGGTCCATTGTACAACACAGAGGGGTGGGACACTTGTTTAGTGAATACCACACGTTAACTTCTATCCCCAGCACAAATCTTGTCAGATTAGCAGCTTTCTCATCCTCAAACTTTATATTATGTCTAAAAATGAACAATACAAAGCAGCAAATGAATCATCACTTGAAGAACAAAATAGCTGTGCCCTTCCTTAATGTACTTTCTGTTGCTTCTGAACTACACCAAGCAGCAGCCGCTCTTCTCTTTCTGTGCCCTAGCTTTCATAATCCCCCTTAGATCAAGTTTTTAAAGGATATTGTGTATTTAGAAGGAAGACTTCTAAAATTTAATAAATGTCGCTGGGCTTTTGTGAATCCAATATTATCTGCTAGTTCTACATCAAAGGGCAAAAAAGCTGCAGTTAGCAGCTGGAATCCTTGACTTTCTGAAACCAAAAAGTAACACTGAATCCACATTCTATGTACAGGTCAGGGGAACTGCATATTATTATCCCTATAGAGGAAAACATCAGAGTGTGAAGGGGTAAAGCACGAGGTGAATGTCTAATTTTTTTTTTCCATGAAGATTTTCATTGTCAAAGTGATTTGCTAGAATCCAGACAATGGCAGCTTTTCCACCATTAAAAATCAAGCTGTGAATTCAGTTAAATCAATTTGTATTTTCCATCTTTGTCATCGTTCACCTTACTGGTTTGTGTTTTCCACATGGCACACAGACAACCAAAGATGTCATACAAAGGCACATACCAAATAACATGACTGTGCTTGAACCAGTCACCTCATGACATTTTTTTCCTGTCCGCATAGCTTGGTTCCTTGGGTAGGTAATATAATTAGAAAGGAGAAGGGTCTATTAAGTTAGCCTCATCCATACATGTTGAAACCAGAGGGAGATTCCTATCAACTTCCATGAAATCTGGATCAGGCCCAGGATGTAGCACCTTGAAATTTAGGTTCATTCTATGTCATTTATATGGTCCCCATCAGCAAGGCATCTGGGAACTTCATTAGCTTTAATGAATTTACCTTCAGAGATTATTGTACAAATGGAGAACTGGAGCATGAGGATAAAAGGAAGACTATGACAGAATGGGAAACTGAACCCAAGTCCTCAACTGGTCAGGCTAGAGATCTACCTATTGGACCATCCTTCCTTCCCATCTCTTTTGCACATTTAGGGTGCAGTCAAATGTTTGCCCCACTTAATCTATGATCACACCATTTACTTTAAGTAATGGTACATGCAGATGGTACATTTAGATGGACTTAATTTGGGTTAAGTCAGTCTAAATGCTCATCCGTGCAGACATTTGGAGGGTATAATTAAGTGATGGCGGGCCCAATCTAAGTTAGTTCACTTGAGTTAATTCACCTTACTTTAAACCACATGATCATAGACTAGGAATGGTGAGCTGAGGCATTGCCAGTGGCAGGAGTCTCACGTGGAGCCTGGTGTATGCAACCCAGGGTTGGGGGAGGGATGAGTTGGATTCAGGGAGGTCTACTGGGTCTGTGGAGAGAGCCAGTGGATTCTCATGGAGTGGAGTTGTCCCTCCAAGGGTGAGGAGGTCTTGGGGCTAAAAATGGCCTGGTCAGGGTGGCAGGTGGAGGAGTAGAAAGTTCACAGTACCAGGACTTGGATGAGCAACCTGGCTTTCCCAGCCCTGGGCCAGTGCTCTGAACATGTCCAGAAATTCTCTGTATCGAGTTAACTTGTTCCCGGTCTAAGTTAGTTCACCCACTCAGGTGAACAAACCTAAATCAGGACTGCCAAATGTCTGCACAGATGGGCATTTTAGATTAACCGAACCCTAGTTAGGTCACTCTAAATGTAACATCTACACGTACCTCTACTGATTTACTTACTAGTGATTGTCACAGTTTTAAATTGAAGACTTCCACCATTTTCCTTGAGAGACTATTCTATAATCACAGTCAGAGTCAGGATGTTTGTCCTGTGCATGGACATATCTGACCCTTTCAACCTGCTATTTGTAATTTAGAATCCCGTCTGCTGTTGTATGCAATTGCTTTCCTCTGTACCATGAGATTTTCTACTAGAGACACTACACATGGTTTTCCAAACCCTTCTCTTCCCTCCAGTTGCGTGAATGGAGGGAGTAGGTCTGCGAGTCGACTCTGCCCCATACAATTGTATGTACCCCCTTGACATCTCTAAATTAACACATTTGGCCTTCACAATGGAAACCTTGTACCCCACTGTTTTGGATGCCCTGAGGGGGTTTGAATCCAAACCTGACATAATATAAGGTAGTTTAGTTTTTGAATTAACAGGCTTGGTGCACATGGTTGTACTTTTAATTAATCTGTCATTGTGTTTCCAGGATCTTCAGAACAGAAAAGAGAGAAAGAGAGTTTTGCCTTTTATTCATTTTCTAATATCAGTTCATTGGCTGCAGTCCTGCAGTTAATGCTCACTAATAGTATAGTCTTTGTCTGCCTAGTTACCAGGGTCATCCCTTTTCAAAGGGGTTCAACAGAATGTAGAAATGGTTTTCCAGTAACTGTTTTTCTTTTAAACAGAGACCTTTTCTATGCTCCTTTTCCTTTATAGCCTACAGCTGACATGTTTTGCTCTGCCAGTTTTTTTCTACACAATCCAATTCCTCAGTCACCAGAAAGTGAACTTTTCATCTGATGGTCTTATTGGACAAAGTCATTGGTATAGTATGTTCTCCTAAATACACATTGTGTAAGGAGTCATGAAGGTGTTTCCTTTAAGACTTCTTAACAAATCAAGTGTGGCCATATGTAAATAGAAGGAATGGAAACGCTTAAAAAGAATCTTCTTTTTCCCCCCAGAATGGCTTTTCTTGGATTTTTTTTTTTTTTTTGCAGAACCCAGATTTTCATTTTTATTTTACTCAACATTATACTGCTTTAAAAAAAAATACTGAAATTTGTTGCATGGCTTTTTGATGAATAAAATATGTAGATACTTATTATATGAATTTTCAATAATATTTTGATTTTAAAAATTGATAAAAGTCATGACACTAATTTTCTAAAATTTCCTAAAATAATCTAAAGTGAAGGTCCATTTTGCACACTGAGATAAATGGAAAGAATTTGGCCTTAGGAACAGTAAAAAAATTAGAAAGGAGAAAATGGAAAAGAAAAAAAAAGCTGCTTTTCCCACTCTTTCCTTCCCTTTCTAATATTTTTTTCACTTAAAAAATAAAAATCCCAATTCCAAAATCCATTTATTTTCATTTTCCAAAAACCAAACTGGAATTTAACATTTCATTTTTAAATTAAACAAAAAATTGTTTATTTCGTTTAAAATCTTTCCAAGAAAAAATAAACATTTCCTGGGAAAAAATTGTGAATAATGTCTCCCATCTGAAAATTTCTACAAAATATCTTTTTACAAACTCTAATAGCAGCAATGATGTTGAAGGAAATAAAAATGGATAAGCAGTGGTACGAGCAACATTAGAGTAAGGATGAGGAGTTATCATTTGATTTAGTATCAAAAGCAAGAAGTCAACACAATGATTTAATAAGGGCAGATAATATAACAATGGTGCCAATAGCTTTTCCAGTAATGTTTGTGCCAGAGTATGTGCAGCTATCCAGGAATTTCTATGGTTACCTTAGTGTCACTGAAGAAGAAAGGAGAAAAAGTGAGAAACTGATGTGGGAAAAAATATACTTAAAGATGAGTGTCCTTAATTTCATGGCTTCAGGAGTCTTGATTTGCAGTGGGAATGCTGCCATATTTTTGTGAAGAGGATTTCCAACTTCAGGAGTTACAACCCAGACTTCTTAAGCAGCCTTCCTTGAGCAGCATTTTTAGTCTATTAATCAGGAAAAGACGCTGTGCCTGATAATTTTTCTTAATTAAAGAATTTAGTGGATAAAATATACAAAATCATTAGGTGAATTTCTTGGATATACACTACTTACGACCTGTTGATGGAAAGTCTAGCAAAGCTGAACAGCTTCCAATTTTTAGGTGGGAAAAAAGATTTGGCACTGCATTAGTACAGGAGTTCAGAACCATGAGCTCCTAAGTGTAGAAGTATAGAGATCCCAGGGCTGAGTTTGGGGTGGAAAAGCTCAGGGTACAGTCAAAAGAGGGGAGCACCAGAGAAGCAACTCCTACCTCGACAGATACTATTGATAAAAACAAAAGTGTGGCAAGCAAGAGACTGGAGGTGAGGGGAGCTGGAGAGTGCAGCAGGCGAACCTGGCTCCAGGGGGGGCAATAGGTGCTGGGGATGGACCTGTGAGCTGCTCAACGGACAAATGTTGGCCTAACCTATGGTCCAAAGCTTCCAGTGATGGAAATTCTAGAATCTCTCTAGGAAACCTTCCAATTCTACACAACCTATATAGTTGTCCTCTCTTTGCAATTTAAGACCATTTTTATTGACCTGTTCCTGGTCGATACAGGAAACAATTGATCCTCCTTATTGCAACCCCTATTGATATTGGAAGACAATTACCAAATCCTTCCTCACTCTTCTTTCTCTAAATTAAATAATTCCCATTGTTCCTCTCTTCCTTCATATTTCCTGTTTCCTGGACCTAGAATACTACCATATATTATTGTTGCTTGCCCCTCAACTTTTCCAAGTTGTCAACATTTTTCTTGAAGTCCAGTTCCCGAAACCGGAAAGAAAACTCACCAGTGTTGAATTGGGTGGACAAATTATCTCCCATAATTAGCAGAAAACTGTTAATATGTCTGTTAGCTATTAGTAGGTAGTGATTTTGCAAAAATATTCCCTCATTGACTCATATTTAATTTGTAATCTACCATAATCCTGAGGTCCTCTTCTGCACTATTGCAATCTAAATCAGTCTATTCTCTTTTTGCATTTGTTCATTCCTCAGGCCACTGACAGGTGTTTCATTAATTCATGATGGGATCTGATGCATGATCCCAGGAATTGTGCTTCTTGCCATGCCATCCTGTGCATGGCAAGAGATGTAATTGTGGGATCAGGGTTCAGATCCCAATTGCACCCTATTGCTGGTACAGGGGCAGTCTGGGATCATGATCCTTGGCTCCCCCTGTACCAGCAAAGAGCAAGCCAGCTGCCAGGTCCTCAGAGTGCTAGTCCCCAGCTTTGGGAGCACACCGGAGCCCTTCAAGCCCTTCAGATCAGTATCTGCTCTGGCTAGAGATTCAGTTAAGGCATGCTTTGTGACTTATTCCCTGTTTGATCACACTGTAGCAGGGAACTGGGGTGTGCGTGCTCTTTTAAAGCTGCTTGCTGCTGGTACAGATGGCTAATGAAAGACTCGCCTGACTGGAAGAGGGCTCAAGCTTGAGCTGTATAAGCCTAGAACTTGAAACTGTCTGGTAGTTTCTTCTTGACAGTCATTGGGTGAGAAGCTCCTGGCTGCAGAGCAGCAGGGTTTCTGAAGGGACTTGGATTTTATGTAAGAAATTCTGCAGACTTGAGAAGAGAGACAAGTTACCTGGGCAGAGAAAATCTGGGTTTTATAGGCAAGTAGCCTTTGTTTTGTGCTGAGAGGGCTTGAGGTGTCTGCCAGAGGGATGAAATACTTCTTTTTATTTAAGTGGCACCACTGGTTCAGCCTTGAGCCCTGCTCTGGCACGCTCAAGAATTGGTAACCCAGGAGCCCACAGACTGAGAATGGGGCCCAGTGAAGAGACTGGGAGCCTAGGGAAAATCTGAGACCTGGACCAGAGGGCCTATGTGCCCAGGGAAAGGCTCACCTGGGCCAGGGGGTCCACAAGTCCAGAAGGAGTTAAATTGGACCAGGGGGCCTGCGAACCAAAAGGAGGGGCTGCATGCAGGACCAGGAGGTCTCAGGACTCAAGGGGGCAAGTGTACAAATAGATAAAATCAAAGAGAGAGAATACCCATGAGGCTTGGGGTGTGGTATAGGGGAGGAATGGAACCATGCAATTTGCCCTTAAGGCTACTGGTGCCTGGCAGAGGCAGACAGGCCAAGAGGGCTTACTAACCTGGGGGGCAGGACTCTGACTAGGGGTACCTAGAAGGGCCCCAGTGGAAATTAGCTTAGACTCACTCAGGGCCTATGGGCACCCAATCTTCAATAAGAGCAAGGAAGGGCTACATTAGAGCCTGAGCCAGGCAGGGAACACATGAGCCCCCAAACCCTACCTCACTCCCCCAGGCCCCCCACGCATGCCCCACCCAGCCTAGCTCTGGCCCTTTAAGAAAATAAAAACAAGAAAAGCCCTACGACGGACCGCTCCTGGAGCAGGTTCGGGGCTTCGGGGTCCCATGCAGAGCCCCCTACGTGGTGTGGGGCAGTGGGGGGGGAAGGGGATTGCCCCCTGCCAGCAGGAGTGGTGAGTCTGGGAGGGGGTTGTTTTTTTTTTTCTTAAAGGGCCAGAGCTGTCCTGGGCCGGGCACCCATGAGGGAGCTGGGGGAGCAGTGGAGTGGTCAGAGGGCTCATACAGAGCCCCCCACACAACATGGGGCAGTGGGGGGCAGCAGGGATTGCCCCTCACCTGGCAGCACCTGGTGAGCTGGGGCTTTTTTTTTAACAAGTGCTGGGAGCTGGGGTGGGTGGGGGCAGCCATTGCTGGGCTGGGAGGTGGGGGATGGGCCTGGCCTGGCTCTTTCAGTGAATCGGCACCAGCTGAATCTCCGCTTCAGATTTGGCGAAATCAAATAGGGACAGTGATTTGAAGCACCCAATCAAATCATTGTCCTCTGAATCGGCCTAATCCAAATCTAAAGTGAATACTACTCCCTTTGCACAGGCCTACTATTTAAGGCATGATAGCTGGTTAATCTCATTTTAAGTGTAACATGTGCTGGGAGCCTAAATTTAGTATTTGCACTTGTCCTTAATATCATCCTACTCATGTCAAACTACTTTTCCAATTTTTGGAGAACATTTGGAATCCTAATCAGATCTTCTGAAGTGTTTACCACGCCACACAGTTTAGTGTTATCTGTTGATTTACTAAAGGTACATTTAGTTCCATCCTACAAGTCATTGATGAAGATATTGAACAATACCAGACTTAAGATAATGGGTATGCATGGGAAGCTATACTTGATACCTCCTCCTAATTTGACCTTGTGCTGTTGATGACTACTCTTTAATCATGTATTAACCAGTTATATATCCAGATTATAGCCATTTTGTCTTGACTACATTTCTTCGGTAGATTATGAAAATATCCTGGGGCATAGTAGCCCAAATTTAGTTCCAGCTTTAAAAAAGTAAATGGCACTTGTGTGGCTGAAGTTATCTGCGTAAGTGCTACTTATCTGCCTAAACCTGGAGTTGAAATTGGGCCACTACCAAGAACCTAACTAAAGTGGAGATATATTCTCACTCCTACAATTCATACCCTTTCATGGAAGAAAACTAGGATGGTTAGCCTCTTGACAAATCCATGTAGGTACTTATAATTTTATAATCCTCTAGTTCCTTACAAATTGATTGTTTGCTTGATCTTATGCTGCAGTATTTCACTGGGTTCCAAAGTTCTAATTTGAAGTAATTCACTGCAGCCTTCTCTTTTCCATTTCATAAAACTGGGGCCTCTCCTCACATCCCCAAGTTCTAAGAGATAATAGCCAATTACTTTAGCCAACTTCTTGATTATTCCATAATGTCCAACATCTTGTCCTGCTATTTTGTGAACAGCTATCTTACCTAAATAATCTCTAACTTTGTTCATTCCCTGTTCTAAACTGAGTACCTACTTCCCCCTGTCTTAATGCTAGTTGAGCCACTCCTCCAACATGTAACTTTTCAAGTCACAGACAAACTCATAATTTACCAAATATTTCTCTTCTTATCCTTCTTATCCAATCCATTGAATCATGATAGCACTCTCTTGTGTCCATAATGGTCTCCATAAAATAATATTACCTTCAATGTTGTCTGTCTTTGTATTTAATTTGACCTGCAGGCTTCTATAATTTCACAGTTTCCTTTAATAGTTTTATAAATCTTTCAAGCTTTTTAAATCTTTTATACATCATATTTCTTTCAATCTATATAACTGGTAGTGTGCACAGAGAACAGGTAAATTCAAGCAAATTAAAAAAACACGCTGGAAAGAACTCAAAGTAATTTTCTGTAAATAAAAGGGAGAAGCCTATGCTAGACAAACATGAAAATTCATCATGTTCAGTAAAATAGCTTGAGGTATTTATGTAGTTGGCAAGAGCTCTAAAAGAATTTAAAGAATTGATATGGATACATTATTGACATATTTTACATTCAATTCTTTCAAGTGAATGAGTGGATAAAAAAGACACAGCTAATCAGCTGTTCAGAATCTGATCATCTGTTATTTCAAGTTCAGTATGATTTATCAACCTTTCTTGCAGTACTAGAGAGGCCTATTTCCCCACATTCTGGATTTTCAAGACAGTTTACTATTTATATATGCTGATCATAGTTGGGTATAATATATCTGTGTCAGAAATTGGAACAGGCAGTAGACATTATAGATGAATTGCCAGGAAATTACCGCAAATGTGCTGACTTCCCAAATTCCTTGAAATGACTTAACAGGCTTGACTTGGTGGCTCAGTGTTTTACTTAAGGGACTTTAGGAGAAGCAGTGTTTCGACTAATAAAGCTTGGGTTTTCCTATTTATGTAGCAACAGGAATCTTATAGAGCCTATAAGTGGAAAAGGAAAGACCTTTATAGTGCAAGATAAAAAAAAACAAAGATTAGGCACTTCTAGTTGGGCTAGTACCCCCACTCAGTAGCCGCCTAATACTGGAGGTGCCTGAACTCCATAGGTGTCTATGTTTTGGGACTACAGACCAAAGCATCTGTAGTCCTGCTTCTGGGAATGCCCAGAATTTTCTGAGTCTAAGCAGCTTGGCATCTAGATCACTCCTAACCCTCAGTGATATCAAAAAATTAGGTGGAGAAAAAACTAGGTCTCTTAAGGGGCCAGATTCTGTAAATGTGAATTTAACATAGACTGTTGGTATTGGGCTCTTCAAAAATGGTGTTTTAGTTTCTTTATTTTTCAAATGCAGCTGCCACAGGAGAAAAGGAGGTTCTCCCCACCCAACTATTATGTAATACCTAGGTGATAAGAAGCTACATAAGACTTTGTTTCCAGGCCATCTTCAAACTTGCATCCCCCACCTCCCAAAGTGGATTATCCATTATATACTTTGCTATAGGCTATAGGTTAGAATGGGAAGGAGGCACTCTCTCTGCACGGTACTGAAGTTGGGCTAGCAGCACATATTCATGGGGCCAGGAAGAGAGAGCACAAATGACTGGCTTGCTCAGTCACTCTTTAGAGGTTAGGGCACTTATTTGTGACGACAGGAGTATTGGACTGGATACCCAAACTATCTCCTCTATGGGAATACAGTATCTGCTAAACCAGGAATGTCTGTCACGCAGGGACATAGGTGACTGTGTCTGGGGCCACTTGGGGATGAAGGCACTAAGTAGGTCTGGGATGGGTAAGCAGAATCTGAGTTTGAACCTGCTCAAGATTCAAACAGAAAGCAAAGGCCAGGGATAAGCCCACTGAAGAAGCCCATTGAATCAAACAGAGGGCAAAGTCAAGAAACAAGCCAGAGAGAGCAGCAAAGCAGTCTTGGGTAAGGTTTCCCTGTTGCCATGACCCTTCCTATTCAGGTGTATGTGTGCAAGAAGTGGAGGGTCAGTTGTCCCAGCTGACAGTGAGTGGGTGGAGGGTTAGGCCCTTGGGTGTCTAGCCAGGGGAGGCAGACTGAGATGAGTGTGTGTTGTCAGGCCAGGGGTTCAGGTTTTAGGCTGCAGCTGAATAATATATGCCACAAGTGATCTGATCTACAGAAGCACTGGGAATTGAAGCGGGGTAGGGCCTCCTGCTCAAGTCAGGCTATGGGGCCATAGTGGAGGTGTGTGCTAGCAGGTGGGAAGGGACAAATGACAGTTTCTGTGGCTTCCTAATGCTGCTTGCTCCACTGACACCCATGCCATTTGCCCTAATGCTGCTGCTCCTACTTGCCCTACTGTAAGAGGTGTGCCCAGACCTGGACCTTGAGGAGCCCCATGGTTTGTCTCCAGTCTGGAAGATGAAACTGTACTAAGCCATTATTTCAATTTTAGCTGCTACCTCCTCCAGCAGCTGTCTTTAAGAAAGAAACAGCGAGCCCTGCTTTGTTATTTTAAAAGAACAGTTACAAGTATCTACTCAAAGAACTCTCAGCTCTGGATGCTCAATAGTTGCAGATGCTCTAATACAGCCTTGAGTCAGGCGCCTAAGCTATGGAGTGGAGGTGGGGAGTTAAGACACATCCTTCTGCTTAGCATTTCCTTTTGGGTGGCACAAGCTAGGTCTCCTCACACCACTCTGGATATCTAATTACCTCTCTCCCTTCCCCACAATATATATTTGGAGAGTATAGGTATCTAACTTTAGGTTTGGATTCCATTTCCAGAAACAAGTACCTAAAATTCAGTGTTGCAGCATCTAACTTGTAGGTCCCTATTGCATCTTTTGTTTTTCTGATCTATATAAAAGCAAAATCTATTTGTATGGCTCAGTTAAAATCCCTATTTTTCTAAGGAAAAAAAAGACCCAGGGACAAAACTGTTATGACTGCACGGTTGACAGCAGTCGCACCTTTGATCTAAAAAGGTTTTGGTTTAACCCAACATTAGGAGCAGGAGACAAGAGTCATTCCTGATGAGACAATGAAGTGTGTCAGGGTGACTGTGTATAACAAAAGGGTTCATGAGATGATATGCTGAACAAATGAATCATTTACCTTGCACTGGATGGGACAGATCTATGACCTGTAAAAATTAAAAGTAGAAACCTCAGTTTTCACTGTAATGTTCAGCTGTGCTGAAAACTGTCAGTTTTTCATAGTTACATCAAGTTCAATTCATTTTGTTGGCATAACATCATTCTGCTGATATCAGGGAATTCCCATCTAATGAAATGCTTGGGGGAGGATAGTCAGCAAAATTCAATGTATATGTAAAAAGTTGTGATATAAAAATATCAAACATATACAATATAATAAAATAAAGTTCTTGTAGATATAGAATTCCCACTCATTATATTTTGTAGTATTATATTATAAAAGCCTCATAACTATTTAAAAAGAAGAACTTAGAGTCCCGATTTAACAAGTAAGAGAAAAATGGTGTCTAAATAATTTTTGCTAATTTACATACCCTCAAATCCAAAAAAATCAGGTTATCTATCACTGCTGCAACTAGAGTATTATTCAAAGGTTAGGGCCTGGCAAATTACCAAAACTAGAGTCTAAGAGTCAAAGAAAGATAACTGAGCTGAAGGCTCCTGAAAAGTTATACCAGATTAGGTAGGATACATTGGTGGTAATTGGTTTGACTACCTCAGTGTCCTCTCTGTACGCTGTTCTAACTATAGAGCAATTAGGTTATTCTAGTAAATCACATAGTAAGTACTGCTGTAATATAGCATTACTGCCACCTTCTGGTAATACTTCCTTTGACTTGCCAATGTGGTTTTTTCTATTTACTTGACTTTTCACAGAAAGATATATGGTAGTTTTTGTTTACAAGACCAAGTAAATGAAAACATGTATTTTAGCTTTCAGAATTCATTTATTTGGCAATTTAATCTGACCAGTTCATTCCAGGCCACCCTAGAACTTTTGATTTTTTAATTTTTTTTGCTAATGGCAACATTAAAACATGCTTTTGTCTGGGATGTGGGCTCCATACATCTAAAATGTGGCATTATAGCAAATGTCACAAATTATATTTTGCCACCTTGAAGCACTGCCTGCCCAGTGATTCCAGTTGTGGAAACTCCAAGTGTAAGGAAAGCGTTACTAAATGAAATCAAAATACATAGCATTGTCCGTCTCTCACTTTGAGAAAGACAAGTAGATATTCCATTTGTGCAAATGGCCATGGATCTGTTGAAGCCAGTTCATATAATTCAATGACTGATCCCTCTGTCTCTAATAGGATGTTGCTATATTAGCTGTTTGTAGACCAAAAGAAAAAACAAAAAAATGTTTTTCACATTTTTTCCTAGAAACAACCCAGTTCTTAGCACTGACATAATTAGCTTTGTGGCATCAAGCTTATTTACATAAACATCAGTCAGAATATTGTAACAATGTAGAAAAAAAAGCATTATTCTCTCCATCCCTTTTTAATATCACCTGATGTCCCAAACAGACCAGAGGGTCTTGTAGACTTCATTGTGGGACCATTACCAGTCCTTCCATTTACAATTGCCAACACTACTATTACTTGTACCACAAGCTGGCAAAGATTGTATAAAGCACTGCCACTGTTTTCTGTTTATGACTCAGAGACCACTTTTATGGAAAATGGAAACAGCAGAACTTGCCTGAAGGCTTGCAATATGTTGTAAAAGACAGTAGCAGTTATCCAAATAGTTATTTGAAGATTGCTTTGGGAATTTCCTTAGAAATAGAAGCACACTTAGCAGACTCAAGAAATTTAGGTTAATTTTGTTGCAATGTAAAACACTAATGAACTTTTATGAAGAAATGCAAATAGGACAGGGAAGAATCAACCGTTTTTATTCGTGTGGGCCCTAACACCTGTACATACACAAGTAATAAATGGTATCAGATGATATGCATCATGTTGTCTTAATTCTGGTGTAGAGTCAAAAACCTGTTTAAAGGAATTTGTACTGGGCCAAAAAAAACTGGTGTGTCTGCAAGGAAGTTTTATTTGCATAGAGGCTAATGCCAGAGGTCATGCTGTAGTGAGTCTATTGGTGATAGCAGATGCAAATGGAAGAGTGATTTGTTTTGTATCTGTACAGCCACTTCAGGGTTAGAAACCATGATACAAGGTGTGTGTATTTAGGTTTCTGCACACATGGCTGTGTGCCTGTACAGAGATGCTGAAATTCAGATTCTACTGCCCTTATTAGATCTGACAAATTAAAGGGATTTTAGTGAGACTACTCATTGGGCACATCTACACAGGCAATTAATTTGAAGAAATCAACTCCAGTGCTTATTGCTAGAGTTTATTGCTTCTGGGCATGCCTTTTGAATGTGCGCCTGGGACTGCAGCATGTTGAGCCAGGTCAGAACAGCCCCAGCTGGCAAGGGGCCTGGGTCATCAGCCTGCTAGCCCAGGGCTCCTCTGACTTGGCTCAGTGTGCTGCTGAGGAGCTGTCTGGGGCATAAGGGTGCTCCAGTGTGGGTCTAGCTGGCAGGCAGCTCCCATATTGAAGCACGCTTGTACCCCAGCCAGCCCCATCAGCATCTAGATATGCAGTGCTGTGGAGTAAAAAACTCCACAGCAGGGTAGTACTTGTAAATGCAACTTTATTAGTTTACTCCACCCTAATAGTCCTGCACATGTAGATGCAAGGCATTTACTGGCCATGTATACACAAGATGCTGACTGCACAGTAGCCCATGCCTACTGTGTAGTAGCGTCGCATGGCAGAAAGTGTGACATGATGCCACTGCATATTAGTCTCAGGCTACTCCATAGTCAGCATCATGAAAAAGCCATTTGACGGCACTATTATGCAGTAACTCTGGTTACCATGCAGTTGTTTTAGTACTTGTATAAACAAATACTAAATGACCATGCAGTAATGACTGCTGTCAGCCTCTTGTATAGACATGGTTCCTGTGGAGCTAATTAGTCTACTCCAGGGATTTTCAAACTTTTTTTATTAAATGTACTCCCGGTGGCCACCTTTTTAATAAATGTACCCTGGGGGGGGCGGGCTGCAGCCGAACGGTGAGCATGGTGGGGAGGGGTGGGGAGCGGACAGATGGCAAGCAGGGTGGGGGGAGTGGTGGCACACCTGTAAGGGTGGGTGCTGCTGCTTTCACCCCACCCCAGCTCTGGTCCCATGAGGCAGTGACGCTCCATTCCTCACCCCCCCCCATACACCTGGGACCTTTCAAAGTACCCCAGGGTACACGTACCCCGGTTGACAAGCCCTGGTCTACTCTACATTAAATGTCTCATGTAGATGCACCCACTGTGAGTAAAGGTGTTGGATTCTGGTCCTATCTGTCTTGGTAAAATATGTCTTCTTTTCTCTTTGCTGTGATCCTAGTCCCAGCATTTCTTCTTGTCTGCCTTGTAACAGGGCAAAATATTTCCACCATACATTTTCTGTACTAATTGCCTAGCTTCAATTTGTGGCCCAAATTATTTAAAGATAAATCTTCCCTTCAAGCCTGTACAGCCATTTTGATGTTCATATCATTCTTTGAGACATTTCCCTTTCAGAATCTGTGAGTCTGTCATCACATGAAGAGGTTTGGGGAGGTAAATTTTTCAGAGCCATTTCTTACTGAAGTAGAGCTGTTCCCTATAAATACAGAGCCATACTTTTTGAAACCCAAAGCTGGATAGTACATTTTCACTGTCCATTCATGCCAGTGACAGATGCCTGGCAATCACGAGCTACTTGTCAGCATTCAGATGGGTGGCACAGAATGTACGCCACTGTTGAGAAGGGGAGAAAGACTGTTCTTTAAAAACAGGCTTTTAAAATGATGTTGGCATACATTTTTAAACAATGCCACTTAAAACCTTTCTACGTAGCAACAATTGCACATCTGTGAGCCAGCCAGCAATTGTGAGGAAGGAAGAACTCGTGTTTAAAATGCTTTTAGTTTTAAATGATTTTGCAAAAAATACCGTAGCAGATTTAAAGAGGCCTCTTGAAAATATATCCCTTTCTCTCACCTGCCATAGTCTCTTAATACGGTCAAACTGATGCTGTTTTGACAATATATGACTTCTCAGCGTATGTTAATTTTCCTGATGGGCCTCAAAAGTGCTATAGCAAAAGAATTCAGTGAAAGGATTACTTTACTAGCTCCTTGTTATTGTGAAACTAGGCACATTCATTTATATTTGTTTTTTTTTTTAACTAAAGTTTCCCAGGCAATTGTGATGAATATGCGAAAACTCTCTCAACATCTTGAAGGAAGCAACTTTGAAAAGCGCTTGGCATTGGCCTAATACTGTTGCCTTTGAAGTTAATGACAAATAGCAACAGCAGTATGCCCACATGTCTATTCACATGCACAGAATGGAATTCCATATTTGATGAAGTCCTGTAAGTCTTCTTCCCTTTGAAGGCAAAACATCTTTTGTTGCTAGCAGCAGTAGTGGTAGTAGTAGTTGTCGTAGCAATAGCATAGCATTTATAGCAATCAAGGTTTTGGCCCATTATGCTAGGTGCTAACTTGAGGAAAGATATAAAAATAAAAAAGGATGCAAAAAATGTGTGTTGAGCAGGTTCCGCTGCGGAAAAAGACGGAAAAATGTGGTGAGAGGCCTGATCTTTGTTTGCTTGTTTTTCTCTCAGAGCCTGCCCATGTGTCCCATGCCTGGGAAACAAGCTGCTGGCAGACTGAGCACCCCCTGAGCTGTGGGGAGCCTCAGTGCTTCCCTCTGCAGTGGCGGCACCCCCCAGGACCGCCCAGGCAGAGTGCCAGTGGGTGGGTGTTGCTTGGGAGGCGCTGCCATCATGTAAGGAAGCACCGGGGCCTCTGGAAGCTCAGGGGATGTTCAGCCTGCCAACAGTTTGCTCCCTGGCTGCAGGAGATGTGGGCAGGCCCTTCTGCAAAAAACAAAAACAAAAAAAATCAGGCCCCTTGCTGCTTTTTTTTTCTCAGTGGAGTCCGCATGAGCTGCTGTCGGGTCATGCAGCCTCCAAGGCAGCAGCACCCGCCGCCGGGGCCATCTGGGTGGGGTCCCAGCTGTGTAGGTACTGCCCCAGCTTGCAGGCAGCACCTGCTAGATCCAGTGGTGCATGGGGCACTGGAAGCCTGCGTGTGCTCAGGGAAGCTCACGATTGGCAGCATTTCAGGACTCCATGCATTGTACAGGAATGGGCTGTCTTGCCCCTGGGGCAGTGTGGCAAGGCAGTAGGAGGATGGCTGGGTGTGCTGGCAGCCAGAGAAGACAGCAAGGATGGTGCACAGGTTACTGGAAGCCTACCAAGCCCAGGCTTCCCCAAACATACCTGGGTTTCTGGTACCTCATGCACTAGTCCCACCATCATCTCCAGATGAGTTGCTGTAACTGATTATGTAGTAAACTAAAATACATTGGATGTGTTCTACCTTGCTACATAAAAAAGTCAGTTAAATTAAAATCAAGGTATACACTGTTACAAAATTTAATTGCAATATGCCACCGTACATGTACTCTAACACAATTAAATCACTAAAAAGGGCAACTAAACTGCTAAAAGGGGCGATTTCATCATGTGAAGGCTATTTTTTTATCTGATATTTTTAATGTTCCTACTCTTGCTCCATATAATTAAGCTGTCCACACCGCTACATTGAACAAGCACACCTGAGTCATCACATTGACACCTCTCCGCCAAACAGAGACTTTTGAGCATGTTGACATACCATTGATATAAGATGGATACATTGCACACTTCTTGAGTATGGAATTGCTGACACCTGAATACCAAGATAGATAAATCTTTTAACCCACTTGATGTCACATGAAGCATTAGCAGTCAGTCAATTCTGGCTTATTAGAGGCATGCAAAAATTGATTTTATTACCATTGATCTTAAATCCCATGGTTCTGCATTTGTTGCAATTCTTCCAGCATCATCTTTGGGTGCTTTCCTAGTTACGGTGTTGGCATTCTCTTCAAACAGTATATAATCCATCATCCTCAAAGGTTATTCTTTAAATTGTGTTCTGCCTACTTTGGTCTCCATTGACTTTGTAATCAGATCAGTTAATTGGAGCATTGAATAATATTGATGAGAGAATGGATCCCTTGAATATTCTTATTTCTACTGAAAACCACTCCATAATACAATCCTTTGTTTTCATACTATCTCCTCTAGCACAACAAAGCTCACTTACTGGCATAGCAGCAAACCTGCAAAAACACAGAAGTTATTCATGGCAGTTGCTCCTCAGCTCCAGAACTCCTTCCCCTGGTGGTCCTTCAGAGCCTGAGCCAGGATATCTTCCAGAAGCATTATAAGTCTTTTTTTTTTTTATTTGGGCAGGCCTTCAGCAGGGACAGTTAAGATTTGGGGTCTTATTCTATGACATATTTTATTTTAATGTTTTTATCTGTCTTTATAATGTATTTTTAATGTAAGCTTCCCCAGGCCTCTTTTGGGAAGGGAAAACTGTAGATAAATTAAATTTTAAAAAAGTGAACAAACAAATAAATGTCTTATTGTTGGTAGATTCACTGAATCAAAAGCAGCTACAAAAATCCGTGGATGCAGTCTTAATCTCCTTTCCTTGCTGCTGTTATTTTTCAGTGACTTTCCACAAAGTCCATATAGTATGGGTTGTAGATCAGCCTACAGGGAAACTCTACTAGTTGTGTCATGGGTGACTGGTGCCTCCCGAGTCGGGGCCGGGGGGAGGGGGGTATGTCTCTCCATGGCCGATTGCACTGACCCACAAGTGCCAGTGGCACTCCCAGACGTCATGAGGGAGCACCAGAGCTCCTGCCTCCCCACCTGTCTGTCACCTAAGCGAGGAGTACTGGCTATCACAGGGTGCACATGCACCCCCTATGCCACTGAGTTGTGTCTCTATTGGGGTGAAATGGTGTTTCAATCAGTTTTAAAGTTTTGTCCTAAACACTTACCTTGGACCTACCAACAGATTTATTCTTTACTTCTGTGGGGGTTTTTTTTAATGATACAAACCCTTTTCCAATAATCTGTAATGCAACTGATTCCTCAGTCTCAAAACCTCCGTTAAGTTCACTGAGAAAAGTTAGGTCACTGATGAGTGCATTTGAAAATCTTTCCCCTTAATTAAACTAAACCTGAAAAATCATTCAACATTTTAATCTAATTTTAAATCTTTAGGGATCCTTCCACTGAAAAAATGGGCAAAATGGAACATACTGTTATCAGTGGCAAAATTCTAGGGAAAGCTTAGGTACCATATGATTTTACTCTTACTGTAGTACCTTTGTCTTTCTGCCCATTTTATCCACCATCATCTTCTCCTCCCCTGTCCCCCATACTTTTTTTGCATTCTTTTTTGGGTTTTTTAGTATCTTTCCTCCAGTTAGAAGTGTAAACTATTTGTCCAGCATCTAGCACAATGGGCCCAAAACTTGAGTGCTATAAATGCTATACTACTGTTATGACGACTACTACGACTACTACCATCACCATTAACAACAAAGAATATTTTGCCTTCAAGTGATGACAAGTGCACATATCCAAGTCATAATATTACTTGCTGTGAACTTGAATAGGAGTTACTACAAAAAAATTTTTTTTTTAATTACATAACATTATCCCAGTTAACAAGGATCATGTTCAGATCTGACAAGTGTGTGACTCCTATCTGGGGCATGAAATAGAAATTCCTGTGACCATCAAATGAAAAGGCACTGTGCCTTGAGAGGTAGGACTGTGCATAGCTTCAGCCCCTGATTCAATTTTGCAGAGATTCAGCCCAATTTGGTGGCTGAATCTCCAAATCAAATCAGAGAACCCTTTAATCTCTCCAAATCGAATCAGAACCCTCCAAATTGGTTCAGAGAGATTTGGAAAGATTCGGTCATTGGGACATAGACACAGCTTTAAATGTTTTGTCTACATACCTCTAGGTAGCAGGCGGCTTGTAAATGCTGTGGTGGTGGGGCAGATGGAGTGTCCCACAGGAGTGGGAGGGGTGGCGGGGGGCTCCCCAGTGTACTCGGTGGCCCACCTGGAAGTGGACCAGAAGCATGTCTGACTCACTTCTGGGTCCTCCAAGGAGCTCACATGCCTCCCCCTCAGCAACTGGTGCCTCCTGGATCTGGAGGGGCACCCGGGGTCTCCCCACTGCTGACCGCTAAGCTGGGGAGGTGCGGGGGGGCCCCCTGCATGCTCCCTGTTGGACCCCCTCACAAAACTCATCCCCCGGCAAGGTCCCAAGTAAGAGCGTGTCTCCAAGTGAGAGACCTACTCATGCATCTGAAACAAAGTGCCAGTGTGTGGGTTGGGCTAAGGAATTAAATACACATCATGTAAATAATGGAGAGAAAAAAATCCCAAGTACCTGCAGGCAATAGATAAGGTACATGAGGCATTACAACCAGCTGCAAATATGACTTACCACCATTTGTCAGACCAAGCCCACACAATTTGGAAGGAAAAATTGTTGTTCAGTGCTAAATTGAATAATATGTAAAAGAAAAGTTACTGAAACATCAAAAGGTAATGTTGCCCAAATAAAGGCAGTCTGTCCAACTGCTGAAGGACAAGATGATTGCCAAAAAATTACATGTGAATGACAGTACAAGGAACAGGAAAAAGGAGAAAACATGTTCATATCCTTCTTACTGCCATATGAAAGAATCAATCTCAAGAACAGACTTCTACATCGAAGGCAATATCCAGTAATAGTAGAGCGCACCAGTGGCATGCTTACATAATACACAGTGTAGTTCACATATTATTTTTTGTACTGTGCAGTAACAATAGTGCATAAGTTAGCAGAGCTAGCAACATAAGTTACAAAGGAGGTGTTCAGTAAATTCAGTCAAAGTACCCTAGGTAAAAATTAACACTGCAAAGATCATGAATGAGAGGAAGAAAATCAATTCCCTAATTTCATACTTCAAAAACATTAAGACCACCAGTAGGGAAGCAAAAAAGCAATTTAAGGTCTTAGTAAGAAAAATAAAGATCTGATTACTAGTAAAGTGGCATTCTGTTTCCCTTTGTACTCTCTAAATAATAGTTTTCTAGCTGTAAAAATGACGATTTTGGCAGTTATATACAGGTAGCAATTCTAGTTCTCCAGGACTATAGATGGATTGCATATATGCTTATAGGTTGAAAAGGAGCAACAGGCTATTCCCTGGCCATGTAGTTATGCAACTATATAAGCATGTTCATGTCTAAGTCATAAAAATATAAGCAGAAATCCATGAGCAGCAGATATTAGAGGGCTTCTCATGTTCTAGCCTGTATGGCTGCTTGGCTAGGGCACTTGCACGGGTTCCAGGTCTCCCTCACCCAAAGCTGATTCAAACCTGCCTTTCTTTAATTTCCATGCACGGTATTTTACCCCTACACTGCAGGTATGCCCTAGGTCTCTAGATAGCTGAGTGAGCCTTAGCAACTCAATCATTGGAGATAAAACATGAAAAGACCCTCTTCCTTCCCCCCATTTAGTATGTCCGACACTTGTGTTCAGATATGTAGTCCTAATACATATGAGCAGACTAGCTTATGCACAGTGCACAGGCTTATGTGGTCAAATCATAAAGTGAGGGCCAACAACAGCAAATAGATGGCTAGAAACTGCCATCTTAATTCACAAGAAGAAACAGGATTCCATCCAGTCACCTCAAGGAAATATGATCCAGTATATCCTGGGTGAACACCAGGCCATCTCTAGAGTATATTAAATGGCATGACAGCATGACCAGTGATGTATGAGGAACTGGTTTATACCAGATTATTAGTATAATCACCTTTGAATATAAATTCAAGCTTCCACCACTGCTGGAAGATAAAGAGACTCAAAATTTTGGAAATACAATTGTCATAATAAATTATATTTAGTTACACAATGGAGTAGACATCAAGGCCAAGACAGCACTACTCATTGACACTGCTGTCATGTTGGCTGAGAGTGGGCATTGCAACATTACAGAAAAACTTAAAAAAATACCATGACTTGGTCAAAGCACTGAGTGTGATAAGGTGCATCAAAAAGGTTAGTGTGATACCAGCCTTGCTGTCAGTAATTGGCGTTATATTAAACATCTCTGAAAACAAATTGAATGCTGGAAAATGTATGACTCATTCCATTCATTCAAAAGTTATGTTCCTCTGGATGGCAAGGATTACCTGAGAGATTGTTACAGTACAAACTGTCATAGCTTAGTCTTTTCTTTCTTCCTTTTGGTTTTTTTTTTTTTTTTTACTTCCCAGGTTGTGTGTGTGCAGCAGGACATGTTAAGAGGGTGTAGTTACAGAATACTGCTGCTGATGGTAATGCTCTTTATAGTTTGCTTAGCCAAGGACAATATGTCTTTTACTATGTTACTATTTACACATTTATCATTAACAATATATAATGATTATTATATCAATAATCTGGTATATATGCTCCTCAAGTGTCATTTCATTTGAAATTAGATTCCAGGAAAGCACAGGAGAATTGTCTCCTCTTTTTCTTTTCTCTTTTTCTTTCCAAATTGTGCTTTTGAAAAAGCAGTCTCTGCTCCAAGATACTTGGGAAGTCTTGAGGTGCTTTATTCTGCACTCTTTTGTAGGCACTAGTTACATTAACATGGTTGTAAACATTGAAAACATAAGGTTTTATTGTTGCGTGGGATTTATTTCAAAAGTTGAATATGAAATGCCTTTTTGCTTATGTTTCTTGTTTCTTCACTTTGTTTAGTTCCCCCTCCCACCCACACATAACTTTCAGGAAAATACTTTAGCTGGAATTTACACATAAATGAACCGATGCCAAACCCATTTAGTCCAATCTGATGTTCATTAACCATAAAGAGATTATGATTTCTCAGAAGGGTTTGATTTCTGTCCCAAATAACCATATCTTCTTGAGGATCCTAAATGAGGGCTATGGATTTTTGACCTAAGCCAGATCATCAGTTCATGTGAATTGACCCGGTTCTGTTGCGAAGCTACTTTGATTTACCTCAGCTGAGATTCTATCTTTTTCTTTTTTGGTTAATAGCCAAAATGATCATTACCATGGCTCTGCGACCCAATGTCATGACTTTCAGACCCAGATGTTCTATGGAACCTTATCCAGCAAAGCACTTAACATATGCTTAACTTACATAGCTGAGTAGTTATAAGGACCATTTATACGCTTAAAGTTAAAATGCTCAGAAGCTTTGCAGAATTGAGGAACCAATCTTGTTTGACACACAGAAAAGGAATACATTGGAGATGAGGACATTTTCTTTCATATTTCACTGGGGAGGCGACTGGCCTGGTATTTCTGGGGAGCTACCCCACTACAGGCAGTCCCACCAGGACATCCTTCCCCAGGAGGGTTTAGTGTTCAGTCATACCCAGGACCAGAAGCCTCCTGCCATCCCCATAGCTCCTGTCCTTACCCCTAAGAGGTTTCCTTTTTTATTTTTATTTTTTTTAACAACCTCTGAAATGTTCCTAAGCAGCCACTCAGTCAGGTGGTGTCTTTGCCGACTGCTACCTCAGCCCTGAGAGCCTGGATCTTAAATGGAAGCTGCTCCGCCCCCTCCTCCAATCCCAGGGCCCTCCTGCTGTCATGTGACTGGCTCGTTACTCTGACTCACACCTGCGGGCTGCCCTGATGCCTGCCCTGGCCTGTAAAGTGACAGGCACCCAAAGGTGCTCTGTTACCATCAGGTATTACGTCAATCCAGGCTTATCTTAGACTGGGTTCTGCCATTTTTAAACAGGTCTGTTTGTGCCAAACTTACAGGTTTTAGACCAGTTTTTGGTCACTTTTACCTGTTTATGTGTAATGTCTGTACCCGGCTTTGGTGTTCAACATATTTCCCTGTAAGAAACACTATGTCTGCATTAGCAATATGTTCTGACTACATTATGTTTTCATGGTTACATTTTCGTTCCAATTTTTTTCATTATTCTGCATCTGATAACAAAGCACAATGATCAAAATGGAAGCACAGTTCTCACTTTCATTTTCTGATTAACAAGAATTTGTCTTTTCCCTTTAGTGTTCATCTAATTATATGGATGTGCTGCTGAACCTTCCAAGAATTTTGAACAGAGTTAGAAACAAATGATAAAATCCATCCTATTAAGACTTGATTCTTTCTTCAGTATAAATGGCAAGTACCTTCATGGAAGGTAATGGTTTCATGCTGCCCTAATGACAGTGCAAGAGACAAATCAAAATGTATGCATTGGGAAGCTGTACAACTGTTTCCTATAATATTTCTAGATCTGAACACTTAGTTGCTCTTACAACACCTTAGAAATGTAGGTGAGAGCACTTATTTCTACAGCAGATTATTTAACTGCCTCTGTCCTTCACTGAAAAAAGTCTCAAATTTGTTAAAATAAAACATTTGTTGTTTGTTTCAGCTCTTTTCTCTTACAAAGCATATTAATTGTTCTGACATTTACATAAAGGATACAAAGATACCAAAGCCCTCAGAAACCAAGAGTAAATATATTTGCATTGTTTTCAAACATCTACAAATGTTAAATGGAGTTAGGAAATGAAAAGTGACTACTCTTTTCTTTTCTTTTGTTTTATGAACTATGTGCATAAATCTGCCCTGAATGGACTTTAAGTTGATATAAGTAAATGACTAATGGACTTGAATTATTGAACTGTTGCTTCCACTTCATAAATAACATGCTTTTCTTTAAAGCTGCCTATATTTTGTCTTGCTAGCTTAAGGTCTAAAAGCTACTGCATCAAACAAATGTCTGGACTAAGAAGCTCTTTCAGCTAGTCCCAAAAAGGGAGGTATAGTATGTTAAAAACAAACAGTGTTTACATGTCACAAAACAAGACCATTTATTGTAGAGCCTCCCTATTACATACTAAAATCTTAGATACCACTGGCAACTACCAAGACCTGTTTGGATCTGCTGCACAATCTTGATTGACTGGATAAATGGTTTGCTTCCAAGTAGCTTAGGTTGAAAAGAACAGAAATGAATATTTAAATGTGTGCTCCTCTTATTACAACACTCATCTTCTGGAACTGTATAAAAATGTTAATTAAATCTTGCAATACTCATTTAAGCTGGGTAAGGTATATAAGGATCATTTTCTCCACAACTAAAATACAGCCATCCTCACAGTAAATACAGCATTTGTTTTACAGAAGGCTATACAATGAAATATCTTTGTAACATAGCTTGACTTTATTTAAGATTTAGCTTCCACTGATGCAAACACATCCACTATTAATTAAAATCAAATGTCAGCATAAGAACTGCAACAACTTAAATGTGAACTTTAGCATGAGTAAAAATAGTTGGAAGAAAGAGTGATCATTTGCTTTCAATAATCTGTATAATTTTACGTTGTTTAGGGTCTTGTGCGGGTCCAATCAGGTGTTCAATTTAAAAGAGGGATATACAAAATACATTTAGATCTAACATCATCCTCCAAGTTTTAAGAAAGATTTCTTAATGGAGTTTAAAGTGGCTATTCCAGATTTCAACTGATGTAGCTGAAAGCTGTTTTTATTCTCCAACAGAATCATAAAACATAGTGAAATTTCCCTTAATCCTCACTGATTATTTTTCTTGATTTGAAAAAAAACCCATATATATATTCCAAAATTTTTAAATATCAATCTGATACCGCCAAGTCTCTAATCTGACTGAGTTTAATTAGACAGGATTGTGCACAAAGTATGACACTTTCTCAGAAATATTCTTTTTATCAGCAATGTGCATGGTAAACCGTGACAAGGAACAATAGTGTCACCTCCAAATAATGACAAAATATTTCTAGGTTCCTGACCTGCAATTAAATCCATGAAGATAGCCTCCTAGACTTAGACCAGACAAAGAGCCCAGTGACTCTTGAAGAGAATGTGCAATTTTGAGTCCATTCCCGAAGTTAATAGCACCTGTTTGAACATCATTGTCATTCCCAGTTATCCTGGTTTGGGTTTTTGTCCCTGAATCTCTGTTCGTGTTCAGACAAAAAAAAAAAATCAAGTAAGATTCCTTGAGGCATGCTGTGAAATACTTTATTATTAATAAAACAGTGGCTGCATCTACATGAGTGGCCAACTGTGCAGTTGTTACTGTGCAGCCGTTTAGTACTTGGTTAACTGGTGTTACCTCAGAGTCCCATCACCACAGAGTTATATTTAGATGCAACTGTGCAGTAGCTCATTGCTGCGGTGAAGTAGCATCACCATCACAGTTCATGCCTGGTGACACTACGGCACCATAGCACTGAGCTATGGTGCAGTAACTTATTGTTGTTGCACCGTAGTACCTCATGTAGACAACACCCTTGGTATTAGTTAAAATATTTTATCAATGATCTCAAAGCATTTTAGAAATCTTGCTATCATTATCCCCATTTACAGAGGGGAAAACCTTTCAAAAGGTCATACACATCTACTGCATACACATCTACTTCATCCATCTGATTTTCTCATTCTGTCTAATGAACTCAGACTCTTTTGGTGTGACTTATACTCTATGAACTCATGCCATTTCCTGCTCATGGTTCTGTTATCCAGTGCTTACATTAATTTCTCTTAATAAATTACAAAATTCTTCCCAGTTGACTAATGATCATCTTGGATATTAATGAGCAGAGATTAGTAACTATATTATGGGGATTGGCTTCAACGTATTTCTAAAAAATGCTCTTGTTTGTATTTCTATTTAATGTTGCCTTAACTAAAGCACCATCTGCTGGTGGACATTACAAATATCTTGATATATAAAGAGTTTACATGAAGTGAGACTCCTTCTGTGGTCAGGGCTAGAGCAACTGAAATAGTCCACAGGTCTTGCTTTGTTCCTGCTGTATGAGAATAAAATTCTCCCCAGATATTTTTTGGAGATATTTATGATCTATATTGAATGGTCAGGAAAAACTTCAGTGGAATAATGAACCCATTGGAAAATGAAGTTCTCTCAAAATCAGAATAGTTTATGAAATCAAATTGATTTGGCCTTATCCGCATTTCAGGAGGAAAAAACAAAAGAGAAGGAAATTTCCAAACACCCTGTTTTGATTTTTTTTCAGTTTTTTTTTTTTAAACATCTATGTTAAAAGTATTTAATTTTATTCTATAAGGACATAAAAAATTAAAATGCTGACATTTTGTCAAAAGGAAATGTATGATTAATTTGATCACACCACAACTATTTTTTCTTTCATTTTCCTTCCTTTGAAGTGTTTGGGTTCTATTCCAAATCAGAATTAAAACACATTTCAAAAACTTGAAACAGAATTTTCCACTCTACAGAGAGATCTGTATGGGATGTGACCGATAAAAATACAGAAGATTGAAATCCACAATAAAAAATACCTCTATTCAGGAAAAACTGGCCAGATCCTAATTTTACATTTAGTCATTTTATCTGAATATGATTACATTGGATTTGGTGTTGCTTTTTGACCACAATGTCACAAGAACCAGAATCAGAGTCAATTCTGTTTTGTTTCGCTGTTTTATTACTGAGACCTCGGGATATCTGCTGAAAAATAGAATTCAATCTAGGGTCTTTATATGATTACAACTTTTCTTTAATTAATAGTCATTTTACAAGTGTGGATCACTTTTGGGGACCTAAACAATGCATAACTATACCTTCTGATATGATGTGACTAGGGATGCTGAGTTGATGCCATTGATAATGAGGAATTATACTATCTTACTGTAATGCAATATATGACGTCTTTAATGAAAGCCCTTGCTCTATCATAATGATGTGAAAGGAGGCTGTATGAAACACTTTAGAAAACTTCACTGCCAGTCGTAAGGCCAAGATACATCTCTCTGGATCAGTGGTTCTAAACCTTTTAGGACTCAAGGCACCCCTTATTTGCCTTGTGGGAGCCCTCGAAAACTGTTGTGATGGAGAAGCACATCTTTCAAGTACAAATGTATTTATTACAGAGTTTACCTCTTTGCAGAGGGGTTGGGTATAACTGTAAAATATATGGACAAATATGCTGATGTGAACCTATCACAAGGATAGATTAGTGAAGCCCATCTAAATAATATGTATTTTAATGCCCATCAAAGGCAGCTACCATCATTGCTGAATCTTTTTCAAGTCGTGGTGCATTCATTTCCACTTCCTCCTCACTCCCACAGTTGAGCTGTCTTTCTTTCCCATTTCTAATGATTCCTGTTTCTGTGCCTTAAATGTCTGGCAAACATCACCAAACAGTTCACCCCTGTTGCCCCCTCTCTCTGCATGGTGCATATGATTAGTATGACCCTATTCTCCATGAGGTGCAGCTGGACCATGTTGCCCTGCACCTCACCTGCATATACTTTTTTGTAGTATCCCAAGACTTGTCACGAGAACACCTAATTCCAGCCATTAGTGGAGGCTAATTAGCACACGGATCCTTTGTGGTGGGTATCTGGAGTACACACACATACTGAGCAGTGCTGAACTGTAGGACTACCATTGCTGGAAATGCTGTTGACTCTGGGGCTATGTGTTAAATCAGAAGCTTTTGATTTTGGGCTAATATCATACATACTAGAGAACATCGACCACCTTCTATGGCTCTGTCCATATGCCAACGGGGTGTGGAAAAAAGTAAACTAGCTCTGCAAAGAGATGACAGGGGTCAGGCTGATGACAAGGGAAGCAGCACTGTACAGACACCTGACTAAACATTAGGTGTCCCGGACAACCCACTTC
>NW_017728886.1:21913819-21918536 GCF_001723895.1 Crocodylus porosus
CACTCCCCACAGTGAGGGAGGGAGCAGATTCAGGGGAGCATGGAACGGAGGCAGGGCTCATGGGGTGGGGGTGGCTCACACTGCTCTTTGCATGGGGGGGGGGGTGCCCCCAGACCTGCATAGCATGGAGCAGGTGGCAGCTGCAGGGTGGAGCTGGAGTTGGCACTGTGTGGGGCTCTTTGTGCTGAGGGATGAGCTTGGAGCAGGCTCTGGTGGCCACCCCAGATTTTGCCACAGCTCCACTCCCAGCCCCACGCCACCTCCCACCTCCCAGTGCAGCCATGGATCTTCTTGGCTCTTGGGTGGAGGTGGGATGTTCAGCCAGGCATTCAGCTGGGGCATTGATCTGTCCCTGCCATGCCCCTTTCCTCCCCCCTCCCCTTCCACCACACCAGACTTACCACCTAGCAGCAGCTGTATTGGATATCGGATTGGTATCAGCCAATATGCCTCCTTAAATATCAGCTATCGGTATCAGCCCCCAAAATTTATCAGTGCACCCTTAATATATAGATATAGATATAGATATAGATATAGATATTTTTTCCCAAAAAATGTTTGTACTACATATAAGTAGGTGCCAAACTGCTGGTCAAAAGAGTGTTGATGGAGTACCTGTGCTAAAACTTGCAGCAGTTTCAAAAAAAAGGTAGCATGCATTAATTTTGGATGAATTAAGTATATAGATACCATATGCAAATTGCTTCAACTATATTTAATGTCAAGATTACTATTTTCAAATGTTCTCCTCATAGCATATGGTCTCACAACAAGGAGAGGCGGAAGGGATTGCCAGATGAAAAAGTTGGGAGGGAAATGAAAAGCAAAGGGTTACTTGTTCTCCCAGATTTATTTTCTCTGTAGCAGTGGGAGGGAGAAAATTCAAGGCAAACCTCCAGTAATTAGATTCTATACCTAGAAAATTATAGCAAATTTATTAATTTTCCATATATATAAGCTAATTATTGCAGGATCATCTTAAATTTTGGGTAATCTTCTGTTTGAGTAGATATGGTATCTCCTTCCATCTGCTGATCTTCTCACAGCTTGAGGCACCTCTCAAAAGATTTCAGGGCACCCTAGCTGAAAATCATTGCTCCAGACAGACACTAATTTATCCCCACTCCAATGAAGAGAATTCTTAACCTTTTCCCCATATAGATGTAACTCTTCTGCTGGCCACCAGTCAGCAGCACAAAAGGATACCCCATAAATTATACCAGTGGCTCAAGCCCCATCCAGAAATCTGGAAACACCTAATTTTCTGGGGCATCCAAAAGAAACAAAAATGTCTCCTCCCAAGCAGTGTAAACACAAATCCCCCAATTTATTACAGAAAATAAAACCAAAAAACCACAAGAAAACACTAAATATAAATTTTAAACACTGTTAATTACAAAGCAAAGTCTATAGGTAGCACCCTCCTGGAAAAGCTTCTCCCATGCTCAGACAGCCTGGGACTTGGGGCTCCCTAAAGGGTAGTTCTGGGGTCTTCACCCCTATAGCTACCCTTCAACAGTGGGATAGAGAGGGGGCCCACACCAGAGAGTCCTATGAGCTGCTCCTTGGGTCCAGTGTGCCACGGGGAGCTGCTCAAGAGCCCAGTATCATGGATTTTGAGAAGGCACAAATGCTCTATATGTTATAAAAAGTTAAATTAAGTGTGGCAGGGCCTTTCAGCTGAATCAGTGGGCAGTGATTCAGAAAGCCAAGAAAAGAATTTTTTTGTCAAGGAACAGCGAAGCTTATTACTGGGTCACCTTTTCACCTCCTAACACATTTATAAATGAATTTATATTATTCAATAAAATAGCAGATGTATAATTGTGTTCAAGCAAGAACAAAGTAGGCAGTTGGAAAGGCAGTATATAAAGACACAACTGGTATATTAGGCATCACACCAAGCTCCAGTTTCCTAGGTGGAAGGTAAGAAAATCCATGAAAAGAATTCAAAGGGCAGAAATGGGATCTATTGTCCCGACCTGGACACAAATAGGTGAATCTATTCTTTGAGCATTTATTCAGGGTAGAACAGACAGCTTTTGCCAGTCACTCCATGAAGGCATGGAACTAAGCCCTGAAGAAAAAGCACAGAGAAACACTCAGGGCATTTATACACATGCTTCGGTGTGGGGAGCGCTTTAGTTAGAGCCCCTCTAATTAAAATGCCCAGAGTGTCATATGTATCAGTGTCCCCATGCTAAAAAATGGTGGCAGGGTTGCTTTAACTACAGCTCGTCGAATGAGGTTTAGCTAAAGGGCTCCCACCACCCTTTTTTAGTGCAGGGACACCAATACATGTGATGCTGGAGTCTTACCACGCGCCAGCAGACTTGATTGATCTGGACAAGGATGTCTCTCTGCAGGCATTAGGACCTCAAATGCCATGGAGGACCCTGATTCTTCTTTACATCAGATCTGGAATTGGGACCCATGCAAAGAGGGCTCGTTTCACATACATATTTGTAGGCGATAACCCAGCAACAAATAAGCATTCCTATTTAAAGGATTTGGGCCAATTAGAGTTTTACCTGAGCTTTTTTATGAATTTTTATTTTAAGGATTGAGTAAAACACCAGATTTGCCCTTTTTTTAATCAAGAGAGTCAGCGCTTTCCAATGCTTAGCTTGCTATCTAAGCTATGAAAGACTTCACTATCTTCTTAAAAGGCCATATTTATCACTGTAGGAGACAGGAGTAGCTCTGTTTTACTTAGATGGGAGCTCACAGCTTGGCAAAGTTTCTTCTATACCATCTAAATATCCAAAGACAACATGAGACCTTAAAGCCACAGAATTTTCCTTTGCTATTTCTACATTTTTTTCCTTTTTTTCTCCAATATTTAAATCCCTGGCCTGATTTCTGCAGCAAATAATACAAGAGACTCAGTGGGAAGAAAAACAAATTTCTTAGAGCCTTTTCTACTTGTTTCTTTTTTCAGCTTCCTGTGGGCTTAGGCACATTGTGTTCCTTTGTATCATATCCCTTTAGAGCCATATGTGGAAGCAATAAAGTGTATCCCTGCTTCCAAAGTTATGGAACATTTCTTTAGCTAACTGACTAAGGAAAATACTATGAACTCATTAACAAATATGGTTATATGTGGTCACTAAATCATAGAGAACAAGCTGCAGAACCAGAGCACAGGAAATATTAGTCAGCATGGGCAACAGATAACTCTCAGTTAACAGAATTTAGGATGTCTTGCCAAGGGAAGACAGACAGTGGGTTAACAGTAAAACAGAGTAAGTCTGCTAGCATTTTCCATTAGGATCAGATTTCCAGCTGTAGAAATACATGCAGATATATGTAATGATTGCTGACTCAATTCAGAGAGAGGTTATTTTTTTCCTCAGGCACAAGCTGCTGCACATTTCAGCAGTAGCTCATGTAATATGAAATTATATATATATATATGTGTGTGTGTATATATATATACACACACACACACACACACACAGAGTAATTGGGGAATCTGTTTTCACAGTTGTCCACTCCACCAATTCAGAAACACATAAATATATATATATACCTTCTATGTACCTTAGGGGTTTAGCTCCATCTAAAGGAAGAAAGCATTAATAAAACATTCTTTTAGAAATACCAGTCTGTTTCCAGTCTGCTATATTTCAGTCAAGACAGAGCTGTTAGCCCCTTTGGAAAAGACTGAGATTAAACCATGAAGAAAGAGACCTGTCTGTTGCTGGAAATGTATGGTGCATATGCCTTGACATTTCACAATCAAAACATTAGATGGCAATACCTTTTATTTTCTTGGTACAGGCAGGGAAGGGATTTATTCTTTCCTAATGGCTGCCATCCCACATAAATAAAGCCTGAGAGTGAACTAGGCATCAAGCTAACAGCTTTGTCTTTCTACTGAATAGAAAGTAGGTCAAAACATGTTCCAACTAATGTTGTAGATGAGGAAAAAACAGAAAGAACTGCAGTGCAGGCTTGCATACAATTCATAGTAACAACAATTTTATTCTAACGTAGAATTTTTTTCCCTAAAATTAAGAAGTATTTCATATCAACATAGACATGAATTTTATAAATATTTCTTGCTAATGGAAAATGAACAATAGAACAGTGCTCGAACTGGCATGGATACTTGCAAATTTTAGTGACTACTCCTAGTTGTGAATTGCAAATTTTCTAAATCGGCAATCTAGCACAATTCCATTTTCTTCCTGATGCTATATTATAGCTTGTGACAATAAACCTTAGATTCTGACTCTTTCCAAGATTCTGATTTAATGTGAAGATTACTAAAATTTTGCATAAGGTGGTATTTACCTGGATTGTAGATGAAACTCCCACCTACACAACTAGATTTGTTCTTCTGTACATCTTCAGAAGGAATCAGCTACAACCACTTACATTCTTGTCATGGTCTTTTTCACCTGGGAAAGTATATAAATCTGTTTAAGTCCCTGGAACATTATCTGGTGTAAGTCCCTCTGTCTCCTCCTTAGACCATGCAACTGAAACATCTAGGGTGACTTGGGATCTAAGCCTGGAGATGTGTACCTGAAAAATCTCATCTACCTAACAGAGGGTGTCGACACATTCATTAATGCTCTATAGTTACTGTGTATTTAGTTTCGTACTTCCTTAATGAAGTACTAACTGAATTCACAGTAGCTATATTTACTGCACAGTAGTGCCAGTGCAGTTTTTTTGTGATGCTTACTGTTCAGCAGCCTAGTAACAC